>NC_081848.1:28979099-29307478 GCF_963259705.1 Myotis daubentonii | reverse complement strand
GATTAACCAAAGAACACACACACACACACACACACACACACACACACACACACACACTAGTGTGGTGAAGGCCTGCATGGGACAGGGGCTGGGAGGAGGGGCATAAAGGGGGGAAATTGAGGGACATCTGTAATACTGTCAACAATAAAATAAAATATTTTTTTAAACAAAGGACACTAAGTCAAGATTGATTGCAACCAGTATCATGTTGTTAATGTGTCAAAAAAGTTGGGGGGATTCCTCAGGGACAGGGTTTCCAGATTTAGGATTACCAGTTAAATTTGAATTTCATCAAAACAATTAGTATTTTTGGCATACGTATTTCCCTGCAATTTTTGGCATAGTTGGTATTTAATAATTGCTTTTTCTTTTCAATCTGACTTTCAAATTTAACTGGTTGTCTTGTGTTTGGTCTGACAGCTCTATTCTTCAGGAACTTTTGCCTACAGGAAATATAGGCTAGAGAGATCTTTGCTAGTAAGGCTAGAAACCACTGAAGGAGCTTGTACAATACCATTTCTGTGTTTTGGTTAGACCTGATATGATAAGGCCCCAAGTATGAGCAAGACTTCAGAGCAAAATGGATAAAACTGAAGTTTAGATAAGAGAGTTTGAGTTCATGGATGAATAGCATGTGTGGTAGTCTTGCTAGAATCCAGGAAAGCCAGTAATTATGAGATCTGGGTAGTTGAGAAAAGCTCTGATAAGAAAAGCTTGGGTAAACCCTTGAACGATGAGTAGGATTTGGGAATATAAAAAGTAATATAAGAGGGCCAGTGTCTCTGGTGGCATTCGCAAAAATAAGTAGACGAGACTCTGTCTTTACTAAACATCAGTTCTCTACTAATATTCTCTGTAGCTCTATAAGCATCACCAGAAGAAACAGCTAAAATGAGAATAAATGCCCAAATATAAGATGAGCAAGTTAGAGTGGGCTCTTGGAAACCAGGAAGTGAATGAGGACAGAAGATACCGCAGCTCAATTTGGGGGCTCTTAGAATAAGCATGCTGCAGAAGGCATCTATTTACCACCCACCATGTCCAAGGAGGAAGTCAATATTGGGACATGGTCTCTTTGCCCTCAAAGAGTTTTCCAAATTATCTCAGTGTTTGGGAAAAACAGAACTGGAGTCAGGAAACCTGCTTCTGCTATTAACAGAGTTTATTCACTTGTAAAATGGGGACCAGGCAACCTACCTTAGAAAAAGATCATGAAGGTTAAATTAGAGAAGGTCTGGGTATAAACGATATTAGCTTTAATATCCTAGGCTCCTTGCTTGGAAAAAAGCCATTAATCTAGAAATACCCTTTTTGTCATTGCCATTCTCAAGAAATTATGATTCTCTGAGAGATCATAAGGACAACTTAGAACTTACAACACTTGGACAACAATTCAATTATTTAAATATATCCCCAGCAGGACATGGGCTAAGATGGTGTCATGGAGGACAAGTAAAGTTATTTTATGAAAACCATTCTGAAGGTGTTTAATAGACTTTATGACAGACTGTAGAAAGGGGAAAGAAAGAATAAAAAGCTCAAAATGAAATCTAAAATATAAAGAAACAAGGACTTTGATAAGCTGAATAAGGAATCAAAAACTCCATTTTGAATGTTTTCTAACAAAAGAGACCTTTTATGCAACCCATAGAATTCCCTAGTATTCTGCACAGGTAGAGACATTCTGGCCCTTGGTCCTTCCAGTCAGAGGAAGGAAAGGGTTCATGGAGGCGTCTCTGAGATCGAGAACATGGTTTGGTCTGACAACAGCCTTGGTGCACTTTTGGAGATTGAAGGGGCCTATTCTGTCTTGAGTTGTGAGGTAGAATGGTATTTTCAGAATTAGAGAGGTTGGCCTCTGTGATGTTAATACCTGTAAGACAAAACCCAGGTTTCACAAGATGGGGAAGCAATGATACAAACTGTATGCACTGTCCTGGGTATGGAATGAGCTTCGTTATAAAGCATACCACAGGCACACAATAAATGGTCATTTCGTTCCTTCTCCCATCATATATGCTCTTCCAAGCCCAATGCCTGCCCCCTGCTAGGGGTAGAACATGCCAGCCTCCAGTGGTACAAATTTACAATATATATCAGAGATCATGGCCAAGAAGAGCATGAAACTTCCCCGGGAGAAAGTCTTTTCTTCCAGAGTGGAGAGGGAGAATTAGGTCAGTTATATAAGACTCACAGTAAATGAGCACACTCTCGGCCACTTTGCTAATGTTACTGCCTACAATTGGTAACAAGGGGAAGGTGAAGTTAATTTCCCTTTAGAAGTTATATGCTTTATAAGTCTGAAGGGTGCAATACTATAATGATAACCTACATACAATATTAACCATTTTCTGCCAAGAGAAACGCTATATTTTAATAGTAATTTCATAAATATCCAAGAGAAATTTTCCCAATATTCATATATATTGCAGTTGGCTCAGCAGGAAAAGCCATTTCAGTTTTGAGACTCTAAAGAGCCCCCACAAACTTCAGATAATTACATGTGATAGATCAACGACTGAAAGCATATTGGTGAGAGCGGCTTAATTATGTATGAGTAAGGATCTAAGGATTGTAGAATGCTCTAGCTGAATAGGATCTTTTCTAATGCATTTATTGTAAAGATAAGGCAACTAACACTTGGAGATTATACTTGTCCCTTGGTAACAGTGCGGGATTGGTTCCAGGATCCCCATGGACACAAAAATTGTGGCTACTCAAGTCCTGCTATAAAATGGCTTAGTATTGTATACAACTTATGCACATTCTGCCATATACTTTAAATCACCTCTAGATTACTTATAATACCTAATATACTATAAATGCCATGTAAATAGTTGTTATGTTCTATTGTTTAGGGAATAACTACAAAAAACAAACAAACCCCAGTCTGCACAAATTTAATATGGATGCAAACATAGATCAGCAACAACATAGCATAAAAAATTATGTTTGATCTGTGGTAGGTTGAAGCTACAGATGAAGAGCTGTTTGCATTTGCTTATGATTGCCCAGTAAGTGGAAGAAATGGTCCAGCTCTTTGGATTTAAATTCTTTCCATTAATAAACTATTATCATTGATACAAGTATGGCTACAGTTTGTCACTACCTTGGTGATCTCTTTCTATTGAATAAATTTTACATGTACTGAACACTGTGTAAGTTTAAGGTATATAATGTATTACCTTGATACATTTATAAATGGTAATATGATTGCTGATGTCATAATATTTATATTACATCATCATAGAAAATGATTACTGTCTATATTTTTATACTGTGTGTTAGATCTCTTTGGCTTATTTACAAGTCTGTACCCTTAAACACCATCACTCTTACCCCTCTCCTACCACCCTTCGGTACTCATCATTTTACTGTTTTTTACAGGTTTAACTTTTTTAGATTTCACAAATAAGTGATATGGTATAGAACTTGTCTTTCTTTATCTGACTTATGTCACTGTAATGTGTTCAAATTCCATGCATGCTGTTGCAAATAGGAGGATATATTTCTTTATATGGCTGAATAATACCTAATTTAGTAAATGTAGCATGTCTTTTTTATTCATTTATTCATTGAAGGGCATTTGAGTTGTTTCCATACTGTGGCTATTGTGAAAAATGCTGTGATGAACATGGGAGTGCATATATCTCATCAAAATCCTATTTTCATTTCCTTTGGGTATATACCCAGAAATGGAATTGCTGGATTGTGTGGCAGATCTATTTTTAATTTCTGAGGAACCACCATATTATTTACTATAGTGGTTAGGCCAATTTACATTCTCACCAACAATGTGTAAGGCTTCCCTTTTCACCACATCTCACCAGCACCTATTGTCAGTTGTTTTCCTCATGGTAGCCAGGTATGAGGTAATATTTTACTGTGGTATGAGAGAGCTGTGCACTTTCACTGTTCATGTGTTTCTCCAGTTTTCCCAGCACAATTTGTTAAAGAAACTAGCCTTTCCCCATTGGGTAGTCTTGATTCATCCTCTTGAGAGTCTTTATAAAGAGATGCAAAGAAACTCTAAAATCCTCTCAATAATGAAAAAAATATAATGACACTAGAGGCCCTATGCACAAAATTCTTGCAAGAGTAGGCCTTCCTTCCCCCAGCTGCCAGCACCGGCTTTCCTCTGGCACTCAGGACCCAGGCTTCCCTCGAAGCCTGGGCTTCGCCCGAAGGTCGTCCGGAAGGACACCTGGAAGGATGTCCAGTCTAATTAGCATATTATACTTTTATTATTATAGATAATTTCCTCCAAATCTGAGTTTTAGCACAGAAAACTTTGAGCTCTAGGGATTAAAATACTCCCTTTGAAGCTAGAATGAAATAATACACACCCAGTTTTACATGTAGGAAAATTGAAACACTAATGTTTTAAATGTTTTGAACATGGTTTCACAGTGAGAAAATGACAAACCTAAGGCCTCTGAATCAGTCTGTGCATTTTTCCATTCATCTTTTATACACTTTCTTAACTAAATGCTGGTAAAACCTAGCTGTTGTTTTTTGTCCCACCTCCTTATCCTTCTCCCCATATTTGTATTTGACTTTTGGTTTTAACTTCAATGTAAAAATTTTTTAAGTCATTTTAATTTTATCTTTTTTTCCTTATTATTCCAGCACATTGCTTTAGCATGGTATATCTTAGAAAATCCTAAAATCAAGAAATTAGTGATTTTTACCAGGTTTTCATCCCTCATAAATGTATTAAACACTGCCTTTCAGTCCTCTAATAAGGTGGCGATATTTACTCATCTGTGTGTTCCCTGTGACTTGCAAATAGGGAGTACTAAGTGCATGAATAACTAAGGAGACAGCACCTAGGACAGCGCCCAGGCCACTTTTTAGTCTCCCTATTGGTTTACTGAGATCTTTTAATCAGCATATTTCAGGTGTCAATTGACAACCTGCTTTAGTGCAACTTTTTCTACCACCATCTACTTCACTTCAATTTTCTGCAGCTCATTTAAAAAAATGTCAAAAAAAGAGAATGCCATTATATTTGAAACATTTCAAGTTGGTATTGGTAGAATGACTTCTTGTTTCCTCATCTACTTCCAGTGCAAGTTTTCTGAATATATTTTGACAAGTTTTATATCACAACTGATTCATAATAAATTGAAGATTATAAACCTTTTGAATTAATCCATAATATCTTTATAAATTAAACAAAGCAGACACACAAATGTGTGCATACACATTTCCACATACACTATATGATTCATGTAAAACTTGGGATTATCCAGATAATTCCATGTTTAAGCAACAGTGTACAATGCTGAATAAAGTAGCTCAAAAAGATTTAGGAAAGAAATATGCACTCTTTACTCCACTTTTTTGTTGTTTGTTAATCCTCACTGAGGTTTTTGTTTGTTTGTTGTTTTGTTTTTTTCCAGAATGGAAGGGAGGGAGAGAGACAGAGAGACATTGATCTGAAAGAAACACATTGATTGGTTGCCTCCCATATGTGCACTGACAAGGGCAGGGTACTGAGTCTGCAACCAAGGTACGTGCTCTTGACTGGAATCGAACCCGGGACCCTTCAGTCTGTGGGCGGACACTGTATCCACTGCGCCAAACATACTATGGCAGGGTTATTTTTATTCCATTTCAGTAGATTCTATCTCTCTGTCATAAGTAGAATCTTTATAATGATATTTACTCTCTTATTTAAGCATTAATCCAAAAGATAAAGAAAAGCAAGACTTGGTTTTCCAAGTTCAAGTTCCCTGATGTCCATAGGATGTAATAGTACTTTCTATTAGTAATGATTCAAAAATTAGTGCCATTGGAATCTAACTTCAAGATGTTGTAACAGAGATCAGATTTACCCTTTCATCTAAAATAGCAAAAAAGTGGCCTAGTCAGTGTGGTTCAGTGGTTGAGCATCAACCCATGCACAAGAGGTCCAAGGTTCGATTCCTGCTCAGGGAACATGTCCAGGTTGTGGGCTCCATCCCCAGTAGCAGTGTGCTAGAGGCAGCCAATTAATGTTTCTCTTTCATTGGAGTTTTCATCTCTCTCACCCGCTTCCTCCCCCACTCTCAAATCAATAAAAAACATATTTAAAAAATGAATAAAATAGTGAAAAATTGAATAATATATATATAAATTTTTTCAAGAAACTGTATATTAAACAATAAAGGTCAGTTATCAATAAGAGCTAAGAACTAAAAACAGTGTTGTACTTTGAAGTCTGTTTTCTAACTGCCATGTTACAATACTTTCTTAAGACTGTTTCTTTCATCGAGTCTCACCTAGTCTAACTTAGAAGTAGCAAGTACTCACAGAAAGCTTATTAAATAATGAGCAATCCACTCACTGACATTTCCATCATTTAATCTGATCAAAACCTCAGTTCCTTTTTGCTTTGAAGAATAGGGTAGCTTATGAAACATAAGCATACAAAACAATAAAGGCACCTCCATTATAAAAAATGAAAACGAACTAATAATCTAAGAACCTATGACAACCCCATTCCAATTATCACTGGGAAGAAATCCTACAGGTATAAATTGAAATAGTATATTCGGTTTACCTGCCACCATCATTTCTGGCTTTATTTCGTAATAGGTTGTATTCATGATTGTGACAGAAAAATAAATCAGCCTTTAGCATTCTATAAATGCCTCTATTATGTGCAAGAGTGTAAGGCCGATCTATATTTTGAAATTATGTTCATGGATGATGAATACATCTTTCAAATATAATTAAGTCATGCTCTTTCTGGTAGCAAGATTAGATTTACAAATGTATTGCTGCTAAGATATTCATATAATTTTCTCATTTTTGTTATTAAACATTCATACTGTTTTGTAAATTATAACAGAATTACATATTCACTTAGTTTGTATACAGTAGACATTATTCAAACTTAAGTCATTCTACCTCAACTTCTCAATTATTCTTCTCACAATAGCTGTAATCAATGAGTTCATTTGCAGAACAAAGCTGACTAATAAACATATTATATGTCTCTGAATCACGGTTTTCTATATAAATATTCAATAAAACCATATAGGAGATATCAAAGATAAAAGCAGATTCCAATTCTATCAAACAGGAAAGGAAAGTAACAGAAAGCATTAATTATTGTGTAAGTAAAAGATTCTCATAGTTCTACAGGATCTCCAAGATAACTGAATCCATTAATTAACCCTACTTGCTAGATTTCAACTTTCTAATCTAAGTTCAACTTTCTGTGTAAATTCAACTTTCTGTCAGAAAGCTTTTTCTTATGATTTTTCTCCTGTCATCAGTCACATTCGTTGAAACTTCCAGCTCTGTGTGAAGGACAAATTTGATAAGCAACATTTCTGTGAGTTCATACAAATCATTAACAAAAACGTTTCCGAGGAAAGAGAGGCAGTCTAAATAGAGTGGAGGGAACATAGATCTTGGAATCAAAATAACTAGGTTTGAAGCTTGATGCCATCACTTCTGAGCTTGTGACCTTGGGCAAATCTTATAACACTGTGAGTCATAGCTTTTTCCTCTGAAGCAAAAATAATGTCCAAAAATAAAAAAGTACCTTGCAAAGTTCAAATGACTATATAAATGTACAAATGGTGTCCACATTGTACAGTAGCTATGTCATTAAAGACATCTTTTAAGTTCATATTAATGTATCAACATTATTTAAGTAATGAATTCATCTAAATTAACATTTAGCTATCTACTTGATTCCCATTTTTATATCATTCTGTGTAATATCTACACAGATTTGTATTAGATATCTTGATAAATTCAGTATCTAAATTGTCATTTTAAAAAAAAAAACCTGAGTAATACATTGTTGTTATTATTGACAATGATTTGCCCTTCATTCCTATTAAAAATGGGGGAAAAGACCACTTTTAAAAAATTATTTTTAGTTAATTAACATGATTCCTGTAGATAACATAATTTCTTTTTTAAGGTCCCTACACCAATTTTTTAAAAATAAGCTGATCTACACTAATAAAAGAGAAAAATGGTAATTGGCGTATGACGCTACCCTTTTCATTGGCTAATCAGGGCTATATGCAAATTAACTGCCAACTAAGATTGTCAGTTAACTGCCAACAAGATGGCGGTTAATTTGCATATGTAGGCACAATGCAGGGAGGCGAAAGGGAAAGCAGGAAGAAGCCCCCTGCCACTGACAGTGATCGGAAACCCAGGGGGGAGCTAAGAGCTGGGGGACAGGGCAAAGGCGGCCCTGGGGCTGCCTTTGCCCTGCCCCCCAGCCATGATTGGAGAATCAGGCGCCTTTGCCGACCTGGCCAGTGATAGCAGGAAGTAGGGGTGGAGCCAGTGATGGGAGCTGGGCACGGTCGAAGCTGGCAGTCCCAGGAGCTAGGCGTCCCTTGCCTGGGCCTAAAGCGGAGCCCACGATCGCAGGGCCGCTGCAGCTGCGGGTCCCCGCCTAGGCCAGAGGCGTTAGGCCTGGGCAGGGGCACAGCCTGCAACCACGGGGAGCTGGGGGTCCCCTGCCCAGGCCTGACACCTCTGCCGGAGGCCTCAGGCCTGGTCAAGGGGCCGATCCGGTGATTGGTGATCAGAGGGTGATGAGGGTCAACTCCTCTGGCCGAGGCATCAGGCCTGGGTGGGGGGCTGGGGGTCCCCTGCACAGGCCTGATGCCTGGGCCAGAGGCATCAGGCCTGGGTGGGGGGCGGAGCCGGGGATTGGGGGGATATGATGGTCTCCTTGCCCAGGCCTAAAGCCTGGGTCAGAGGCGTCAGGCTTGGGCGGGGGGTGGAGCAAGTGATCAGAGGGAGATGGGGGTGTCCTGCCCAGGCATGATTCCTGGGCCAGAGGCCTCAGGCCTGGGCGGGGGCCAGAGCCAGTGATCGGGGGGAGATGGGGGTCCCCTGTCCAAGCCTGACACCTTTGGCGGAGGCGTCAGGCCTGAGCAAGGGGCTGATCTGGCGATCGGAGGGTGATGGGGGTCAACTCCTCTGGCCGAGGCATCAGGCCTGGGTGGGGGTCCCCTGCCCAGGCCTGATGCCTGGGCCAGAGGCATCAGGCCTGGGTGGGGGGCAGAGCCGGGGATTGGGGGGATATGATGGTCTCCTTGCCCAGGCCTGAAGCCTGGGTCAGAGGCGTCAGGCTTGGGCGGGGGGTGGAGCAAGTGATCAGAGGGAGATGGGGGTCCCCTGCCCAGGCATGATTCCTGGGCCAGAGGCCTCAGGCCTGGGCGGGGGCCAGAGCCAGTGAGCGGGGGGAGATGGGGGTCCCCTGTCCAAGCCTGACACCTCTGGCGGAGGCGTCAGGCCTGGGCAAGGGGCTGATCAGGCGATCGGAGGGTGATGGGAGTCTATGCCTCTGGCCGAGGCATCAGGCCTGGGCAAGGGGCAGAGCCAGCAATCGGAGGGGTCTGGGGGTCCCCTGCCCAGGCCCGACACCTGGGCCAGAGGCATCAGGCCTGGGCTGGGGGCAGAACCAGTGATGGGGGGAAATGAGGGTCCCCTGCCCAGGCCTGACGCCTCTGGTCAAGGGGCCGATCCTGCAATTGGAGGCTGATGGGGGTCAACGCCTGAGGGCTCCCAGTATGAGAGGGGGCAGGCTGGGCTGAGGGACACCCCCCCCCACACCTAGTGCACGATTTTCGTGCACCGGGCCCCTAGTATAAATATAATCATCAAAATTAATGTTCCTGTTATTTCTATCCTTCTCTCCCCAGACACATGCCTTTTGAAAATGAGGCATTCATTGATCAATTGATTCATTTACAGTTAGATAATAGGAAAAAGAACTTTGTAGTTTGAAAAACTATAATTTTAACCTGGCTCAGACAGTTATGAACTATGCAATTAGCCTGTATTCCCTGAGCATTGGCTTATTCATACATAGAAATGCATCAGATAATTCTTAATTTGCCAGTTTGTTATGAAAACTAAATAAAATGACAAGTGCACAGTATTTAGTCAATGTCTGACCCACAAAAAATGTTATCCCCCAAATACATTCTCTCCTCTCACCATTCCCATTTCTCTCTGAAACAGAATGAAATATGTCCAGATATATCCTTTGGTGGCATAAATTCATAAATATGTATTCTAACTAGGAAATATAATGAACACTAAGAAAATGGCTTTCTCTAAAATTTATATAAGCCAACATACACACCCAAATTGGTTCTTTCAACAGACCTTTTCATTGGGGTACAAGACAATTTAATCTCACATAGGAAAGGCAAAATTCTCTTTATTAGGACTTGTAGCATCTAATTTTAGAAATATATAGAAATAAAGGCCACTGCCTTCAGATGCCCATCACTGAAATTAGGAAGTTTGTCAGCAAAGGTAATGATCCGATGGCCTCAGCTGAGTTCCAGAAAGGTCTCCACTTCAGTGTTAAAATGCCCATAAACAACAAGATAATTAAGCGTCTGTCCTGAGAATCCATTTTAAAAGAGTTGTTCTAAGTTTTTGAGAGTAAGTCATCAAAAACAGTGATGGAAAAGCACAGGGTTTGGGCTTCTTAAATTCACTGGCTTCCTGTTTCCTACTTCAAAAGATGCTTATAAATCTTTTGAGTTGTCTGCATTTTTGGAAAATTTCCGAGGAGCCAAAAAGAATGGGGAGAATAAGGTAGGATGAGAAGGGCCCTGGGTCTAGAATGTTGTCTTTCTAGAGAACCCTTCCTTCCGGGACCAGCCCCACACAGGCAGAGGCTCAGTTTCCCCTGCCACCTTCCTTTGTTCTTCCCCTATTACCACGTTCCTCCAGCCTCTTAGCAACCTGAATTATTGCAACCATATCCCAGCTGGTCTTCCTTGACTCAAGTCTGATTCTCCTTTTGATCCACTTCCATTTTACTCCAGAGTGACCCTTATTAAGGACACTGAACCTGCCCCTGTACTTCTGCATAGACTGTTCCATAAGGCCATTGCCTATAGGATAGTTTAGCTTGGATAATTTCTCATTATCAAAATTCCCTTCAAGTTTTGAACCTAGTATATATTTGCAGATTCTTCTTCAGCTGTAGGGAATTTGGACTTGAAAAGATGGTAGGTATTGTGGAAAGGAGCAAAGGTGCTAATGTTCCCAGTGAAAACAGTAATGGAAGCCAAGAAGGAGCAGCAAAACTCCCTGTCTTCAAGAGACAGGGAACTTGACATGAGAAGATTTAACCCTTAGATTGGCTTTGAAGGTTAAAGGGGTTATATTAACCAAGACGACTGGTGAGAAAATGTCACCACATGAGGAAAGTTTAGTTATGACTTTGTGAAAGCAGGAGACAGGTGTGGTCTGCATGAGATGCCCATAATATTTGCCCACACACCTCATCTCTTCCCAACCATGAACTCATTTGTCCCTCTTGGACCAGACACATGGTAGGTCTACAACAAATATTTGATGGTAAATGAATTATTCAAGATTAGATTCATCTTTTTGCTACACAAATTTTATTATGAATCGGACTGTGTCCATCACTTAAGGGAGGATCTTCTCCTTCTCCTTTTGATGCCTCTTTTCATGGGAAATCATTTTGGTGAAAGTTTTTACTCAATTATCTTTTGATACTTCCTCTCTTAGACTTTTGTTTGGAGTAAATATTTAGTGACTTTGCATAACATCTATTTTGTAGGCAAATACTAAATGACAGGCACTGAGAAACAATGGTAAAAAAAAAAACCAGACATAATCTATGCCCCATGAAATTGATGTCTTAATTGGAAAAAGAATTACAAAAATAGGTAATTTCAACATAGTATAACTCATAATTTGATAGTGAAATACCATGTTCTAGCCACTATAAAAATACCAACTCAGATATAATTATAAATTACATAAGTGCAATAATTTAAGAAACCATGATAATGCAACAGGAATAAAGTTATTTTAGATAATAATGGAAGAACTCAATGAGAAAGTGACATCTACACTGATACTTGATGGATGAGTAGGAATTAGCTGAGCTAAAATCTGTAAAAATGTTCAGATCAAAAGAAAAACATCAGCAAGTACTCTGACACAGAGAAAAGTTTGGTATATTGTAAGAAATCAAACAAACAGCTTTAGCTGATACATGATGAGAATGTGGAAAGTATAAAGAAAGTAACAATGCTGGGCTGGAGTAGAATTGACATCTTAAGAATATTGGAATAGTCTGAGGAGGATAGGTTTTAGTTTCTGAATGTTTGGTAAAACTCCCCTCTGAAGCCATCTGGACCAGGGCTTTTGTTTGCTAGAAGTTTTTTGATTACTGCTTCAATTTTCTCCAGAGTTATCAGTCTATTCAGATTTTTTGATTCTTCCTGATTGAGTTTTGGAAGGTCATATTTTTCTAGAATAGGTCCATTTCTTCTAGGTTGACCAGTTTGTTGGAATAGAGTTGTTCACAGTATCTACACTAATAAAAGACAAAGATGCTAATTGACCATAACTCTGCTATGCCCAAGCCATGCCCACCAGCCAATCGGAGCAACTATATGCAAATTAACCCAACCAAGATGGCAGCCAGCAGCCACAGAGCTGGAGCAAACAGGAGGCTTGGTTGCCCCAGCGATGGAGGAAACCAAGCTTCCCCCCTGCTCTGGCTGGCTGTGGCCTCTGCAAAAGTCAACAAAGTTTCAATTATAGAAGCTAAATAAATCCCAGATACCTGCTTCCAGCCAGCCTGCACTGGGAGTTTGGGTGGCTGGGGGCTGTGGCTAGCCTGAAAACAGCCATCAGCCCCTCACCCAGACTGACCAGGGACCCCAGCAGGACCCTCCACCCTAAGGAGATGTGGCCAGACTGCAAACAGCCATCAGCCCCACACTCAGGCTGGCCAGGCACCCCTGGGGGACGCCCACCCTGAAGGGGCTGTGGCCAGCATGCAAACAGCCATCAGCCCCTCACCCAGACTGGCCAGGCACGCCAGTGGGGACCCACACCCTGAAAGGGATGTGGCCAGCCTGCAAACAGCCATCAGCCCCTCATCCAGGCTGGCCAGGCACCCCAGCAGGGACCCCAGCCCTGAAGGGGCTGTGGCCAGTCTGAAAACAGCCCTCAGACCCTCACCCAGGCTGGCCAGGCACCCCAGTGGGACCCCCACCCTGATCCAGACACCCTTCAGGGCAAACCAGCTGGCCCCCACCCATGCACCAGGCCTCTATCCTATATATAAAAGGGTAATATGCAAATTGACCCTAACAGCAGAAAGACTGGGAAACACTGGTCAGTATGACACACACTGACCACCAGGGTGCAGATGCTCAATGCAGGAGCTGACCCCTGGTGGTCAGTGTGCTTCCACAGGGGAAGATCTGCTCAGCCACAAGCCAGGCTGACGGCTGCCAGTACAGCGGTGGAGGTAGGAGACTCTCCCGCCTCCTCAGCAGCGCTAAGGATGTCCGACTGCAGCTAGGCCTGCTCCCCGCTGGCAAGTGGACATTCCCCAAGGGCTCCTGGGCTGCCAGAGGGATGTCTGATTGCCTGCTTAGGCCCAATCCCCTGGGGAGTGGGCCTATGCCAGCAGGTGGTCATTCCTCGAGGGGTCCCAGACTATGAGAGGGCACAGGCTGGGCTGAGGGACCCTCCTGAGTGCACAAATTTTTGTGCACTGGGCCTCTAGTTTTAAAATAAACTGATGAACAATAATAGATGCAGAGACAGAGAAGCATCAAACTGACATCACACTTCAAAGGAAGGCAGGAGATGTGGGTGGGGGGGGGCATTACAAAAGATCAACCAAAGGACTTATATGCATGCATATAAGCATAACAAATGCACACAGACACTACGGAGGTGAGGGCATGTACTTGGGGGGTAGGAGTAGCCAGGGAGAAGTCAGTGGGGGAAAAGGGAGACATATATAATACTATATGTAATACTTTAAACAATAAAGCATTTAAAAAAATATATGGACTCTTCTCATCCCTTAATGTGGTATATCTTCTCATTTATTTAAGTATTTTTAAATACTTCTAAGTTATATTCATTCATAATTCTTTTAATTCTTCTCGTCCTTTCCTTTCATTTCCCTTCCATTCCCTTCTCTACTTTTCCTCCCACCCTCATCTTCTCACTCTGGAAATTTAATATATCTTATCTTTTTCTCATTATCAAAAATTTGTTAAAAATGGGTCACAATCTGGTAGTGGTGGAGTGGGGCTTTCTACCCATGGATGTATTCAGAAGGCTATTTTAATATTGAAATTCATGGTCTTCAATTATGGGAAAAAAATTTTTAATATGGTTTTAATGATTAATTTCCTTTATTTTCTCTACTTCTCAAACTCTTCTTTTTTTAAAAAAAATATATTTTATTGATTTTTTACAGAGAGAAAGGGAGAGAGATAGAGAGTTAGAAACATCGATGAGAGAGAAACATCGATCAGCTGCCTCCTGCACACTCCCCACTGGGGATGTGCCCGCAACCCAGGTACATGCCCTTGACCGGAATCGAACCTGGGACCTTTCAGTCCGCAGGCCGACGCTCTATCCACTGAGCCAAACCGGTTTCAGCTCAAACTCTTCTTATTTAAATGCCCAGGCATCCTGAATTAGTTATCTAGTACCATCTTATATTTTATCCCCTATATACTATTCCAGTGATGGCAAACCTATGACACGTGTGTCAGAGGTGACATGCAAACTCATTTTTTTGGTTGATTTTTCTTTGTTAAATGGCATTTAAATATATAAAATAAATATCAAAAATATAAATCTTTGTTTTACTATGGTTGCAAATATCAGAAAATTTCTATATGGGACATGGCACCAGAGTTAAGTTAGGGTTTTTCAAAATGCTGACACACCGAGCTCAAAAGGTTCGCCATCACTGTACTATTCCTTTGCCGTTTTTAAATTTTCATATATTCTAGCACCTTTTTTTCTACATACCCTTCTAGTAATGTTTTATTTCCATTATTATATATGTTTTTCATGTCTAAACCTTTTTCTTATTCTATACCTTTGTGCAGTGTTGGCTCCTATTTTCAAGGATGCAATATCCTCGTGTTTTTAGAAATATTACTGTTTGTTCTTTATTTAAACTTTTCATCTCCCTGAAGGGTCTGTCTCCTCCAAAGAGCCTTTAATGTTGACTGCCAGGATCTGGCGGAAGGAGAGAGAGGGAGCTGTTTTTCAGTGGGTATAAAGTTTCAGCTATGCAAGATGAGTAAATTCTAGAGATCTGTTGTACAACACAGTACCTACAGGTACCAATGACATTTTTCACTTTAAAACACACTGGAAGATAGAACTCATGCTATGTTCTCACCAAAGCGCGCGCGCACACACACACACACACACACACACACACACATGAAGACAAGGACATTTTTGAAAGTGATATGTTTAGTACCTTGGTTGTGGTGAGGATATCACAGATTAAACATATATCCAAACTAATCAAGATATATGCGTTAAATGTGTACAATATTTTACATATCAATTATACCTCAATAAAGCTTAAAAAAACATCTAATTAGACTTAAATACAGTGGGGCCTTGACTTACGAGTGTCCCGACTAATAAGTTTTTTGAGATACCAGCTGTCTCTTGGCTGATTTTCTGCATTGAGTTGACAGAGTAATTTGTGTTAACGAGCTCCTTAACGAGCTCGGTCTCGGAACAAATTAAACTTGTAAGTCAAGGCCCCACTGTACTTGGTTTTTATTTGTTGTCTACTTAGACTTTAGCTCCAAGTTTACATGAGTCATTTTTGCTACATTATATTCAGTGTATAGTGCCTGCAATATGGTTAGTATCAAATAAATACTTGTTGAAGCAATAAATAAATGAAAATATATTTTCAAAATAAGGGCACACAGCAACTATACACACAGAGACACAGAGGCATGCACATGTACATGCTATTGTTTGCTTAATTTCACTTTGGACCTTTGAAACTTTCATTAATGTTTTCTAAGGCATTTATTTAGTAGCCATTAGTCTGGTGTTTATTTGGGTGGCTGATCTTTATTTTCAGCCATCTGGACCTATTTTCACTGATGACTATCTTGCAGTTACTGGACAAGGAGGATTAAACGGCATAATGTACATAAAAGCATTGGTAATCTTTAAAGCACTATAGAAACCCAAGGTATTAGCACTGTATAGTTATATTGCCTCAAAATGCATAGTAGCAAATTCTAAGCCAAAATAAATCTTCCTTCTCTACTTAGAAATCATAAGATTACATAGCAATTTTAGGAATGAAATTTTCCCACAGGAGTTTTCACCACTGCCTTTTTCAATTGTTTTGCCACACAATCCAGCCTGCTGTAGACACTGCAGAAATGTAAAAATGGAATTGTCAAGCTATAACAGTCTTTTGAGGCTACCATATTAAATGTAGATACATCTTAAAAATTTTTGGCATATCGTCAGAATTCAGATTATATTGTATGAGACATAAGGTTTATTTGTATAGGATTGTTTGGGGGAGGAAATAATGTTCCCTCTCAAGCTGAACAAAGGATTGGTACATTCAACAAATGTCTTTTTATTTGCAAGACGAGGACATCTGAACACTGGAAAAAACAGAAACCCCTAGCAAATTTAACATTTACGTAGACAGCTTACCAGTAAGCTAATGGCAGTACCATTCACTTTGATATTAATTCAGTCATCCCCTCCTAGGGCATTATCCCAGGCCAAGACTCCATTTAGCACTTCTCCACACCAGTGTTGTTGCATTTTTATACTCTAATCTTCAAGCATATCTCATCGCTCTAGGTCTCACATAACTTGTCCCCACATGTATCCTCACATTTCATGCAAATCTCTAGAACTCTTAGCTTTGATTTTTTTCTGCATATACGGGGCCCCTCTTCCTATTCAAGGATTTGTTTGAGGACAAAGAAAGAGTCAGCTGTATAGAGAAGCTTGTGAGAGCCAAGGAAGAAGCTCATCTGTGCTGAGATTGTAAAAATACTACTTGGCACTTGGCCGGCATGGCTAAGTGGTTAAGCATGGACCTATGAACCAGGAGATCACAGTTTGATTCCCAGTCAGTGCACATGCCTGGGTTGTGGGCTGGATCCCCAGTGTGGGGAGTGCAGGAGACAGCCAATCAATGATTCTCTCTCATCATTGATGTTTCTCTCTCTCTCTCTCTCTCTCTCTCTCTCTCTCTCTCTCTCTCTCTCTCTCTCTCTCCCTTTCCCTTCCTCTCTGAAATCAATAAAAATATATTAAAAAAATACTACTTGGTTGGTAATGTAAAACTCACTTCTTCTCCCACAACTGCTATCTCTGATCTCAGGTGATTCCAGGTTTCTCACCAGAAAACTGTACAAATTTGGTCAGCCAAAATATGGTTTAAAGGTTCTACAGTTTAAAATGATTTTATTACGTTTTTATTCTGTACCAATCAGGTACTTTTCCAGGGACAGATGATAGAACAATCAACAAAATGGATAAAAATCCCTGCCCTCCGGGAGTTTATCTCCTAGCACAGACTAGAGAGGTAATAAACCAAGTGAGTAGGAAAAACGACATAGCGTATTAGAAGGGAATAAGTGCTGTTGAGAAATGTAAAGTGGGTTGGGAGTGAGAAGTGTGGGTGGCAGTGTATGTTTCAAGTTCAAATACAGTGATCAAGGGAGTAAGTAGTACTGGGAAGGTAACATTTGAGTGAAGACTTCAAATAAAGAATGCAGTGGAAGACTGTATCGGGCAGACGGAACAAACAGTAAATGCATAGGCCCCAAGCTAGGATTTTTGGAAAACAATAATAACATCACTGTGGATGGAGTGGGGAGAAGGAAAGAGAAAAGGAGCAATAGGAGGGGGAGGGGAGATGTGGGGGCCTGTAAAGTACTATAAAGAGTGTGGCTTTTACTCTTAATAAAATGGCAAGTTAGTTCAATTGATTTCGAGGCAGGAACTTGTGCATGTAGGTTGCCACTTGAACCTGTGGATGAAAAGGGGCCACATGCTAACCTGACAAGCTCAGGGAAGGCTTGTGTGGCGGCCTTGCAAACTCAGAGACCTAAAATAACCACAAAGGATGGTCTGAAATTATAACTTTTTTTTTAAAGCAGTTTATGGTGGGTAGTCATGTCCTTGACTGGTATCTTCCCTGACAAAGGCCAATCTTTTCCTTAACTGAGCCTACTGTCTTTTCCATCTACAAGAACATATCCTTGGAATGTCAGAGTAATTTTCCTTTTTCTGGACCCCTCAAAGCATAGGCACTGCTCTGCTGAGACCACAAATCCCCTCATTGTTATTGAGTTAATTGTTGACTGTTAACTCTCCTGCACCCACTTAAGTAAAAGACTTATGTGTCTATCATTTTACTTTTTATCCAATCCCAGAGGTTTCCCCCACTTTGCTTTCTCCCGCCTCCCTAATCTATCACTAATGGATTTTGTGTAACCTACTGATGTCTCCTCTTTTGATTGAAATGTATACAACAAGGAACAAAACTGCCATTCTCTGCAGTGTAATCTCAACCCATTGAGATTCTGCTTCCCGGCAACTGTCCACAGTTTGCCTCAAATAAAACCACAAAACTTCATCACAGGTTTGAATGTTTCTTACGTTAACAAACCAGGTCCAAATAAAACTTTTCAAAATATTCCTTGGGATAGAGCAAATTTTAAGTTATAAAGTTAGGCTCCTAATTTCACATTTATTTTTTAACATATATTTTATTGACTTCAGAGAGGAAGGAAGAGAGAGACAGAAAAACATCAATGATGATAGAGAATTATTGATCAGCTGCCTCCTGCACGCCCCCTACTGGGGATTGAGCCTGTAGTGCCAGAATCAAACCCGGGACCCTTCAGTGTGAAGACTAATGCTCTATCCATTGAGCCAAACCAGCTAGGGCTCACATCTATTTTAGTTCGTTCTTATTTGAGATTGTGAGTGAGTGAGTGTTTGTGTGTGTGTATGTATGTTTAATTTATGTTTTTGGATTTGAAGAGATGAACATCCAGGGTTACTACAATGACAATCTAAAAAGAAGAAAATAAGTAAATGTGATAAAGACAAAAATATAAAAGTTTATTCTAAATAGTAAAATAGCATATTCTTATCAAAATTAAGCATAGAAAAGGATAATTATTATCACTATTATAAACACGTGTTTTGAGACTTTACTGAATGTGATAAATTGAGAAAATGGCATAATTATTATGACTAATGGAGAGGAAGTGACTCAATTATTTTGTTAAATTTTTCCATATCTAGAAAATTCAGCTTTGGGAAATAGCTACAAATATTAAAAAAGAAATTTGAATTATACAAACATGGCATTACTTTTCTCTATACTTGCAATATTTAGCTGTAAATTTAAAATATGCTAACAAAAACTACATAGCACAATAATAATTCAATAAAAATATAAAATCTTAAAATTATTTTTATGGAAGAATGTAAAAATGTGAATAAAATTTGTTTCCTATTTTTGGATCAGAACACCTAATATTACTAAATTTTCAATCCACTAAAAATTAATATTTGGAAACCTAACTTTATAATTAGAAAAATAATCTTAAAATTTTTATGGGCCAACAATATTTAACAAAAATAAAATTATGGAAATAGGAATAATGTTTTACCAGTTATTAAAGTATATGAGAAATTGTAATAAAAATACAATGCTACTGCAAAAAAATAAAAGACAAATAAAAAATGGTACCAAAGAGAGAATCTAAAATTATATTTGAGTATATAGAAACTACGTACTGTTAAACATGTAAAATTTAATATATGAAATATTATTGTTATTTCAGTGGGAAAGAACGATTTATTTAGTAAACCTGCAGGCACATTTCAGCATCTACTTTAAAGAAAATAATGTTGGAGTTATCACTGTATACATTTAATTTAAAAATTCTGGTTGCATTAAATGAATAAATGTAAAAAAACCAATATTTTTCTGGCTTGGAGAAACCTTTTTGATAACAAAAGTAAATTGAGAACTACAAAAGAAGCAAATTTGATTGTTTACATAAATGAAATGATAGAATTTTAAATAATCAGAGTAAAAAAGAAAAACCCACAAAAATGGGGGGAATGTGTGTTGATGATTATAAGAACAAGAAGGAATGTAAGGAACAAAACAGCTGAGTTATTCATATTGGTTATTTGAGGGAAGGAAAGGAGAGGAGTGAGGAAGGGTTTGAAGGGATAAGGAAAAAAATAAAAATAAAAGAGGTAATGGAAATATGCATTAGCCTAATGTCTACTGCATTAGCATGTCATTAAAATATGAATGGGCACTTCCTGGGCCCACTTTTTAATTGTATTGTTTGTTTTTCTAGTGTTCATTTGTATGAATTCTTCATAAATTTTGAATATCAACTGCTTACTGGATGTATCATTGGTGAATATCTTCTGTTTAGTAGGCTGTCTCTTCATTTTATCAATGTCTTGATAAGACAGTAGAAGACGTAACGTTTTAAAGTGTTCTGAACAAATAAACCATTTCTGATAGTCATTTACCTTCTTAGTTGGCAAGTCTAATATAAGGTCAAAGTACTGAAGAAACTAAGCCTGTTCTCTTTCCCTTTGAAAGAACCTAAAACCTTTGAAGCAGCACAGGCACGTGTCCAAACATGCTCATGGAATTTCTTGTCTCACCATCTTACTAATCATTTGACTTTTCCTCCTGCAAGTGATTGATTAGTTGAACACTAAGTGTGTTCAGGAATTAACTCTGCCCTCTTCCATGGGCTCTTACTTGGCTTCCTTACAGAGCAGCACGTATTTATTCTACTTTTCTAGTCTGCAAGGGCCAAAGAAACCTGTCTTTTATTCAGGCTGACTGGAGTTGGAGAGAAGCTTTTTCTACTTTTTCCTCTGTAGTCACAGCCATTCTCAAGGCTGTATAATAGGTTAGGTCCTGGAGGTACAAAGATTAATAAATTTTTACCCACACTTCTAGGTGCTCATCTTCCATTGGAAGAGAGGAAGAGGAAAACACAAAACTATAAGTGAAAAGTCACTGTGGCTTTAAGGGATCTCTGGAAGTCCTACTAGATAGAGTTCAGGACATCTTTAAAACTGTGGAGGAATGTTTTGAAGTGTGGTAGCAATCATCTCAGGTAGAAACTGTAGTTTAACTTTAACCCTGCTCTTTGGCTTCTGTACTTATTTGCTTTAACAATAGAAAAGTTACTTTGATTTTCTGAATTGTATAAATCATCCCATTTGATTGAATGCCTTATTGATTGTAACGTGACTATCCCATTGATTGTGATTTACTGGTTTTAGAAAGCAAATTCCTCTGTACCTGGGAACCAGGACAGCACAATTATCCCAAGACCCGAGGGTTCCAGATAATGTTTCCCTGTCAACTCAGTGGTCCCAAGACCTGAGGGCTCTAGATAATGTGTTTCTGTCAACTTAGTGGTCCAAAGACCCAAAACTATAATTAATCTTTGTAGATAACTAATCGGCTCAATCTCGCTTCTGTAACTGCTTTGTGCAAACCAGGGTCCTCATTCCAAACCCTGGGATGTAATCAATGCCTTTGTGATTTTTGCCTATATAAATTTGGTGTTGCGGCCATCTTAGCACTATGAGATCTGGGAGAGCGAAATGCCCCCTCATAGTCCCAGATTGCAATAAATGTGACTCTTTAATTCGACTTCTTGAGGTGTCCTTCTGTGACTCGTGGAGTACATTATAACAGTTTTACATGATGAATTTGGGTTTAATTTGTGAAAAACAGGGAGGTCATCCTAAGGAGAAGACTGTGTGGGTGATACTGTGAACCAGGTATCTCTGGGGAATTAGGAGAATTTTGATGTAAGAAAGGTGAAGGCTTGGACATGGTAGGAGAGGTGTAGAAGTGTATCAGTTCAGATACTTAGGTGGCATGCACTGGCACAGATTTATACTTTGGTTATAGATTTCACCTGTTTTAATTGCACACATATTACTAGTTGCATAAATATTTTAAATCTCACCTCTGTGTATAATGGGAAATCATTGTCAAGTTTGGCCATATGTTGAATCACCATGTATGTCAAATTTGAGATTTGAATATGAAAACAAAAGGGAGTGAACTAAGATTATTATGCAGAAGGATTAAATAATTAAATTAGTTTTTTTAAGAAAAATAACTCTCAGGAAAATGGAGAAGATGGATGGAGGGAGAAAGATAGGATGAATTTTTAATCCATGCCCATCAATTCAATTTGGCAAATGAGAGAAGAAAATAAACTTTATTAGAAAGATGAATATTTACACACAAACAGTATACTCCTTGCTAAATTTAGCACACTCCCTTAGTTTAGAAAAAAACCCAATCACTCAGGACTGACTAAAGAGGCATTGCAAATGTACTGTAGTTCCAATTACTTTGAACATTATGTTCCAGGATGCTAAAATCACAAAATGCTTCTTTGTTCTTGGTCTCCTTTCCACTAATAAACACAACACTCAAACTTGCCCCCCTAACTTCAACCTATACCCCTAGAACTGTCTGATCCAATAACCCAATTGGAGCCTTAAAACCTCAGGAGAAATGAAAAGAAAATGGAGTTTATGTGCAAACCATGACTACTGCTGAATAAATATTCAAATCATAAGTTCTAATATGTTGTGTAAGTTGAGCCATAGTCACATATAAAAAAATAATCTAGGTCAGGGGTCAACAAACTTATTTTGAAAAGGACCAGATCGTGAATATTTTAGGATTTATCAAACATTTGGTCTCCGTTCCAACTTCTACTCACTTTTACCATCATAGCCCAAAGGCAGTCATAGATATTTTATAATAAAACTTTATTTAAAAAAAACAGGGAGTGAGCTGGAGTTGGCCTATGAGCCATAACTTATCAGCACTGCTTTTAGAATGATTTATCACAATGTCCTCCAATTTAAAGAAACATGTATTTAAGACATTCATGACATCAAATCATACTAGTCTTCCAGAAAACAATGAAAGAACAAATGAATTTCACCTTGTTTCACCACAGAACAATATTCTGTGTTTGCCTTTGTTTCTTCACAGATGTTTGATCATTCTTCTAAAGTAACTTTTATGTTTTCTCTTTCCTGAAACCTAAATTTTATCATTGTGTTTTCAGGGAAAATAATAATGCAGACTGACTAATTTGTCTCATCATTGAATTTTTCTGATTGATAGAATATTGGATTGCTTCAAGGTTTTATTTATCTTACTTTAAAAAAAGAAGAAATCTCCCTTTCAGAATCATCTTTAATTACTATATTCCTTTAATAAGGATTGTCTATTTTAGTAATATATAAATATTGATATTTTATGCTATAAGGATCTAATTTATTATTGAAATTAAGGATTATAAAAAATGTAGTTGACCATAGTATTTAAAATACAGGCTATCTTCCAATGCCTTCTCTGCCATTTACTGCCTGTGTAATATTGAGTAATTAAGTTGTCTTTTTGTGCCTCTGTTTCCTCAGCAATAAAATGAGGTTATAATAACAGCTTTCAAATAGGATTGCTGTAGAAAACTCAATGAATTTAATACATAAAAACCCACCATTTAGGTGCTTGCTACACAAAGAAAATAATACCTATTATTAACATCATCCATTTGCTTTTACATTTTATCTAAACAAATATTAGAAGTGCAATCAGTCTTAAAGCTACCAGAAGCCTTTGAGATGCAATGCCTCTAAAACACAAACCCCAGTCCTAGAAGAAGCCCTTGATGTCATCTGTGGGTGTCATCCCTCACCCAGGAAACCTTCTCTGTCCAAAACCATCCAGGCCCTTGGTTCTTCTTCTGGGCATTTCCACTTGTCAGATCCATAGCACCATTCAATGCAACTGGTTTCACCTAAATTTCAGCAGCACATCTGGTGAGCATGGTGACACTGATGAGAGAAGTAATGTCTCGGAGCTTCATGGTCTTCATTGGTAAGTTCAAGTTAATATTATCTATGTGTTTCAGAAGGGACTTGTGAGAAATAGAATATATCTTATTCTTCACATTTTATCAGGAGAGTTTCAGAGATTTCCACTCTCCAGGAGGGAAAAGCATGAAAAGAAAACACATAACTTTTCTCCACTATTTACCTCCCTCATTTCCCAGGAATGAGTGACTTATCTGTCTGGTGACACCAGAGAGTTGAGCATGTGTGACTCAGCTTCTACTTTATCAGAGCAGTCTGCCCTCTGAACCTAAGATTTTTCCTATTGTCATTCTGAAAGCCATCTTTGAAAGCAGGAAAGTCCTGCTGTTGCCCAGCCCTACCTATCACTCTGGGGTTGGAGACAGCATTTGGGTCACAGATCAAAGACTTTGATTAGTGGCTATGTATTAATCTCCTTGACTCACTTTTTCTATTGTGTTTTGTGCGTGCGTGTTTTAAATTTGAGGACAAGGTTGTTAATCAACCTTTAAAACCTGAACAACATAATGGCCTGGGTTGACTTCTGGGTTCTTTGTTCTGTTGCATTGGTCTATATGTCTGTTCCTGTGCCAGTACCAGGCAGTTTTGAGAACAGTGGCTTTGTAATATAGTTTGATATCTGGTATTGTGACCCTCCAAGTTTGTTCTCAGGATTGCTGTGGCTACTTGGGGTCTTTTTTTGATTACAAATGAATTTTTAGAGAGTTTGTTCTAGGTCTGTGAAATATGCCATTGGTATTTTACTGGGGATTGCATTGAACCTATGGATTGATTTGGGTAGTATGGACATTTTAGTGATGTTGATTCTACCAATCCATGAACACTGTATATTCTTCCATTTGTTTATGTTTTCCTCTATTTCTTTTTCCAATGTCCTGTAGTTTTCTGAATACAGGTCTTTTATCTCCTTAGTTAAGTTTATTCCTAGGTATCTTAATTTTTTTGGTGCAATGGTAAATGGGTAAATATTTTTTTAGTTTCTCTTTCTGTGAGTTCATTTTGGTGTCTAAAAATGCTATATATTTCTGGGTATTAATTTTGTATCCTGCTACATTGCTGAATTCATTATTAAGTCTAGTAGTTTTTTGATGGAGTCTTTAGGGTTTTCTATATACAATATCATGTTTCCTGTGAATAATGACAGTTTTACTTCTTCTTTTCCAAAGCCTTTGGATGCCTTTTATTTCTTCTTCTTGTCTGATCGCTATGGCTAGCACTTCCAGGACTATGTCGAACAGGAGTGATGAGAGTGGGCATCTCTGTCTTGTTCCTGCTCTTAGGGGAAATAGTTTTAGTTTTTGCCCATTGAGTATGATATTGGCTGTAGGTTAGTCATATATGGCTTTTGTTATGTTGAGGTATGATCCCTCTATTCCCACTTTGCTGAGATTTTTTTTTTTTTTATCAAGAAAGGGTGTTGGATTTTGTCAAATGCTTTTTCTGCATCAATTGATATGATTATGTGGTTTTTGTTTCTCAATTTGTTTATGTGATGTATCATGTTTATTGATTTGTAGATATTGTACCAGCCTTGCATCCCCAGAATAAATCTGACTTGGTCATGGTGTATGATCTTTCTAATGTAATGCTGGACCTGATTTGCTAGAAAGGAGGCAAGAGCCTAGAGTGGAGTCAAGACAGTCCTTTTAATGAATGGTGTTGGGAAAATTGGATAGATGCAAAAAATCTATCCATGCAAAAAATAAATAAAACTAGAACACTAATTTACATGATACACAAAAATAAACTCAAAATGGATAAAGGACTTAAATGTAAGATGGGAAACCATAAAAAGTATTAGAAGAATCCATGGGCAGCAAAATATCAGACATATGTTGTAGCAATATCTTTACTGATACACCTCCTAAAACAATGAAAACTAAGGAGAAAATAAACAAATAGGACTACATCAAAATAAAAAGCTTCTGCACAGCAAAAGAAATCATCAACAAAACAACAAAAGAGCCCACTGAACGGGAGAATATATTTGCCGATGCTATCTCTGGTAGGGGTTGAATCTCCAAAATTTATAGGGAACTCATACAGCTTAACAAAAGGAAGGTAAACAATCCAATCAAAAAGTGGACAAAGGATCTAAATATACACTTTTCTAAAGAGGGCATAAGGAAGGACAAGAGACATGAAAACATGCTCAAAGTCACTAATCATCTGAGAAATACAATCAAAATGACAATGAGGTACCATTTTACACCTGTCAGAATGGCTATCATCAACAAATCAACAAACAACAAGTGTTGGAGAGGATGTGGAGAAAAAGGAACCCTTCTGCACTGCTGGTGGGAATGCAGACTGGTGCAGCCACTATGGAGAACAGTATGGAGTTACCTCAAAAAATTAAAAATGGAACTCCCATTTGACCCAGTAATCCCACTTCATGAATATATCCCAAGAAATCAGAAACACCAATTAGAGAGGATATATACACCCCTATGTTCATAGCAGCACAATTTATAATAGCTAGGATTTGGAAACAGCCTAAGTGCCCATCAGCAGGTGAGTGGATTAAAAAATAGTGGTACATCTACACAATGGAATACTACACTGCTGTAAAAAAGAAAGAACTCTTATAATTTGCAACAGCATAGATGGAACTGGAGAGCATTATGCTAAGCTAAATAAGCCAGTTGAAGAAAGATAAATATCACATGATCTCACTCATTTGTGGAATATAATAAACAAAAATAGATCCAGAGACATAGAAGCATCAAATAGACTGTTGAACTTCAGAGGGAAGACAGGATAGGGTGGGGGGGGAGGTAAGAGATCAACCAAAGGACTTGTATGCGTGCATATAAGCAAAACCAATGGACAAAGACAGTAGAGGGATGAAGGCATGTGCTGGGGGGTGGAAGCAGCCAGGGAGAGGTCAATGGAGGAAAAAGGAGACATATGTAATACTTTAAACAATAAAACATTTAAATTAAAAAAGAACACCTAACAACAATGAGAATTCATTACATTATCGATGTGACAGTACAGGTACAAATGTTAAATTTGTTATTTTAAGAGTATTTCTTCATTATAGTATAGACAGATCTTCCTTTCTCCCCATTGGTTATAACAGACAAAGTAAAATAAAGTAAAAATAATATATAAAAACACTTATTAACAGTGCAGTTTTCTTGGTTCTCCAATCTCTACTGACTTCTCAACCTAGCGCCTCCTGCAATACATACACACACACACACACACCCTTCTTGCCTCCAAATTTAAAAAGAAAAGAGAGACTATCAAGTGAGTTTCCCATTCAAAGACTTTTAAACATATCCTCCTTCACCCCTGGTACATTTTTTATTTTGTTCCAATTCTGGAGTTGACTTCCTCAGCTTGTTCCCTCCACATATGCTTTGCCACCCATTCCCCACATTTGGGGAGAGGGATTATACTGTTAATTGTACCCCCTCATTTATTATTTTTTTCTATCCTACCTGGATCCTAAAATTAAACAACCAATTAATAAACCTCTGTGGCTGGCCTCTACTTGCAATATACGAATCCTATGAGTCGTTAAAGAAAAATGTGAAGAAAATAACTAAAAGATAAAGTTTGGCATTGTTCAAAATGCCATAAATAAAATTAGAATTAAATGACAAGAGAAAAAATATTTGTTACACATGTCAATGAACTACTTTTCTTAAGTTATAAAGTGCTTTTATGAAAATCAGCAATTTTCACCTGGTATGCAACAAGAATTTTTTTAATATATATTTTTATTGATTTCAGAGAGGAAGGGAGACAGAGAGAGAGAGATAGAAACATCAATGATGAGAGAGCATCATCAGCTGCCTCCTGCACACCCCCTACTGGGGATTGAGCCCACAGCCCACAACCCAGGCATGTGCCCTGACTGGGAATCAAACTGTGACTTCCTGGCTCCTAGATCACTGCTCAACTGCTGAGCCACACCAGCCAGGCTGCCACAAGAATTTTTAAAATATGCAATACCTGACTGTTTAGTCATGGGCACTGACCTCTTTTCCCTTAGGTTGTCAAATAAAAAAATGACAACAGCCAACACAACAATAACCATCCAGTGTGAATGAATCAAAATTATACCTATTTCTGTCAGATGGGCAAAATATTTTTTGGTGTGCCGTAGATTTTTAGTAATTAATTTACATATGCCATGAGATGAAAAAGGCTGAAAATCAATGAAGTAATTCACTAAGAAAAATAACCAGGAAAAAAATGGACTAAATGCATGATTTGGTGACTTGTAAAAAATATAAATATATATCACTTATTGACATATGAAAGACATACAATTTCAATCATGAATGAAGAACTACAAATTAAAAAATGATGCCAATTTCACCTGTAAGATTAGCAAATGCCAAATAATTTAATATTACTCTATGTTATTACAGATGTGGAAGTAAAGATGCTTTTCATTTTATAACTTTGTTCCCCATTTAAATTATTTCTTTATTATCATAAATTACATTTTTGGAAAAAAGTAAAATATTATGTTAAGAAATCTTTCTCTTGACTTGATTTTAACTCAAGATAAAGTTTTATCATTCTCCATCCCTTATTAGATTGATGTCACAAAACAGTGGCTTTAATGCCATGAGTTCATTTCTACCTGTACTCACCTATTAGCTACTTTATCCTGAATCTGCTTTTATTTCTCCATGCAGCCATCTATTGCTAAATCATTAATTACTTCCAGTTCAACAAATGCAAAGACCTGTTCAGTATTATTTCCACTTACTTGCCTAGAATCATTTGACAGTGGTGGTCTCATCTTTAATCACTCTCTCCCATTGGCTGGATGACAGGGCACTCTCTGAGTTTTCCTTCTATATCTCCAGATTTTCCTCTCCCTCTCTTCTTTTCATAGTTAATCTTTTCTCCAACCATTAAGTATTGAGGTTCCTCAAAGTTAACTTCTACAACTTTCTCTTTTAATTGTACACACCTATGTCTTCCCTTAGTACATCTGAAATAGCAAGATAACTCATTATTTTTTATTTACAGCCTATATATCTCTTTTGAGCTCCAGATTCAGATATTCTTCTACTTTACTTTTATATTTAAAGTGCACATTAGGTTAACTTATTCAAAACTGATCTTATATCTCCTGTCTATCTCATACATTATTTCCCTACAATTGTCTTCATTTCACTAAAGGTACCATCATTCAAGCTGTTATACAGCATAAGAAACTAGGAGTCATCCTTGATTTTTCCCCTCCTCCTCCACAGTATCCAACATATCAGCAGCTCCTACATTTATTTTTTCAACTTAAGTTATACATAATATACAATAAGTTGAACATATTTAATGTATACATTTTGACAAGTTTGAATAAACCCCTACTACATCTCCACAGACAAGGTAATAAGCATATTTTCATTAATAAGTAGTTCTTGGTCTGCCACCTTTTCATCACCCACCATGTCTTAGTCAATAAGCATAATTTCTGTTAGGGACACCGATACCCTGTATCTGCCTTAACTCTTCTATCCATAATCCACATCCCAGAATTATCTTTTGGAAATTCACAGCTATCATATTTTAGCCCCCCCCAAATAAATTCTTACCCAATAATGGAATAAGTATCAAAATACTGCAAGGCTGAAATATTGTCTCCTAGGCCCCTCTCCAAATTTTTCACCCATGCTCTCCTTACTCTGTGCTCAACCCATATGGTTCAGAAAATTTTGCATATCATTCTAGGCATATATATCTAAACAGCTGCCATTTTACAGAATGAACATTATATAAGTAGTCTGTTCTTCCCAACTCACTGTAGATAAGCAATAAGACAATTGCAGGCAAAATGGGCATGGTTTGGCTGACTTATTTGCATTATGAATTCATTACAAAATCTCAACAATTTTCAAGGCATTTACTAAGCTCATTTAATTTTCAAAATATAACCGAACACAGAAAGAACAAACAAAAATAAAAGTAAACTGAGCTTATCCTAAGTGTGAAAACATTTATGTTGCTAAAAATCATCTCATTTGTGAATATATATTCTTTTCTCATAGCTTGACTTCTAGATTCTAAGATACATCCATCCAAGTGAAATCGGGGGTGGGGATAAGAAACTGGCATGGTCTTGCCCAGTCAGTCATTCACCCTTTTTGAGTCTCAATTTTTCCCCCTATAAAATGGGGATATTAATATCAAGCTCAAAGTCATCTAAAACTTGAAATACCAAGTATTCTCAGAGCATTTAATTGGTGTTTTTCTGTCTCTGTCTCTCCTCACTTTCCTTTCATTTCCTCTCATCTCCTCTCATCATCACCTATTCTTACTTCCTCCCTTGCTCTCATTCCCTCCCTCCTTGTCTCCCCACATATATAAGAATTCAAGAAAATAGCTTTGTTTTACATAACAATTAAATGACAGTAAGTGGCCCCATGGAACACAAGTATACTTGTTTTCAAATTGTTTTAATTTGAAATAAATACTCTGGCACTATACAACAATAAAGACTAATGTCTACTTCTGGTTAATAGCTACAATCATTGTTTTACTAGAACAATTATTTGTAATTCTACCCACAAATATATTCATTACAATAAGCGCTTGTCCTTTCCATTTTGAGAAATATTGATGTAGCGTGACATCCTACTAAGAAATACCAGGTATAATTCCCAAGTATATTTGAATTCAAGTATATTTTCTCTTATGGCTTGGTAACAATCATCAAATTAAAGAACAGAGAATCTTCATTCAAATAGATAAACAGTTTCAGTTAATCTTAGACAAGAAAAAGTGATCTTTACCTAGTTAATTTGCTAAAAATTGGTCCTTGTTTCCAAGTTCATATTTAAGTCTACAGTTCATAAATAATATATCTCAAATAACATTTTCTGAGGTCAATAACTAAAACACTGTGTCCATTCTGAAAAAAATAAGTCCCTTTAGAAATGTCATTTTTGTTTAGATTATTGATCCCATCCTGTTGGCAGAGCCAAAGTGTTTAGCAAGACTATTTCAGGGACCTGGAACGGACACTTCTATTGGCAGTGAGACAGCAGATTACCCAGATCTCAAATGAGAAGACACAGTGGCCAGGTCTACATCACTCTAACATTCGACTGACGTGCAGCACAGATGGTGAGATATGTTGATGGATGAGGTTGTCTTAATCAGTAGAGTTATCTTAGTCCAGCCAAACATTTTAGTTGAATGACCTATTAAAATTGGCTGTGCCAAGGCCACTGGAGAGATTTATAAGTAAATAAATTCGTTAAATGTCAGATTCTCTAAACATTTATGAATATATATTCTTTTCTCATAGCTTGACTTCTAGTTTCTAAGAAAGATCCATCCAAGTGAAATTGAGGGTGGGGAAAGGAACACAAGTATAGAGTGGGAAAGGAGGAAGTATAGGGATTGGGAGAATATATGCAAACAAAATGATCTCAAAATACTAACAGGAATTTTTTAGGGGGGAACATTAGTTTAAAAAGGCTAACTTAAATTTGAATTATGTAGGATAGTTTCCTTATACATCAGTATCTATGAAGAACTGAAAATTTGCTAACAGTTTATAACTTCTCCCCTATATTTATTCTATAGGACAAGCTAATAGAAAAAAGCATTGGATTAAGGGTCATGGTAATTGGGTTCTTGTATAACCTTCACCATGGCATCCAAACTTTTGGAGTACCAGTTTTCTCGACTTATAAAATGAGAGTGAGTAGATGGTCTAAATTCTCTCTTACAACTACTAAATTTTGCTTTTCAGCTCACTACCCCAGACCTCCAATTTTATGATCAGGAATACTTTAAAGTTACTGAGAAGCAGTAAAACACAATGCTAAGTACTCAGTCTCTAGAGTTACACAGACTTATTTTAATTTTATCTTTATCACATACATGTATATGGCCTTCATATCATTATTACTCAGTATTTATTGAGTTTTGAGGTCATCTATAAAATGGAGATAATAGTATTCAACATGCAAGTTGTTCTTAGATTTATTTTGCTTTAATCGCACTTATTGCCTTTTATTTAACTTGTCTGTAATGTCCATAAGAGTAGTGATTGTTGTCTGTTTTAGTCACTGTTGTATCCCAGTATCTTAACACAGAGTAAAGGCACTCAATATTTGTCAAATGAATAATTAAACAAAGTTCTGAGCATAATGCTGGGTATATAGCATTTGTAAATGACCCTATAAATGGTTTTATTAACACCCAGAGTGTCACTTCACTATGAAGAAACAGGAATGAAAGCAGTAAAAATGCTTCAAAGAGAAGAGGAAGGGGACTGAAGACCATGCTGTTGTTTTCAATTATTTGAAAGAGTATCATATGTTACTTTCCAAAAAAATAATATGATACAATGGGTGGAGACTTCAGGGAGTTATTTATTAATTCAGAGTAAGGAAGGCTTTTCTAAAAAATTGCTCAAAGATGAAATGAACTGGTGCTCAAGTCAATGTTCAATTCTTATCAGCCAATCAATGACTGTATTAAGAAATCTAATTAAAGGTTATCAAACTATCACCTTATGCATGAAATAATTTGAAGAGAAGTTGTTATAAATAGCATATACAGAATAAATTTTAAAAACATAGGAAATACTGAATTATTTCCTTATGGTGCTGTTGACAATAAAAATACAGATGGAAAACAACAAATAAAGTATCAATCAATTTTCTTTGTGTACACGCAATCAAAAAACATTTAGTCATTGACAAATTAGGGCTGAAAACAAATGCTGTTGATTTGTCTTATTGATGTTGGCCAAAAAGCAGATAGGGGGCACAAAATCCCCTATTCCCTATCAGAAAGGCAGGATTGTTTAAGGCCAGCTTTTTCTTTCCTGTTCTTTTACCCCAGTTGCAACACTGCAATTTGGAATTTAAAAATACTGGCAGTGGAAATGTCCTGGGTTGTATGGAACTAACTGTTGCATCACTCTTGCCAACTGGGAACGATTTTAGATAAAAATGCATGACACTGATGAAAAAGGAATCTCACTCAATATCACTTTTATGAAGGATAGTATCCTCACATTAAAATAGTGCCATCAATCTACTGCCATCAGGTCAGACAGAAAAGAACTAGGTACATAAAGTGGCAATCATAAAATATAGCCAAGCAGGATCTATGTCTGATCACAGAAGGTCATTTAAGCATTTGGAAAAACAAAGGAACCATGTTGTTTTTTTATTGATTTGTTTTGGAGAGAGAGAGAAAGAGAAAGAGAAAGAGAAAGAGAAAGAGAGAGAGAGAGAGAGAGAGAGAGAGAGAGAGAGAGAGAGAGAGAGAGAGAAAGGGAGTACAGCATCAATTGGCTGCCTCCTCCAAGCCTCCTAGTGAGGATCAAGCCCAAAACAGCAAAGTCGAGCTTGTGCCCTGACTGGTAACCGAACCAGCAACCTTCCTTTCAGTGCACAGGATGACGCCCAACCAACTAAGCCACACCAGCCAGGGCCATGTTTTCTGTTTTATTATTTTTAAATAAAAATAAATAATTTTTATTATTATCAAAAATTAATCACAAGTGAGTTGGCTTTCTATTTTGGACAGTCATATTGAGGATGATGCAGTGGTTCAGACAGTTTTCAATAATCTTTAAATTAGTCATCTGCAGAAAAAAGATATGTGATCACATAATAACTTTTCCAAGGTATAGAACAGTGAACTGCACTCACACATTCAAGCTATGGTGTCATCTGACTGATGGCAATAGTTAATTTTATGTGAAAACTTGCCTGGGCCATGAGGTGTCCAGACATTTATTTGGCCAAACATTATTCTGGGTTTGTCTATAAGGGTGTTTCTAGATGATATTAACATTTGTATTCATAGACTGAATGATGCAGATTTTTCTCCCTAATGTGAGTGGGCCTCATCCAACCAATGGAAGATCTGAATGAAACAAAAAAGCTAAGTCAGAGGGAACTCTGCCTGTGTGCCCACATGAATTAGGACATTGGTCTTTTCTGTTCTTCACACTTGAACTGAAACATTGTCTCTGCTGGTCTCAGGGCTGCCAGCTTTGGGACCAGAACTACAATATTGGCTCACCTGGGTCTTGTGATATATATACTAGCACTCACACTATCATTTCTGTTTCTCTGAAGAGCCCTAATACACTGGCTCAACATCAGCAGGGAATGAACTGAGTTGTGCCAATCAAGTGGATTATCCAGACAATTAAAGTCAATCCTATAGGAGTTAATCTTTTAGAAACTTGTCTGGTAGCAATGTGGGTAACCGGGCAATGTAATAACACTTTTGTTATATAAAATAATGAGGCAATTTTCCAACGCTTCTAAATATTAGTTTTGTAAGCAATTCCTTGCTTTCAAACCCCAAATTCTATGATTCTATTATTATAAAACAAGCTTATGTAGCCATTCTCAAAATCAATTTCAAAAGCAACAGCAAAAAGTTTCAAATGCGTTTACTTCCCAAGGGAACTATGCAAGCATTTAGGAATCCATCTCGTTTCCTTACAGTCACTTTTTGGAGGACTTACGTACTCATCTTCTCTACGCGTTTATTCCTGTTATCCTCATTCATCAGCACATGGCCTACCTACTTATTTTCCATGATTATTTCCAGGCTCTGGTGTTTTATATTTAAACTCTATTTCTACGACACAGATTAAGCTTCCAAAGCAACTATCCTTGTGGACCTGATGATAAACTTTGATGCTGCCGAATTCCTGGTATTACCTCCTCCGTGTGAATTTTCTTATTGTCACTCACCTTCCCAGAAGCAGAAATTCTCCAGCTAGACCGAGGCGCCTCATGGCCATCAGCAGTCCTCGCACGGTCATGCCCTCACAGAAGCAGGCTACAACCCGGGCCTTGGGCAAGTGACTCCTGAGCTTCGTCAGCAGCTTGTCGAAGCTCTGCTCTCCCGCGTTGCTGTAGATTTTGTAAGAGTGAGCAATGCAAATTCCTTCCTTGGCTGACATATCTTTGAAAGCTTCCATTCCGCTTTCTCCATAGTTGCCTGTGTGAAGACAGATAAGCAGAAGGGGAGTGAAATGGGAGTGTTGGGTTCATTGGTACAATTAGAAGGCAGACGTGCTGGGAGGTTGAAGGTTACTTGGGAGTCTTGGATTTGTAACCTGAAGACCTGAATGAGTTTTTGCTTTTACTGACTTGTTCATTTGGAGCAATTTACAATAAAACAACATTATATATATTCATTGAACTTTTTCTAAATCCTCACTCAAGGATATGCTTTTATTTATTTAAGAGATAGAGAGAAATGTGTGTGTGTGAGACACACACAGAGAAAGAGAGAGAGAGAGAAAGAGGTGTGAGAGAAACATCGATTAGTTGCCTCCTGTATGCGCCCTGAGTGGGGATCGAACCCGCAGTCTGGGTATGTGCCTGACCAGAATTTCAACCTGAAACCTTTTATTTTTTTATTTTTTTAAAATATATTTTATTGATTTTTTAACAGAGAGCAAGGGAGAGGGATAGAGAGTTAGAAACATCGATCAGCTGCCTCCTGCACACCTCCTACTGGGGATGTGCCCGCAACCAAGGTACATGCCCTTGACCGGAATCAAACCTGGGACCTTTCAGTCCACAGGCCGAAGTTCTATCCACTGAGCCAAACCGGTTAGGGCAAACCTGAAACCTTTTAGTGTAAAGGACAATGTTCCAACCAACTGAGTCACTCGAGTAGGGCTTCACTGAACTTTTAAAAATTTTTCACTGAGATAGAGAATAATATTAAAAGTACAATTCAGCTCCCCTTTGATACAAAAAAAGCTTATATTCTAGTGTGAGGTGATGAGATATATTTATCTATTTTTTTCTTCTATATTACTTCCCTTTGCTTCTCATTGTATAACCATATCACCTCAGTGATTAGTGTATGTATACACACACACACACACATTCACATTGAGTGGCCAGATTATTATGACCACCCCATCAGTACTTCGTTGGGCCACCTTTTTCCATCAATACTGCAGCGATTCTTCTTGGCATTGACTCCACGAGATGTTGAAAGGTGATGCAAGGAATCTGACACCATGCCTGATAAATAGTACTGTGAGATTTGATGGTTGTAGAACCAGCTGCCTGGTGGCTCTTTTAACTTTGTCCCACAAATGCTCAACTGGATTGAGATCTGGTGATTGTGGGGGCCACCTAAGCAAGGTAAAGTCTCCCTCATGTTCTTGAAACCACTCCTGCACAATACAAGCACCATGGTATTGCACATTGTCTTGTTGGAAGAAGCCATCTCCATTGGGATATGCCATCAACATGATAGGATGAACTTGATCAGCAACAATATTTAGGTATGTTGTGCTATTCAGATGTTTATAACGATCTGGCCCTCTAGCAACTTCAGCAGAAAATTATAGCTAATTTGCCTACAAATGTCAGGTGGTCATAATAATCTGGCCATTCAGTGTATATATATGTTATAGATGATGTACAAATATTTTATGGCGTATTATATTTTAGATTATGCATATTTTATTAATAATCATAAGAATTTGTGGTTTTTGTCCCAACTGAAAAATTCAGATCCTTGAGATTTTAGTAATGTCATAGTTAAATGTATAAGCTTATGAAAAGCATTTAAAGTTTCATTCTATACAATCATAGGAAAGTTAGCTATATTAGGGAATAATTGAAAATTTCTGAAAAATGTAGGGGCTAAGGATTGTTGGCAGTCTTTTAAAATTAACAGAAAATGGGGATCAATATCGACTATCGACTATTTGCTAGGAAGTGTAAGACCTTTATATATATGATTGCATTTTACTTTCACATTAATATTTTGAGCTATGCATATGACCTCCATGCTACAGATGAAAAACCAGGTGAAGCAGTTAGGTTTATATTTCCCAGAGTTTCACGTGCGGTAGGTGGAAGGCTGCACTCCATCCACAGATCTAAGAGTAAAGATTCTGCTCCCTGCATTCTTCTATGGCTGACTTATAAGAGAGTCAGAAACCCAATTATATCTGCATTTCCCTTTCCCATTTAAATGCTTCAATTTTAGATACTTTTTTGAGCCTTTTAAGGCTCTATAGCTCATACTGGGCTCATTTTCTGAGTTTTCAAGAAATTAGATGGGTGAGGGGCATTGATTTGAAGAATACAGGAGACTATTATGTGATCCAAGCTGAGGGAAGTATAAAGATGCAACTGGCCTAACAATCAACCATACCTAGGAACTGGAATGAATAAGAGAGTATAAGGCATTCATTTGCATAGGTTTCACTATATGACTATATTAGAGATAACGTATCAATAACTATACCTGTACAACATTTTTAATTTTGGAAAGTCAGTCCATATATATTACCTCACTGCTCCTCACACCTAGTCTGTGACAAAGGTAATATTATTTTTCCCTCTCAGCAGATAAATTTGAAGTCACATTTAGCAAGTAGGTGGCAGAGTCTTGGTTTGAACACATATCTTCTCCCTCCTAGGCTTATATGTGCTCCACAGGTACCTTCTACTAAGCAGATACTTGAAGTTAAGGTTGGATTTTTGTGCAGTTTTACAGGGCAAAGTAGAACAGGCTGTCTTAAGTCCCATCTAAAAATGCCAGAGGGCCAGCTGTACCTTTCCTTCTCCAGAAATAAAGCAACAAGAACCCTCTATGATGATGGCAGGTGGGCAATGTAGTTATTTTGCAATTAAGAAAGTTTAAAGGGCTCTCTCTGAAAAATGTGCCAAGGGGCCTAAATTACTAGTTTTACACTAATCTGAGTAACCTATTTTCTGATTTATTTTTAGCCAATTCTGTTTTTAACTGACTGCCTTGAACTTAACGTTTTGATTAATGCTGGGGCATTTGCATAAATAATTTAAATTTAGATATATAGCAATTGTGATGACATCAATGAACATTCTCAATACATTCACAGTTAAAACAAGAAACCATACCCAACAAATTCATAATCTTTATCTCCTCTCCTAAAAGCTTTGTTTTAACATTGTTTTCGTTTATACAGAAAGTTACATGGAAGCAGCTTGTGTATAGGGAGGGAACTTAGTTATTAGGAAGATAAGAGTTCTAATTCAGCTTGAACAGTCTCTCTAAATCTCCGTTTTTCTCTCCTGAAAATCAGAGATAACACTGCTTAACATATGGGCATTTTGTGTATTACATTTAACATATAATAGCTGACAAGTAGCCTGAACCCAATCAATTGCACCCATTGGGATTATAAAAAAAATATTCTAGGCATAAACTGCTCTCTCCTGGGACATCTAAAACAAATAATATGGCAAATGGCATTAGCACTGAACATTAGACTAAAGGAAACATGATTTTATCTGATCAAAGCCCAAGTAGTATACTTTAAAATTGAAATGGAAAACAGTCTTAACAGATGTGAGACATAAAAATTCTGAAGAGTAATAAGAAGCCCATTGAATGCTGGGGATTAAAAATAGGAATAGGTGATAGAGGAGTGTGTGGACGTGTGTGGTGTGTGGGTATGAGCTAGGGACAGTTAGATTCTGCAGGTCTTCTAAGGGGCTGCTAAACCGGTCAGTCTTAGGCGGCGGAGTCCCGCTCCCTGCGCGGACACTCCTGGGCGGCCAGCACAGGCAGGGCGACCACGCCATCTTGGGAAACAGAGCTGCTTAAGACTAGGATCCTGGCCTCAGCACCACCCAGTCTGATCTCAGACGCATACCAGGACCCTGCAGCCACTGGGGACAGAGACCTGCGACCACAGCTACAGACCTGTGGACACCAAAAGTTCAGAAATCCCCACAGCAGATCCGTGAGTAACAGAGCCCATCCCTCCTTCCCGCAGGCTTGGGGGCAGCGCCAGAGTAACTAATTGATAGACCCACCCCTTGCAGGGGCCTCAGCACTCCAGGAGCTTTAGCCTGGAAGTGCACGGAGCACCTTGGAACTGATCCTACTCGCACTGCCGGCTTCTGAGCCCTGGGCTGGGAGCAAACGCGGGAACCCCAGGAACTGAGCCTAGACACACTGCCGGCTCTGAGCCCTGGGCTGGGAGCAATCACGTGAACCCCGGGAATTTGTCCCACGTATCACAGGCCCAGGGACCCCGATTCTCTGGGCAGGAGGCAGCACCAAGCACCAGTGACTTGACTGTGTTTCTTTTCACCTGTGTCTGAGATCCTGATTTCCTGTGCATTCATACTAAGAGCCAGTGACTCCAATTCCTGGTGCAAGGGCACACAGGGACCCTGATTCTCAAGGCAAGGTCCTGCGAAGCAACAGAAACTCTGATACTGGATTCTGGGGAACTCTGACTCCTGGCGCACGCTAGGGGGCTCTGGTTTTCAACACGCTTCAGGGGGGTCTCTGTTTCAGCACGGTGCAGGCAGGGTCCCTGATTCTAAGGGCGCGTACGAGGCCACATTGAGTGCTGACAACACTGACTCTGAGCGAGCCTGGTTCCCACCAACCCACAACAACTACACATCTTAGTGTCAGAGCTCTTCATTGACACTCGGGTGGTGGGAGGCTCCTACTGCACACGGCCCAGGCCCATGCAACTCGACGTTTGAACCATCAGGAGATAATCAGAATGAAGAGACGAAACAACACCCAGAGGAAAGACAATGAGGAGTCACCAAGAAAGGACATTAATGAAGTTGAAGCATGCAACATGACAGAAAAAGAATTCAGAATAATGGTTGTACAATTCATTCACCGGATGGATGAGAAAATCAACAACCTATGCAAGAATCAGGAAGAAATGAAAAGTGATATAGCTACAATCAAAAACACCATGGAAAGTTTCAACAGCAGACTAGAAGAAGCAGAGGACCAAATTAGTGAATTAGAAGATAAGGCAGAGAAACAAGCTCAATCTGAACAGCAACTGGAGAAAAAAATTAAAAAGCAGGAGGAGAGCCTAAGGGAGCTTCGGGACAACATGAAACGAAGTAACATACGCATAATAGGGCTGCAAGAACGACAAGAAGAGCAGCAAGGATTAGAAAATCTATTTGAAGAAATAATGTCAGAAAACTTCCCAGATATGGGGAAGAAAAAAGTTATACAAGTACAGAGAGCCCCAGGAAAGATAAACCCCAAAAGACCCACACCAAGACACGTCATAATAATGATGGCAAATGTACAAGACAAAGACAGAATCTTAAAGGCTGCAAGAGAGAAACAGAGAGTTACCTACAAAGGATCCCCCATCAGATTATCAAATGATTTTTCAACAGAAACACATCAGGCCAGAAAAGAATGGACAGAAATTTACAAAGTGATGCAAAGCAAAGGGCTGAATCCAAGAATACTCTATCCAGCAAGGCTATCATTCAAAATTGAAGGGGAAATAAGAAGCTTCACAGACAAAAAAAGGCTAAGGGAGTTTATCACCACCAAGCCAGCAATGCAAGAAATGCTAAAGGGACTGGTGTAAAAAGAACTAAAAAGCCCAGAAAGAAAGCAGCCACACACAAAAAAACAAAAAACAAAAAACAAAACAAAACAAAAAACACAGAAATGGCTACAAACAAGTACCTTTCAATAATAACTTTAAACGTAAATGGACTAAATGGTCCAATCAAAAGACATCAAGTGGCTGAATGGATAAAAAAAACATGACCCATATATTTGCTGTCTACAAGAGACCCACCTCATTAGAAGGGACTCACACAGACTGAAAGTGAAGGGATGGAAAAATATCTTTCAGGCAAATGGAAATGAAAAAAAAGCTAGGGTAGCAATACTTATATCAGACAAAATAGACCTCAAAGTGAAGGCCATAACAAGAGATAAGAAAGGCCACTTCATAATACTAAAGGGATCAATACAACAAGAGGATATAACCCTGATAAACATATATGCACCCAATGCAGGAGCACCCACATACATAAGAAAACTCCGGGAAGATATCAGGGGAGAGATCGACAACAATACAATCATAGTAGGGGACTTTAATACACCACTGACATCACTGGATAAATCTGCTAGACAAAACCTCAGCAAAGAAACAGCAATCCTAAATGACTCACTAGATCAGATGGACTTAATTGACATCTTCAGAACACTTCACCCCAAAGACACAAAATATATGTTCTTCTCAAGTGCTCATGGGACATCTTCAAAAATAGATCACATATCACCACAGAGAGGAGAACCAAGATGGCGGCATAGGTTAACGCCGGAGTTTGCTGCTTTGAACAACTACTTCAAAAGTGAAACCAAAAAACGGAAGGGACATCACCCAGAACCACAGGGGCGCTGGCTGAGTGGAAGTCCTACAACTAGGAGGAAAGAGAAACGCACACGAGGAGGCGCAGTGCTGAAGTCAAATTCTGAGGTGCGGAGTGCGCAGAGCGGGCTGGCGGCGGAGGGCGCGGTTGTTGTTTTCAATCGGGAGGGAGTCGCAGACTCTGAGCACCAGATCCGGGCGAGTCTTTAGGGACCCAGACTCAAACGGGAGAAGCGGGACTGTCTGGCTTCGGTCAGAGCGAGTGCAGCTTTCTCTCCGAGCTTTGCAGCGGGTGCTGGGACTCAGAGAGGCAGAGCCCCTTGGGACAGGACTGAGAGCCGCCATAACTGCTCTCTCCGGCCCATGCTGTTGATCCTGTTCAACCCGCCCTGCCCAAGCCCTGCACAGAGGCATTTGCCGGATAGCCTCAGGCAAAGGCTAGATTAGCACCTCCCTAGAAGACAGAAGTTCTCTCACTGCTGACACAGCTGAATCTCATAGCCACTTGGCCTGGAGGTCAAACCCTCCCTGGAATTAGCTACAGCAATCAAGATTTATCTATAAGACTGCGAACAAAGACCACTAGGGGGTGCACCAAGGAAGCATAACAAAATGCGGAGACAAAGAAACAGGACAAAATTGTCAATGGAAGAAACAGAGTTCAGAACCACACTTTTAAGGTCTCTCAAGAACTGTTTAGAAGCTGCCGATAAACTTAATGAGATCTACACGAAAACTAATAAGACCCTCGATCTTATATTGGGGAACCAACTAGAAATTAAGCACACACGGACTGAAATAACGAATATTATACAGACGCCCGACAGCAGACCAGAGGAGCGCAAGAATCAAGTCAATGATTTGAAATGCGAGGAAGCAAAAAACATCCAACCGGAAAAGCAAAATGAAAAAAGAATCCAAAAATGCGAGGATAGTGTAAGGAGCCTCTGGGACAGCTTCAAGCGTACCAACATCAGAATTATAGGGGTGCCAGAAGATGAGAGAGAGCAAGATATTGAAAACCTATTCGAAGAAATAATGACAGAAAACTTCCCCCACCTGGTGAAAGAAATGGACTTACAGGTCCAAGAAGCGCGGAGAACCCCAAACAAAAGGAATCCAAAGAGGACCACACCAAGACACATCATAATTAAAATGCCAAGAGCAAAAGATAAAGAGAGAATCTTAAAAACAGCAAGAGAAAGAAACTCAGTTACCTACAAGGGAATACCCATACGACTGTCAGCTGATTTCTCAACAGAAACTTTGCAGGCCAGAAGGGAGTGGCAAGAAATATTCAAAGTGATGAATACCAAGAACCTACAACCAAGATTACTTTATCCAGCAAAGCTATCATTCAGAATTGAAGGTCAGATAAAGAGCTTCACAGATAAGGAAAAGCTAAAGGAGTTCATCACCACCAAACCAGGATTATATGAAATGCTGAAAGGTATCCTTTAAGAAGAGGAAGAGGAAGAAAAAGGTAAAGATACAAATTATGAACAACAAATATGCATCTATCAACAAGTGAATCTAAGAATCAAGTGAATAAATAATCTGATGAACAGAATAAACTGTTGATTATAATAGAATCAGGGACATAGAAAGGGAATGGACTGACTATTCTTGGGGGGGAAAGGGGTGTGGGAGATGTGGGAAGAGACTGGACAAAAATCGTGCACCTATGGATGAGGACAGTGGGTGGGGAGTGAGGGTGGAGGGTAGGGCGGGAACTGGGAGGAGGGGAGTTATGGGGGGGAAAAAAAAGGAACAAATGTAATAATATGAACAATAAAGATTTAATTAAAAAAAAAATAGATCACATATTGGGTCACAAACAAAGTCTCCCCAAATTCAAAAAGATTGCAATCATACCAAGCATCTTCTCAGACCACAAGGCCATAATATTAGAAATAAACTACAATAAAAACAACTCAAAATACTCAAACACTTGGAAGCTGAATAGCACGTTATTAAATATTGATTGGGTTACCAATGAGATCAAAGAAGAAATTAAAAACATCCTGGAAACTAATGACAATGAAAACACAACAATCCAAAACATTTGGGACGCAATGAAAGCAGTCCTGAGAGGGAAGTTTATAGCTCTACAGGCCTATCTCAACAAACAAGAAAAAAATGGTAGTAAATCATCTAAATCTACAGCTCAAAGAATTAGAAAGAGAGCAACAAGAAAAGCCCAGAGTGATCAGAAGGAAGGAGATAATAAAGATTAGAGCAGAAATAAATGACATAGAGACCAAAAAAAACAATACAGAAAATCAATGAAACAAAGAGCTGGTTCTTTGAAAGGATAAACAAAATTGACAAACCTCTAGCCAGGCTCACCAAGAAGCAAAGAGAAAGGACCCAAATCAACAAAATCAGAAATGATAGAGGCGAAATAACAACAGACCCCACAGAAATACAAATGATTGTTAAAAAATACTATGGACAACTCTACTCCAAAAAACTAGACAACCTGGAGGAAATGGACATATTCCTAGAAAAATACAACATTCCAAAACTTAATCAGGACGAATCTAAAAATCTCAATAGGCCAATAACTATGGAAGAAATTGAAGCAGTCATCAAAAAGCTTCCAGCAAACAAAAGCCCAGGACCAGACGGCTTCACAGGGGAGTTTTACCAAACATTCAAGGAAGAACTAAAACCTATCCTCCTCAGACTACTACAAAAAATCCAAGAGGAAGGAACACTTCCAAGCTCATTCTATGAAGCGAGCAACACCCTAATACCAAAACCAGGTAAAGACAACACAATGAAAGAGAATTTCAGGCCAATATCCCTCATGAACATAGATGCCAAAATCCTCAACAAAATCTTAGCAAATCGGATCCAGCAGTACATCAGAAAGATCATACACCACGACCAAGTAGGATTTATCCCAGGGATGCAAGGATGGTACAATATCCGCAAATCAATAAACGTGATACATCACATAAACAAATTGAAAGAAAAAAACCACATAGTCACATCAATTGATGCAGAAAAAGTGTTTGACAAAATTCAACACCCATTTTTGATAAAAACTCTCAGCAAGGTGGGAATTGAAGGATCATACCTCAACATAATAAAAGCCATATATGACAAACCCACAGCCAATATCATACTCAATGGATAAAAACTAACACCATTTCCCCTAAGAACAGGAACAAGACAGGGATGCCCCCTCTCACCACTCCTGTTCAACATAGTACTGGAAGTGTTAGCCATTGCAATTAGACAAGAAGAAGAAATAAAAGGCATCCAAATTGGAAAAGAAGTAAAACTGTCCTTATTTGCAGATGACATGATATTATACTTAAAAAAACCCTAAAGACTCCATCAAGAAACTATTAGACTTAATAAAAGAATTTGGCAATGTAGCAGGATACAAAATTAACCCCAAGAAATCTATGGCATTTCTATACACCAATATTGAACTATCAGAAAGAGAGACTAAAAAAGCAATCCCATTTACCATCACACCAAAAAAATTAAGCTACCTAGGAATAAACTTAACTAAAGAGGTAAAAGACCTCTTCTCAGAAAACTACAAGACATTGAAAAAAGAGATAGAGGATGACATAAACAGATGGAAGAACATACCATGTTCTTGGATTGGTAGAATCAACATCATTAAAATGTCCATACTGCCCAAAGCAATCTATAAATTCAACACACTTCCCATTAAAATACCAATGGCATATTTCACAGACCTAGAACGTACTCTCCAAAAATTCATCTGGAATAATAAACGACCCCGAATAGCTGCAGCGATCCTGAGAAAGAACAAAGTAGGTGGGATCTCAATACCAGATATCAAGCTGTATTACAAAGCCACTGTTCTCAAAACTGCCTGGTAATGGCACAAGAACAGACATATAGATCAATGGAACAGAATAGAAAGCCCAGAAATCAGCCCCAACCAATACGCTCAATTAATATTTGACAAAGGAGGCAAGAACATATAATGGAGTCAAGATAGTCTCTTCAATAAATGGTGTTGGGAAAATTAGACGGATACATGCAAGAAAATGAAACTAGACCACCAACTTACACCATACACAAAAATAAACTCAAAATGGATAAAGGACTTAAATATACGACGGGAAACCATACAAATACTAGAAGAATCCAAAGGCAACAAAATCTCAGACATATGCCGAAGCAATTTCTTCACCGATACAGCTCCTAGGGCACTGGAAACTAAAGAGAAAATAAACAAATGGGACTACATCAAAATAAAAAGCTTCTGCACAGCAAAAGAAACCATTAACAAAACAACGAGAAAACCACTGCGTGGGAAAACGTATTTGCCAATGTCATAGCTGATAAGGGCCTAATCTCCAAAATTTATAGGGAACTCATACAACTTACCAAAAGGAAGATAAACAATCCAATCAAAAAATGGGCAAAGGATCTAAATAGACACCTTTCAAAAGAGGGCATTCAGAAAGCCAAGAGACATATGAAAACATGCTCAAAGTCACTAATCATCCGAGAGATGCAAATCAAAACAACAATGAGGTACCATCTCACACCTGTCAGACTGGCTATCATCAACAAATCAACAAACAACAAGTGCTGGAGAGGATGTGGAGAAAAAGGAACACTTGTGCACTGCTGGTGGGAATGCAGACTGGTGCAGCCACTATGGAGAACAGTATGGAGTTTCCTCAAAAAACTACAAATGGAACTCCCATTTGACCCTGTGATCCCACTTCTAGGAATATATCCCAGGAAACCAGAAACACCAATCAGAAAGGATATATGCACCCCTATGTTCATAGCAGCACAATTCACCATAACTAAGATCTGGAAACAGCCTAAGTGCCCATCTGTAGATGAATGGATTAGAAAACAGTGGTACATCTACATGATGGACTACTATGCTGCTATAAAAAAGAAGGAACTCTTACCATTTGCAACAGCATGGATGGAAGTGGAGAGCATTATGCTAAGTGAAATAAGCCAGTCAATGAAGGAAAAATACCACATGATGTCACTCATTTCTGGATAATAAAGACCATTATAAACTTATGAACAAAAATAGATACAGAGGCAGAGCTGCCTCGAACAGACTGTCAAACTGCAGCAGGAAGGCCGGGAGGGTGGGAGGGCAGGAGGGGGGCGGGTAAGAGATCAACCAAAGGACTTGTATACATGCATATAAGCATAACCAATGGACATAAGACACTGGGGGGTAGGGGAGGCCAGGGGATTGTCAAGGCCGGGGGGAAAAAAAAGGAGACATATGTAATACTCTTTGTAATACTTTAAACAATAAAAAAGAAAGAATCAAAGAGATCTGTAAAATGATGGAAAGTGCATAACAAAGCATAAGGATATATGAGACTTCTTGCAAAGCTCTAACATTCATAGATGCCCAATAGGGAAGGAGAAAAAGACTACTGGGACATAGGAGAAGCATTTTTGAAGAGAATTTTCCAAAAATGACTTGAACTCCAAATATAGATAATAATTATATATATATATATACATATATATATGTGTGTGTGTATATATATATATATATATATATATATATATATATATATATTTAAAAACTTAGGCACATCATATTAAACTTCTAAAATCCAATGGCAATGAGAACATTTTAAAAGCAGCCAGAGAAAAAATAAATATTACCTTTCAAAAGAGCAATAATAAGAATTATGGATAACTTCTCAGCAGTAATAATGGAAGCCAGAAAACACTGGAATTATGTTTTCACATTGTTAAAAATAAATTTGCAGTTCTCCTTGACCCACCAGACACACATGTACCCTTGGAGACCATCCCTCAAAACCCCATCAATACAGGATCCTAAAAGAAGAGTCTTTACACCCATTACCCGGTTACATACTAATAATAATATAGGGCTATTCTTCAAAGGAGGGATTGGGAAATTTTAGTGTTTAAATGATCGAAGTCAGTGTCTGTGGCAGATGGAATTTACACCCCTCTATCAAATAAACCACCCTAAATCTCTATTCCTGACAAAAAGCAAATCAAATTCCTCACAGGGCACTAAGAGGACCCTCCAAAGGTGAGAGTGTTTCTCTGGTTGGAATCCAGAAAAGTGGAGGGAAGGATCTAGCTGCTCTCAACATGAGAATGGAAGCCTGTCTGAATGGGGCAGGGCCAGTCTCAGCCCATAGGAAAATTATGTTCATAGTGCGCAGATCCTGTGAACTTTTTTTTTTGAAGGGCATCCATTCACCCAAGGAACTGGCAAGGTTAGTCACTTGAAAGTGAAGAACTGAAGTCAACTGAAAGTGAAGAACTGGAGTCCATCCTTGTTCACATGTAGGAGCCCATTCCTACCAGGGGCCTGAGAGATTTGGCAAAGGCTGGGTGAAGGCTGAGCATAGAGGAGATTTCCCTTATGGAGTTCAAGGTCAAGTCAACCTACAGTCAATAACTCTGCTCTAAACTATAATAAAATACTGCTCAACACTCCATAGGATGGCTATAATGTATTTTTTTAAAAGCATTCATGAGAATGTTTAAAAATTGGACCCCTCGTACATTGCTGGTGGAAATGTAAAATAGAGAGGCCATGCTGGAAAATGTTTTTGGCAGTTCCTCACATGCTAAGCATAGAGTTACCAGATGACCCAGAAGTTCCACTTCTAGGTACATACCCAAAAGAAATGGAAACATGTTCACACAAAAAACTTGTACACAATGTTCACAGCTGCGTTATTCAAAAGAGCCTCAAACTGGAAACAACCCAAATATTCATCAACTGATGAATAGGTAAACAAAATGTGGTATACCCATATACTAGAATATAGCATACATAAAACTTTAAAATGTTATGCTAAGTGAAAGAAGCCAGTCACAAAAGACCAGATATTATGACTGCATTTTTGTGAAATGTCCCCCGCCCCTCCCCATAGGCATATCCCTGGAGGCATATCCATACAGAATGCAGATTAGTGACTGCCTGGGGCTAGGGCGGGAGGAGAGGGAGGGGGCGCTGGGAAAGGGAGGCCACTGTTACTGGGTATGGGTTTCTTTTTGAAGTGTTGCTAAGGTCCTACAATTGGCTCCTCTGAGGGGGCGTGGCTAGGTCGGGGGGGGGGGGGGGCGTGACTCTCGGGGGCGGGACAACCAGTTTAAAACCAGGCTCAGGCACAGCAGCCCACACTGTGGTGGCTGTTACTCCTGGAGGCATGGAGGAGTGCGCTTGCCTCTGCGTCGTGGGCTCTTCACAGGGATGTTGGTGTTGTCAGGAGTGCCAGGGCCCAGCTGAGAAGGCAGCGGCCAAGGGCAAGCGGTGTCCTCAGAAGCGCCAGCGCCCAGCTGAGATGGCAGTGGCTGAAGGCAAGCGGTGTCGCCAGGAGTGCCAGGGCCCAGCTGAGAGGGCAGCTGCTCAAGGCAAGCCGCCCCTGGCCCCTGCAGAAAAGCACATCGAGGCTGACAAGGCAGCGGGCTGCTGTGCGGGGAGTGGAGGAATGGCGAGTCCCATGCTGCCCCAGCGCTGCTCGCTGCAGGACCTGCCGGTGGAGATGCTGGTGGAGATCTTCGCCTCACTCCCCGGCACCGATCTGCCCAGCCTGGCCCAGGCCTGCACCAAATTCTGCCACATCCTGCACACCGACAGCATCTGGAGACGGCACTGCCGCGAGGAGTTTGGCGTTTGTGAAAACTTGCAGAATCTGGAGACGATAGGTATGTCTTATCAAGAAGTCTATGCGAAGCTGCTCCACCCATACAGACACATTTTGGGATTGTGGCAGCTAGATACTGAGGGCTATAGAACACTGCTGAATGTAGTGGTGGACGGCTTATGCATTACTGGTTGGAAGTTCGGGCCTTGCCTTAACACCCATGTGCATGGCCCAATGCAATTCAAGCCCGCGTTCAGAATTCACCTGACGGAGAGGAAATCAGCCGCGGTGGAGTGCATGCAAGGCCGCCACAGCAGGCCCCACAGCCGCCACCTGCAGATTCAGAAGGACAGGTTCACCACCCAGTGCAACAAGGCAGACCACCAAATGGATACACCAACGCGGCTTAGGGACGAACAGGCGTGGGTGCTGGTGCAGGAGGACAGACAGCAGTATGACTGCCTGACCTACCGCCGCCTCTACCTCCCGCCGAGCCACCCGGACGACCTCATCAGACCAGGCCTCTTCCAATGCAACTGCAATGTCTACGGCCTATCGATTGCCATGCTCAGCTTCCATGGGAAGTATGCCAGGGTCACGAAGGTCACGGGAGACTCCAACCCGAGGTTAGAGATCCACCTCATGCGCCGCATCCAGCTGCCAGATGGCGAGATCTTCCCCAACTTCAACGAGCTCTCCCGCGTGGTCCAGGAGATTGATGAGCAGGTGATCCGGGAGCAGCAGCAGCAGCAAGAAGACAGGACTGAGGAAAGCCAGGGCCATGGCTGGCAGAGCCCTGCCCAGCCCAGCGTCAGAGAGTCCGGGGATGCAGCTTCAGAGGAGCAGCCTGTTCCCTTTGTTCTGCCTGTGGACGTGCTCTCAAGAGACCAGAACTACCCCCGAACCTGCAGGATGTGTTTCTATGGCATGGACACACTTACTTTTAGTGTTGCCTTAAATGGCTTCGCCCACAGCAGTTGCATCCCTGGAGTCTTCATCCTGTTCGATGAGAACCACTTCGGGTTCCTCTGGCTGGAGCCAAAATACTTCATCCTGTTCGGCAGAGTCCAGAACACCTTCCAGAATGTGGAGGCACCATCCCCGCAGGCCTTCCTGGAGATGCTCAAGAACACTCAGCCCGAACCTCCTGGGAGGAGCAGCTTGCACTTTGAAGATTTGACATTCTGACCAGGTTACCCACCTTTGTTTGTTTTTTTAATCCTTACCCGAGGATATTTTCCCATTGATGTTTAGAGAGAGTGAGGGAAAGAGGGAAAGACAGAAATATCGATGGGAGAGAAACACATCAGTTGGTTGCCTCCTGCCCAAGCCAGGACCAGGGCCAGGCTGGATAGGAGCCAGGAACTGAGGTAGAAATAAACCTTAGACCAGTGGTCTCAACCTTCCTAATGCTGGGACCCTTCCTTGCCGGGAGCCGGTCCATCCTTGCTGTTTCAAGGGACCTGACATATATGGCATACCGTTCTTAATATGTTTGCTCACCTTCTTGGCACTATGTGTTTTAACCAAGGTCACCAGTCTGAGAAAGGTTGTTTCCCCAGGTAGGGATTTTCCCCTTTAGTTAGGGAGGGAATAAAACCCCTTAACTAAGTGCCAGGCGGGTAATTAATCACTTTAACTATGAACAATCACGCTTTAGCTACATAATCTTTACTCCCTGGAATGGAGATAAGAAACGCCCTAACCTTTGGAATAGAGATTGATAGGATTGGAATCAACTGGTATAAATACAGATGTAACAAGACAACAGGACACAGAACCTAGACACAGAACCTACACAGAACCTAGAGACAGAAGAACTTCGCTGGAGAGAACATGGCAAAAGATCCTGGACAGAAACTGGCCACAGAACCTAGAGACAGAACCTAGCGAGAGAACCTGGCTACAGAACCTGGATAGAACATGGCAAGAGAACCTGACTAGAACCTGGTGACCAAACCTGGCTGGAGAACCTGGACAGAACCTAGCGAGGGAACATGGCTACAGAACCTGGCTGGAGAAGCTAGCAAGAGAACATGGACACAGAACCTGGCTGGAGATCCTAACCAGAACTTCGCTGGAGATCCTGACCAGAACTTGGCTAGAGATCCTGGCTAGGCTGCTGATCAACTGAACGCTGTCTCTGTGTCATTCCTTCTTCGCCGACTCCGTCCACACCTTTGGGGAACCCCTGGACCCGCTGGGGCTGGACCCCAGCACTTCCTAAGACAGTTCCTCATGTTGTGGTGACCCCCAATTCCATTGTTACAAATTTTTGTATATTTTAGCATTCCCCCTCAAGCATAGTGATTAATCACAAAAATAAATAAATAAATAAAAGGAATATATGTTTTCTAATAAAATTGGGAAGACTGAAGTGTTGAGATTTTCAGTAGTTGATAAAATGACTGCATTCTGGAATTGCACAATTAAAAAAAAAAGAGAAACTAAAAAAAAGTTTATAGGCTCCTCAAAGGAAATGAAACAGATTTCAAGCAAGGTACAGAATGAGGACAAATCTGAGAAAGCAAATTTTTTTTTCAACAGCGAAACAAAAGTGATTAAGAAAGGAAGATACAGGGTAGAATATCAAACTAGTCTATAGCTTCATTTTAAACAACTCGTAAAAGTAAGAAGGAACCCATCAAACATTCTTCTTTAAGTAGTAGAGGGTCTGTGACTTGGTATGATAACAAGAAATGTAATCATAGCCTGACTTGACTCAGCTTACACTATAGTTGCAATGATGGAAATTTCAAATACTGAATTATTTTTATTTTTGTTAATCCTCACTTGAAGATATTTTTTTCATTGAGACAGTGGAAGGGAGGAAAGATGGAGAGAGAGAGAGAGTAACATTGATGTGAGACATATCGATTGGTTACCTCCTGCACGAGTCCTGACCGAGGCTGGGGAGTGAACCCACAACCCAGGTACATGCTCTTAACCAGGAATTGAACCTGTGACTCTTTGGTTGATAGGCCGATGCTCTAACCACTTAGTAACACCAAGCTGGGCTCAAATACTGATTTTTAACTTTTGTAAATCCACAAAAATACAATATGAAAAACTCATTATGCAATAGAATATGTATGTGATCAGTATTTACTATGAAAATTAGAGAGTAAGATGATAGCTTGAGAGGTGGGGGCAGGAAGAGCTGGTGGAAAGGGGGAGGGCATTAATATCTTCTGCTCCCGATTTGGAAGTAATAAACAGGAAAAAAGAGATGATTAAGGGGATTATTTCAAGCTAAAAAAAATAAGAAGGAACTAATCTAATATTATTAAGTGAAGAAATGAGAAGATGTGTGAATCAAGAGATGTCTATTGTTAATAAATTTAAAAGGTAGGTATTTAAACTGTAGTATATTCATACCACTTAGAAATAAAAAGGTAAAAACACAAAAACATAAAATTTGTTTTTTTTCTTGAAGCCCTTCTACACTATTTGACTTTGAAAAATAGGAAAGTACAAATTTGATAGAAAAATTGAAATAACATAGTTGAAGCTGTTAAAACTGGAGAGTAGATATGGATAATTTTAAATGAAGTGACAAGTGAACATCAACAAATAAAGAAATTTGTCATGTTGATATTGAGGACAAAATGTTCCTATAATATCCTTGAATCAAATGTAAAAGAGTAAATATTAATTTATACCTTTTAGATAGCCTCATATGTTTCTGGTGAGATATACCAACATGCAATTATTCTTATACTACCTCTGTAATGAAAATAAGGAATTTTCAGTAATTTTGTAAATCTCATTATTATACAGCAAATTTAATCAAGATCAAATATTATTTCAAACAACTGCTGAGATATCACTTTGTTTTGGCTCTGAGTTTCTATCACATCAGTTGGTTTTGGCTATAGTGTTTTTTAAAGATGCATAAGTTTTTATCCTACTGCAAACACAGAGTGAAAGTCTAATGCATGAAAATGTAAAACAGAATCAAGATTATTTTTTTCTTGTATTATGAAACACAGTAATCCTGAACCCAGGACAGCATGATTAATTCACATTTATTCCAAGAGTAGATACTCTAACTTAAGACTACATGAGTCATTTCTAGTATAACAGAAACTTTAAAAATGAGGTGATATCCACAAGATGTCACAGATCGAAATAAAAACAAAACAAAACAAAGTCCAGTTAATTTTTCTTCCTCCTGTCAAATGACCATCTACTCACTGATTCTTCAAGATCAAGCTCAAGGGATTTCTCTGGAAAGTCTTCCCTAACCCTCCTATGCATCCCCTCCTTTGTGTCTCATTGATCTTACAATGGACTACTGCCTTTACTTCTCTGTGCTCCTACTAGACTGTATATGCCTTTTAGAACATGAATGCTATTTACTTTTGTATTTCCAACAGGGACCTGGAAGATAATTAACACAAGTTGAATAAAGAAAAAAAAATGAATGAATGAAGAGTACAAAGTAATCAATACCTACTGGGAATTTTCCTGCTGAAAATAACTGTTGAACTGGTTATCTGACCTACAATCAGAATTGCATCATTTGTGTCTCAGTTGTATCACTCTAAGGAGAGATTACATAATATTTCACTTAAAACATGAAGAACAGAGTTGTGCAATAGTCAACACATCTGAATTTTTTTCCCCTGAGGATTTCAGTTTTCCCTTGGATAAAAAGATTCTAATATCTCAACCTCAAATATTATTTAAAGGTAGTTGCTCTCACTAGTGCTAGTTGACCTGTACTGTGTTAGCTGGGATCTGGATATACCTGCCTCTATTTGAGCCTAAAAGTACACATGGAAAGTCAGACTTACTAGGGAATAACTTTAAATCTCCTAACCAAAGAGAGATTATTTATTTGAATTTTATGCTTAAAAGCACTAAACAACTCTTTAGTATGCAATGTATAACCATAGATAACTGCTATTTTTTATGGTACCAATACACTAACAGTAACTGCTGTGCTTTTGTGGCTTAAGCATACTTTTGGATAAAGAAAACAAAGTATGGTAAATAGTATACTAGTAAGTGAGACATTTTTCTGGTAATATATGCATTGGAGATATGGTTCATATTTATAAACCTTATGTGTGTTGGGGAATGTGGTCATAAGAATAGAAAGTAATAGAATCATCATAAAAACATATAAGTAATTTTCGTTTCTCTGACAATAGTTTCCATTTTTCCATTGTACTTCCACTTCCCCCACCCTAATTAGACCCTCATTATTCTGTGTTTATATAGTAACATAACCTCTTATCATCTCCCATCTTCCATTCATTCACACCATACCTACCAATATTTGGGGGGTCTTATTTCTAACTATGCTCTTTCATACATACCTTAGATACTCCACATGTTCCCACCTATTACTTTTAAAAAATATATATTTTATTGATTTTTTTCAGAGAGGAATAGAGAGTTAGAAACATCTATGAGAGAGAAACATGGATCAGCTGCCTCCTGTATACCCCCCACTGGGGATGTGCCCGCAATCAAGGCACATGCCCTTGACCAGAGTCGAACCCGGGACCCTTCAGCCCGCAGGCCGACGCTCTATCCACTGAGCCAAACCAGGTAGGGCCCCACCTATTACTTTTATTCAGAATGTTCTTTCTGCCTGGGATACCCTTTTCCCATTTCTCTGTGCTGAAATCTTACCCATTCTTTCTGGCCAGCTCAAATGTCCAGACTGTAAACTTATTTAGGCTGTAGACGATATCTCCATAGGGCCACCCAGAAAATGCTTGTGAAACTAAACTTACCTGCTCCACCATGATTTTAAGGATCTCCCTAGAAGGATACTGTAACCTAGTTACTCATTTGATAGATATTTACTAATTAAGTATAGGTATAATACTAAGCACATGGTAAATTACAGATACTTACACATTTTAGCCTATTGATCTATTTTACTAGTATAATACTGAAGAACATAATTTTTGTTACTTATAATTGCTAGAAGTATTTAACAATGGTTCATTTACATTTATGAAAAGGCTGATTATACTGATGAGTTGATATTGAGAACTTGGCTAAAAATACAGTCTACAATATTGACATTTTTTTCCCTTTAAAAACCCACTTTATATTATTTGTTTCATCATGAGATTTCCCTGAGTCAGATGACAAGTTATGGTGCTACTATACTTTATTAGAGTTAATATTTAAATAATATATTCTGTATTTTATATTATGAACATATATTTATATGTTGCATGCTGTATATGTTTATGTATTATGTTTTGAATACATTTATATATTCTACTTTCCAAGCTGTAAGCCGCTTGAAGGCAGTAAGTACACTTGTTTGACTATATTTATCATCACATAGTAGGTAATCAGGGTTTTCTTGAACAGAAAAGGTGGTACAGAAAGATAGGAAAGAGTAAAATTTTAGAAAGGTAAATATATTTGTTCAAAAATGATTATCAAGTAGATGCTAAATATTTAAAAAAAACTTCTTTCAGAAAGTATTCACTTTAGGAAATATTAATTAACTTCAAAGAAAAGTATTAAACTTGGACTTCCAGATTAGAATTTATTTTTCCTTTTAGTTGGACCAAATTATCTTTTGTCAAAAAGGAAATAAAATTGTCAATATAAACAGTAATTTAAAAATATATTCCAAATGGCCTTTACTACTAATATCCTGTTGCTATTATAAACAATGTATTCCATTAACAACTACTAGTAAAGGAAAATGCTACCATTTCTCATATCATCCCCCAAAATATGTGTGGGCAGGATCAATAAATCAGTATTCAATCATGCAATTATCACTTCCGGCTCTTTAATGAGGCCATAAATGTTCATCAGGATATCTTAGCCAAACCTGCCCATATCGAGTGGGCTGTGTTTTAGTTATACTGGTGGTTAACTAAAACAGCCAGAAGGGAAGAAAGCCAGAAAGACAAACACCTGTTCTCATTTTATTAATAGCTCTCTTATAAGAATGTTCTGTTCCTCTCTTTTTAAAATATATGTATTTCCCCATTCTAGCCATATGTGCAATGAGTATAGCAATTTCAAACTCTGTTGGATTAATTTGTTTATGTTTATCTCCAGCTACCAGATAATAATGTTCTTCAAGGTAGATATTTCTATCCTTACAACAAAAACAATGTACCGTATATAGATTTTTGTTGAATGGGGAAAAAAAAGAAGGAAGTTAAGGGCCCAAGGAATATTTCTAAACAGGACCATTAAACCACAGAGCTAGGTATTTTAGATGCTGGAGATATGATTAATGAGAAAAAAATTTAAGCTAAAGCACTGGAGTAAAACATTATCATCATCAATCATGTACCTCATCAAGGTTCCATGAGTTATTATAAATGCCTTTCCCATAAAACCTTTGCTAACAGACGGATTTCAAAGTTTTGTCCAATTACTGCACATCCTACCCTGGAGTCTTTCTATGACATTACCCATATAGCATAACACTGACGATAATGGCAGGCCATTATTGGATCTGATCCAGGCTATTTTAACACTGAAAGTACTAGAAGCATCTCATTTAGCAAATTCACTTTAGGCAATACTCTAGACATGGATTACGTAAGCAACACTTGAGCAATACTTCAATAGTAAATTCAGCAGAAAAAAATGCTAGTATAATATAACTTAGTAACTTGGATTTTGAGCTATATGTATAAAATGTTATTTATGGGAATACTAACCAGGGCCACCGGATACTGTCAGAAAAAGTATATGTCAAGTGGTTGGTTGAGTGGTAACCTAAGGTGGTGAATTTTTCTTCTGTCTACCAGGAATGAAACTAGAAAAATAAGTTTGATCTTAAGAGAAAGGGTACAAGTTGAACACACTAAGTCGTATGCAGCAGAGGCCATGAGACAGATTCGATGAAGGATGTATGCATGACAGCTATACCTGTCATACATGTGAAGCACAAGTCTGAGTTTCATCTCTGGTTCTGTTCTGTAGGTTTCTGAGCCCTGGAATGAAAAGTTGTGATATCTACTCCCTCCAGTGACTCTAGTTCTCGTAATTGGGTAGAACTAAGAGAGAGAAAATTGAAAGAGAACCAAATGTAGGAAAAAATAAGATAAAGTTTTAGAATTTATTTTTAAATTACTGTGAAATAGCCAATTAGAAATACCATGCCGGAAACTGAGTAAGGACAGCTGGCTCAGAGACTAGAAGTCTAAGTTGGAACTGTTGGGGAGTCATCGACATATGGATAGTAACAGTAATAGATGAATGTGTAGGATGTGAAGGTAAGAAGAGTTCTGATTATACCCTAAATAATTCAAATATTTATGCATTAATTAAGAAGGGAAAGTTCACAAAAACAATGAAAAACAAGAGAAATCAAGACAATGTATTATGGAAACCAAGATAGCAAAGAGCTTTTATTTCTTTATATAATTAACCATGTGAATACTAAAATAATATGAATAGTTAAAAAAATTACTGATTTGGTAACAATAGTAGAAGCCATATAAGAGCAGGCTGTGTGATCATCATTATCACTATTAACATTTATCTAGATCCTGTGGAATTAATTGGTAAAAAAAATCACTGTACTAGTCACTACAAATAATTATAATAATAATAATAATTCAAACCAAACAATCCTATGTAGTGGCTATTATTTCCCACACTTAAAAATAAAGCATTTATGCTGAGAGAACTTGCCAAATAATGAATAGCTATTTTGTGGAATTTCAACTTCCATCTGTCAAGTTTCAAAGCTTGCACTCTTTCCCTACAGTATATTATGGCCCTTAAAGCACTGAGAATTGTTGGTAGTTCTGTGGTTCTTCCAAAGGCACTTACCCACTACTAAATGGTTCATTTGAAACCAATTCTGGATACTACTAAATTAAATTAATTTCTGCAAACATATTTTATTTAACAAATAACTTTTTGCCTAATTACCAGAAACATTATAGGCATACTAGAGGCCTGGTGCATGAAATTCGTGCATGGGTAGGGTCCCTAGGCCTGGCCAGCGATCAGGGCTGATCTGTGGGGCGACTGGTGGGCGTTGGGGGGGGGGGAGGGCCCACTGGTACCCGCCTTGGCTGGCCTGGGGCCTGTGGGCTGGGGGCACTGCTGCATTGAGCATCTTCCCCTTGGTGGTCAGTGAGTGTCATAGGAACTGGTCATTCTGCTGATTGGTCTATGGTTTGGTCAATTTGCATATTAGGCTTTTATTATATAGGATATGATTTAGCACTGTTATCCCATCCATATGACTGCTGAGAATTGGTTCACACAAACACTCCATCCATGCTTTTGTTCCGGCCCTCCGGTCCAGTTTAAGAACCCATTGTGGCCCTCGAGTCAAAAAGTTTGCCCACCCCTGAGACACATGTTATTAGCTACTTAATTAAATCTTTGCTGGGGAGGGAAAAAGGCACTTTAAAGGGACAAAGGAAAGGGAAACATTGATTTTGATATTAAAAATGCTTGCAGTATTTTAATTAGTACCTGTTAATGTAGCTTAAATTGAGATTTGCAAAATTAACAAAAGTCACTTTATCAATCTTTGCAAAAATAACAAAGTTTTTGACTTGTTTCATTTTCTGGCTATTCTTCCTAGAGGAAAACAACAACAAAAGAGTTTGACCCAGATTCCCAGTCTAACCCTCCAGACTCCAACTTCCTTCTGCTTTCTTTACAAGCTGTCAACCTCGCAGCCGAAGCCTGCAGTGCATGTCTCATTAAGAGGGATTCCATTTCCACAGAAAGGACAAACCTCTCCATGGAGCTGGGTGCCAGTGATTCCGCAGGGTGGGGGAGTTATTCATTGTGCCTCTGTTTTAGCTCGCTCGTCACCTCTGATCCACTATTCTAACTGGATCTAATGACAACCCAGACATTCTCCCATCACCAGCTGAAGGCACAAAATTCTCTGCAGCGCAGCCAAAGCTGCTCAAGCTTGACAGCCTTTTCTGACAGCAGCTCCCTGGCCTCCCGCCCCCTTCTCCTGCGCAGAGCTGCTCTGTTTAGGTTTTTGTGGCTGCTCGATTCCCTCTGGAAGGACTCAGTGACTCCCACAGCACTGAGTGGAGGGACTCAGTTTACTTCCCTTTACTTGAAGATTTAAAAATAAGTAGAAATGCCAACCTGTTGTCATTGCCAAACTCTGAGCTTCATTTGGGAGTGGGTGAAACATGCTGTGTTCAGGGATTCTGGCCTTGGTGGCTGTTGTCTGTAATTCAGGCCTGTGCTGTCCAATGTGGTGATTGAGTGTGTTTGTGGCTATTTGACATGTGGCTAATCCAAATATTTTGTTGCCATAAAACAGACTAGTATGAAAAAAATGTAAAATATCTCATTAATACTTTATAAAAATGATTATATGTGGAAATGATAAAATTTTGGATGCACTGAGTTAAATGTATTTTTTAAATTAATTTCATCTGTTTCTACCCCCTCCTTTTTTTTTGACAGGGAGAGAGAGAGATGAGAGATGAGAGAAAAATATCAAGCAGCTGCCTCCTGCACACCCCCATGTGCCCTGACCAGAAATCAAACTGGCAACCTTTCAGTACATTGGACAATGCCCAACCAATTGAGCTACACCAGCTTGGACTTTACCAGTTCTTAAAATTACATACCTGGCTGCATTGTATCTTTATTAGAGAGTATTGAATTACTACTATGCTCTCACTGTCCAACCCACTCCAACATCATATTTTATTGTAATTATTTGTTTTATGACTCCATAAAGGACTGAGAGCTAATCAGCAAAAGGCTTTATATTTTAGCTATTTTTTTTTCTCCAGAGCTTAGGCTGCGTAGGTATTTGTTGAATAAAGGCATTTGAAAAAAATAAGTATTAGCTTATCCAAGATTTGTTGAGATATAATTGACATATAACAGTCTGTAAACATAAGGGGTAAATGTGATGACTTGATATACATATATTGTGAAATTGTTAGCACAATAAAGTGAGTTAACATACACATAAACTCTCATAGTTACCTTATTTTTGGTGAGTATATTTAAGATTGACCTTCCTTAGCAACTTGCAAGTATGCAATACAGTATTGTTAACTACAATCTCTATGTTGCATATTAGATCCTCAGAATTATTCACCTTAAAGTTTGCACCCTTTGACTAATATCTCCCCATTCCCAGTCCATGGCAACTACCAATTTACTCTTTGTTTCTATGAGTTTGGCTTTTCTTAGATTTCACATATAAGATCATGCAGTGTTTGTGTTTCTCTACTTGACTTATTTTACTTAGCATAATGCCCTCAAAGCTCATCAGCTTTCCATTAATAAATTATTATTAAGCATCTACTGTGAACAGCTGTGCACAGCAGCTGTGGTATCAAAGCCACTCTGTGTTCACTGTAATCCAGAGGGACTGTTAGACTAGATAGGGTCTCTGGTGAAGGGTAGCACATTTAGTAACTTGTGCCTTATGTAGAGTAGAGAGTGTTTGAAATCTTCTTTAACTAATCACCTGCAGGGTCTTTGAGAAACCATGTAGCTTTTCTTGTGAATTTAATCTCCTTACCTATAAAATGATCGCTCTAAGGATCCTTAGAGAGTGGGATTTTTAAACCAGGCTGGCCAGGCACCCCAGTAGGGACCCCACCCTGAAGAGGGTGTGGCCAGCCTGCAAACAGCCATCAGCCCCTCAGCCAGGCTGGCCAGGCACCCCAGTGGGGACCTCCACCCTGATTTGGGACACCCTACAGGGCAAACCAGCCAGCCCCAACCACCAGGCTTCTCTCCTATATAATAAAAGGGTAATATGCAAATTGACCCTAACAGCAGAACCACTGGGAATGACTGGTCACTATGACACACACTGACCACCAGGAGGCAGATGCTCAATGTAGGAGCTGCCCCTGGTGGTCAGTGCACTCCCACAGGGGGAGCTCTGCTCAGCCACAAGCAAGGCTGCCAGCTACCAGCACAGCAGTGGTGGCAGGAACCTCTCCTGCCTCCTCAGCAGCACTAAGGATGTCCAACTGCAGCTTAGGCCTGCTCCCACTGGCAAGTGGACATCCCGGGCTGCCAGAGGTATGTCTGACTGCCAGCTTAGGCCCAATCCCCCAGGGAGAAGGCCTAAGCCAGCAGGTGGACATCCCCTGAGGGGTCCCAGACTGCGAGAGGGCACAGGCTGGGCTGAGGGACCCCCCTAAGTGCACAAATTTTTGTGTACCAGGCCTCTAGTATTGTAATAATTATGAAAAATTTTTAGCCATTTTCTGCATTCCTCTTACACATGCTTGCTCCCAGTTCCATTTTCCATTTCTCAATATATATTCTGAGCCTTGTGGATAATTTCTAAGCTAGGTTTGCTTTGTATGTCTTTAAATATGTTTCAAGTGTCAGAAATTCTCCTCAATGCAGTTACTGAAAAGGTGTCTGGTAGCATGTCTCTGGTAATATACAGAAAATAGTCTTCATTGAAGCTGGAAAATTTGTAATTTATGTCACAAATCTTTAGTCAAGCATCTGTTCTACCTATAACTCCCAGACATTATATCAAGTATTATTTAGCCTTTTGAGATGCCCCACCCTATTGAGAGCTGCTTAGTATCATAAGGCTTTCTTTTCTCCTGAATGTGCTCATCTCATTTGTTAAAGGATATAACAACAGCAGTAACTTTCCACCAGGCACAAGACATCCATTTTCTGCAATGTATCAAACCAAGAGAGGACAAAACACACTAAATATATTTCTAAATAATTAAGTTGTTTGCTGATAAATTAGTAGAAACCTGTAGGGAAGAAATGTACATTTTCTTTTAAGTCAGATATACCAGTTGTGTGTGTGTGTGTGTCTGTGTGTGCGTGTGCGCGTGTGCGTGTGTGTGTGTGTGTGTGTGTGTGTGTGTGTGTGTGTGTGTGTGTTTAATACCAAAAAATCCCCAGAAGTTTCTGTTTTAAGGCAACGGCAAAACCTTCAGAGCTAGAACCAGAAAGTTTGTTATTTTAGTTTTTCTGTAGAAGGAAGCCCAATTTCAAGCATTACTAGGTTGACCCCTGGTTGTATATACTTATAGAAGCCATTAAAAAATGGGGGTAAGTGGAGGAAGGCTGATCAAGTTTACTGTTTTTTTTGTTTTATTTTTTGTTTTTAATCTTGGGTCATTTCCACAGATCTCAGATTTAATACCTTCAAGAGGATAGGTTCCATCTCAATTAATATCTAAGCATTTGGTGAAATAAATTAAAATTAAAAGCTAGATATTAAATAAGGCTGTAGGGGAGCCAGCTATATAAATAAATATCTGTTACTTAATATGTTAATAAGCACATAGAGGGCTGATATAAAAGTATATATATATAATGATAGACAGTCTTATATGTGAGCATGTATATATCTATACATAAATATTCATAACACAGGTACAAAGTACTGGGTTAGATGTAAGTGGTAGAGTTCAAAGAAATGAGAGATTACTTCTAATTGAACACATCAGGTGACAAGACATATACTAAATCCTTTTGCTATTTCTGTTTCTCCCTTATTATTACTGGGTAATTTTAATTTTTGTATTTGACATGGTAAATAGCTTAGCTCTGCCCTATTTCCAAGGACTAGTTTAGTCACATGAAATAGATATTATCAAACTTTTCTCCATTTGCCCCACATGATTTTGGGAAGTATCTTAGCCTGGATCCTGTATAAGACAGGGCTGAGGGGAACCAAGATTGCTACAGCGAAGGAGAGGAGGCCAATACAAGAGTGGATCACTGAGGCTATTTGATTGCTCATTTCATGAGCTGATCTCTCCAGAGGCCCTATCAAGACTGCTTTTTAAAAACTGTATTGAGGAGGAAGGGAGACAAGAATGTCCACAGTCTCCCATTTGCCAATGGTGAAAGATGACCTCCCCAGGGCATTATTTTACCTTTCTTATCATGAATTGGCTCCAAGCAGTCTGCCTGAGCATAGCAAGGGAGCTCCTAAGTAGAAAGTCAGAGGTGTGCAGAACAGACCTGAGGCCAGGCACTCATGGGCACTTATTTCAAGTCCAGCAAGTTTTGTCACTGCTTTGCTGGCTGGGAGTGAAATGAAGAACAAAGGTCTGGAAATAGGAGAAGCCAAGAAGATTTAAAGTGGTATTTTAAATGGTATCTGATACAGGAGAGGTAAAATATTGAGGTTATTTAAACTATTTGCAAGTGCCTCTGTTTCTTAGATTTTGACAAGGAGTTTGCTTGACTCCCACGATATGCGGGAATATCTGGTGGTAAATGTTTAACAGCTACCTTTCTACAGGGGTATGTGTGTGTGTTACAAATTTTACTTATTATAAAATAAATGTAGCACACAATTTAGAAATAACAAAATACACAATGCTCTTTACTATAAATTTCACATAGCTAATTAACTCACAAAATGCCAAAATCTTGCATCCATAGCCAATGTATGATTGCAATTGACTAATTAAGAGTTTTCTGACATGAATATTGGCTGACATTTTTATATATGTTATTGGATGAAAGTGAAACCAAATAAGTTGTATGTCAGAACTTTGCTCACCAATCAATGACACAAGTAACTTTTCTGAATCAGAAAATAGTTTCAAGTACTGCAAGCATATTTCTTTATATATTGTGCTATTCACAATATGATGGCTACAGATATGACATACTTTTGAATCTAGTCCTAACTGTTAACATTTTCATTACATTCTAGAAGTCAAGACAAAAAAAATAAAGCTCTGGTTTTTAGTGTGCTAATTTCCATGGTGTAAATATTCCCACCACAATGAATTTAAAGCTACCAATGTGAGGTCATTGAACATGGCATTGGAAGGAGATGCAGAGTAGTACACCAATATTTACTATATTGACCAGATATCTGTAAATAGCCCAAAAAGTATAAAAACAGTAAAATGCGGTAAAATAATTAGTAACATTCTGTTTTTAACTAGAATTTGCTGATATTTTACATTTCAAAAATAATTTAATTTTACATTTATATAATTTAATTTTAATAATGCCTTTGCTCAACAATAGGCTATTATAAAATTTAACAATTCTCTTGGGCATACCTCTATGAGTTATTGTCAGTGAAACACTGGACTATTCAATAAAATCGCCTCAGATTCTGTGGCCAATGGATTCTATCATATTATCAGTTACTCTAAGACTTTGAAAGTGCCACTGAGGTTACAGTGGCTCCAGTAAAGACTCCCTTTATAAAAAGATCCGATATAGTAAAGGTGAAAGCTTAATGGTGAAGAACAGGAGATTCTATCATGTCTGATTGGGTATGTCATGAAAATGTCTGCTCATGAAGTGGAATTTAAGTTGGGTCTTGTGGAAGGAGTGGATTTTAGCACTAATTTGATGGCATTCCAGATGGAGCAAACAGAAAAAACACAGGCAGGTTTAGGTGGGTAAATGTGTGAAGATCCAGTCTTCCCACTGCAGAGGCTACAAGAAGGGAGAACCCAAAGCAGGCTAGGGTCACAGTGGGGAGCTCTAACTTGATAAAAGGCACAATAGAAGGGGCTTGAGAGGGCAGATGACATTATTGGAATTGCACTTAAGAAAGAATACTCTAGCAATAACGAGACAAGGAAGTAGAGGCTTGGTCCAGAGAGAAAAATAGAGTATCCTATCTAATAAAAGACAAAAAGGGTAATTAACCGTACCTCCACTACGCTTTCCATGGGCTAATCAGGGCGATATGCAAATTAACTGCCAACAAAGATGGCAGCTGGCAGCCATGCAGCTGAAGCGAACATGAGGCTTGCTTGTTCCAGTGATGGAGGAAGCCAAGGTTCCCCACCTGCCGCGGCCTGACTCTGAGCTCCTGAAGCAAAAATGTTTCAATTATAGAAGTTAAACAAACCCCAGATACCTGCTTTCAGCTGGCCACGACCTCAGAGCTGGGAGCGCCAGTGACAGCAACAATATTTCAATTATAAAAGGTAAATAAATCCCAGAATAAAAAAAAGGAGAGGCTGGAAGCTTCAGTCACCCACCAGCCTGAAAACAGCCCTCAGCCCCTCACACAGAATGGCCAGGCACCCCAGTGGGGACCCCCCAACCTAAAGGGGATGCAGGCAGCCTGAAAACCACCATCAGCCCTTCATCCAGGCTGGCCAGGCACCCCAGTGGGAACCCCCACCCTGAAGGGGGTGTGACCAGCTGCAAACAGCCATCAGCCCCTCACCCAGGCTGGCCAGGCACCCCAGTGGGGACCTCCACCCTGATCCGGATCACCCTTCAGGGCAAACCAGCTGGCCCCAACCCATGCACCAGGCCTCTATCCTATATAGTAAAAGGGTAATGTGCAAATGACCCTAACAGCAGAAAGATTGGGAATGACTGGTCACTATGACACACACTGACCACCAGGGGGCAGACACTCAATGCAGGAGCTGCCCTCTGGTGGTCAGTGAGCTCCCACATGGAGGAGCTCTGCTCAGCCACAAGTCAGGCTGACGGCTGCCAGTACAGCAGTGGTGGTGGGAGCCTCTCCTGCCTCCTCAGCAGCACTAAGGATGTCTGACTGCAGCTTAGGTCTGCTCCCCGCTGGCAAGTGCACATCCCCCGAGGGCTGCCAGGCTGCCAGAGGGGTGTCTGATTGCCATCGTAGCCCCAATCCCCCAGGGAGCAGGCCTAAGACAGCAAGTGGTCATCCCCTGAGGGGTCCCAGACTGCAAGAGGGCACAGGCCGGGCTGAGGGACCCCCCCCCCCCCAGCGCACAAATTTTTGTGCACCGGGCCTCTAGTTGTAATTATAAAAGTTTAGAATTAGTAAGGGAAACAAAGACATAAGAGTATGGAGGGCCACTGTGTAGTATAAGTTGGAGGAGGTTGGCATTCAGAGGAATACAAAGTAAATGATGATTTTGAGAATTGTGCTATGTGGTCTTTTAAGGAAAAACACTGACCGATTATTATTTCACCTGAGATTAGATAAGAGAGAAAGCAAGAAGCTTAGTTAGGAGGTTAATGCAGTAATCCAGGTAAGAAATATGGTAACTTGAAAGTGTTGGCAGTGGACATTTAGCTTACTTGAGCTGTTCAGTTTAGGTCATATTCCCAGAGCACTGTTTGCCTTGCTATGAGCTAAATTATGTATCCCCAAAATTCATGTATTAAAACACTAACCCCCAGAACATTAAAATGTTACTGTATTTGGAGACAGAACCCTTGAAGAGTCAATTAAGGCAAAATGAGGTTAGATAGGTCTCAAATCGAATATGACTGGTAGAGGAGATTGAGATGCAGATACACTGAAAGGGGAGGTCATATGAGAACACAGGGAGAGGTGTTCATCAGGGTAGGGAGGACAGATCAACCAAAGGACTTGTATGCATGCATATAAACCTAACCAATGGACACAGACAACAGGGGGGTGAATGAATGAGTTGGGGGGGAGATGGCATGGCAATAGAGCAATAAGGGCACATATGTAATGCCTTAATCAATTAAAAAAATAAAAGAAAAGCCAATGAATAAGGCCCTAAGAAGGAGCCAACCCTGGTATACACTGAGTTTACACTTAAAGCCTCCAGAACCAGGAAGAAATAAATTGTTGTTTAAGCCACCCAGTTTATGGTTCTTTGTTAAGGCTGCTCTCCCAAATGAAAATAGACCTCAGCAGCTGATCAAAATGTCCTGTCACAAAAGGTACCCAAATCCCTGGGCAAGATAAAAATTAATATAATTATGTTGTCAGAGACATCGTGATATTTGGAAAGCACACAGGGTTTTGTAATATATAGACTGAGTTTAATTCTTTCATATGAAATGCCCTAGATACATTGGCCTAGACAAGTTATTTAAATGCCTCTGAGCTTCAGTTTCCTAAATCACGTCCAATATGGTAGGACAACCACCAGTTCAATGTCTGGCACAAAATAGCTTCTCAATAAATGTTAGTCCCTGTCTTAGCTTTCTCATGGGTTTTTCTTCCTAATAGGCAGTCACAAAATAGGCCTTAAGAAAATGGCTCTAAAGTTAGACTAAGTTTAAATCTCAGTTTAATCAAACCTGGGTTCAAATCCTGACCCTGCCATTTATTACTAATTTTGGTGTTTGGACAAGTGACTTATTGCTCTAAGCCTTGGTTTCCTCATCTATAAAATTCTCATAAAGTACTTATGAAGATTAAATGTGAATTTTGCAGGTGAAATGTTTAGAACAAAGCCTGGCATATCAAAATAGCTTAACAAATATTGCCATTCTTAATCACACAGAGTTTTATAAGTTCTTTTTCTATAAGTTTTTTTTTCTTGGATGCTGGTATTTTGCATCACTGACTTTGAGCAGCTCCTCTTAATAGAAACTTTCCCTACATTGTTGCCTCTATTCTCAATGCTTCAGTTAACACCCACAGTTCCCAATTTCTATCTCCTGTTAATCCCACCATTAGAGTATTCTTCCAAGAAATTGAAAACTAAAGCTGTTCCTTAGATATGGTGGTGCGCTGCGTGTTCAGTAGTGTTGCCACAAAAACCATTTTAGTGTTTCTTAAAAACATGATCCCTATCCCTGTTGCCTATGTAGACACCTCACAAAGCAAATTAGAACAGACATAACCTCTGTCATTAGGGAACTTAAAAGCTAAAGCCTCTTGATTGGATTCACCCAGTGTTTTAATAAAATCACTCATGGTCCAATTCTTTTGTCCTCAATTTGCCACTGATGAAATCCCAGGAAGGTACCAAAGTGTTGGCTTATTACACTCTGCTGCACTAATGTCTGCTCTTCTCTCCACACTCTAATCCTTCAATCACACCTTTGGGATACTAGAGTGTATGAAACCATTTGGGATCATCTAACACACAGGAATAGCACGTTATTCTCTGAAGCATATGGAGGCAACCAGTGTGGCTTAGTTCCTCCATCTCCCTCAAGATATCTGTGATTCTTCCCATGCCTCCAAGGGGCACTTCTGGCTGAGAGAAATCCCTGATGTGGGAGTCCTATCTATTCCTAACATTGCAGCAAAACAAAAAGTGATTCTGTTTTAAAAATAGTCCTATGAATTAGGACTATGTTGGACCATGTGCTCATGGAACTATACACCAGCCACGAAAAAAAGAAAATGACTGTGCTCATGCTCTAAATTTAATAAGAACTCATTTGTATAAACATGGTAACTGTAGCTTCCAGGAAGTGCCTCAGTGCCATGACTGCACATAATTTCTTTGTCTGGCAATAGAATCCCCTGCCTCTCTGCTGAATTAAGATGAATATATGATCTACTTTACACTTACAGCTCTTTGGCCTTAGTGATGGACCTAATAGGGAGAGTTATGGCCGAAACTGGTTATCAGGACTTCTGCTTGGAGTTTTTCAAACTCAAGCTAATATAGGGAATCTCCTTATTCTCTACAAAAACTCTTCCTTCTCTACAAAAACATGAGCCAAGAGTAGTCTGGAGTATGGTTCTAGACTCATGAGGAAATGAAAAGAGAGAACAATGCCCCCATGAAAAGGAGAGGAATTAAGCGGTGGGGAGAGTAAACTATCATTATTTGGCTCTTGGTTGTTATTTATTAGTCTCTCCTACTCCATTCCTGACTTTCATTTATATATATACTAGAGGCCCGGTGCACAAAAAGTTGTGCACTCGGGAGGAAAAGGGGGGGGCCCTTAGCCTGGCCTGTGCCCTCTCGCAGTCTGGGACACCTCGGGAGATAACGACCTGCTGGCTTAGGCCTGCTCCCGGGTGGCAGAGGGCAGGCCCAATCCCTAGGTGCAGTCCCTGGTTGGGCTCAGAGCAGGGCCAATTGGGGAGTTGGGGCACCACCCCTGTCATGCACAGAGCAGGGCAGATCAGGAGGTTGCGATGCCACCCTCAGTCATGCTCAGGGTAGGGCCGATTGGGGAGTTGGGGAGCCACCCCCTGTCACACTCAAGGCAGGGTCGATGGGGAGGTTGTGGAGCCACCCCTGTCACGCACAGAGCAGGGCCCATCAGTGGGTTGGGGTGCTGCCTCCTGTCATGCACAGAGCAGGGCCCATCAGGGGGGTTGGGGAGCTCCCTCCGTCAGGCACAGAGCAGGGCCGATCAGGGGCTTGGGGAGTTCCCCCCTGTCACTCACAGAGTAGGGCCGATAGGGGAGTTGGGGCACCGCCCCCTGTCACACACAGAGCAGGGCGGATCAGGGGGTTGGGGTGCCGCACCCTGTCACACTGAGGGCAGGGCCGATGGGGAGGTTATGGCTCTACCCCATCACACACACAGCAGGGCCCGTGGGGGGGGGGGCGGGGGGGGGGTGTTGGGGCGCTGCACCCTATCACACACACAGCAGGGCCGATCAGGGGCTTGGGGCGTCGCACCCTGTCACACATAGAGCTGCAGGGCGATCAGGGGGTTGGGGAGCTCCCCTGTATCAGGCACAGAGTAGGGCTGATCAGGGGGTTGGGGCACCTTCCCCTGTCATGAACAGAGCAGGGCGGATAGGGAGGTTGTGGCCCCACCCCCTGTCACACACAGAGTCGCAGGGCAATCAGGGGGTTTGGGCGCTGCCCCCTGTCACGCTGATCCCGGTGCCGGGAGGCTTCGCGGCTCCGCTGATCCCGGTGCTGGGAGGCATATTACCCTTTTGCTATATAGGATAGAGGCCTGGTGCACGTGCGGGGGCCGGCTGGTTTTCCCTGAAGGGTGTCCTGGATCTGGGTGGGAGTCCCCACTGGGGTGCCTGGCCAGCCTGGGTGAGGGGATGATGGCTGTTTGCAGCTGGTCACACACCCTTCAGGGTGGGGGTCCCCAGTGGGGTGCCTGGCCAGTCTGGGTGAGGGGCTGAGGGCTGTTTTCAGGCTGGCAGGTGACGGAAGCTCCCAACTGCTCCTTTTTTTTATTCTGGGCCAGCTTTAGCTCTGAGGCTCCAGCTCTTAGGCCTCTGCTGCTGAAAGCAGGTATCTGGTTTGTTTAGGTTCTGTAATCGAAACAATGTATAACTCCAGCTCTGAGATCCCGGCTCGCTGAAAGCAGGTTTCTGGGGTTTTGTTTAGCTTCTATATTTGTTACAATGTTTCAAACTGCAGGCTCAGAGGCCAGCAAGGCCGGCGGGGAAGCTTGGCTTCATCCGTCACTGAAGCAAGAAAGCCTCATGTTAGTTTCAAGCTGCCTGGCTGCTGGTCGCCATCTTGGCTGGCAGTTAATTTGCATATCGCCCTGATTAGCCAATGGGAAGGGTAGCGGTCATACGCTAATTACCATGTTTCTCTTTTATTAGATAGGATAAAAGGCTAAAATGCTGTCTGACCAGTAGCTATGATGCGCACTGGCCACCCGGGGGCAGATGCTCAATGCAGGAGTTGCCGAGCTGCAATGACTTGGCAGTGGTGGTTCTCAGATGATGCACCCTGAAACCAGAGAGGAGAGAGCCTGATTCCTCATGGGGCCATGCAATTCCACCTTCGGCTATGGATTATGTTACTGGGGCACGGTCAGCCCCAAATCTGGTTTACTGCACATTTGCATTTGCGTTCCACACCCTGTACAACAGCAACTTGTCAGAGTGCCCTCTCACATTCCAGGACCCCTCTGGGGATATTGGAGAGCCGGTTTCAGCCCAATCCCTGCAGGCCAGACCAAGGGACCCCACCTGCTAGAGGGACCTGGCTCACTCCACAGAAGCCCTTTGAGCAGCGCACCCAGGGAGGGACCACAGGAGGTTGGCTCCAAGATGTGTCCAGCCCTACTCGCCCAGTCTCACCCCGCTTGCCACCTTCTAATTAATTTCCTTTCAATGTGCACAAATCTGTGCACTGGGTCACTAGTGATTACATAAATAAATAAATCCTCTTTTTTTTGCTTAACTTAGCTTGATTTCAATTTCTATTACTTACAATGAGTGTCCTGGGTGTTATTCCAATTAAAGTAACAAGTGTAAGCTAGAGAAAGAATTATTCCGTAGAGATGTTAGAACTTAAGTTACAAAGGCAGGGTAGAAATAATACAGGGTGTCCCCCCAAAAATGTATACACACTTCAACAGCTGATAACTCACTTGATTCTCACTCCTATTTAGGTTTAACTGATTTGAAATAATGGGTGAAGCCAGACTAAGCTTTGAATAAAGGAAATTTATCCACTAGAATTTGTATGGGGATACATAAAAGATAAAGTTTACAGAACAAGCTCTAGCTGGTTTGGTTCAGTGGATAGAGCTTCCGTCTGTAGTCTGAAGGGTTCCAGATTTGATTCCAGCCAAGGCCACATGCCCGGGTTGCAGGCTTGATCCCCAGTAGGGGGTGTGCAGGAGGCAGCCGATCAATGATTCTCTCTCATCATTGATGTTTCTGTCTCTCTCTTCCTCTCCCTTCCTCTCTGAAATCAATAAAGAAATATATTTTTAAAAAATTTACAGAATAAAACCAGCAACAGTTGATTGAATTGAGGGCTTACAAATACCAAACAAAATGATTCTCAATGTTTGTGATTCCACTGTTTCATATTATCAGCAGTACCAGGACCAGAACAGTCATCATTTTGAAAACAGCATTGACAAAAAAATATTAGTCATTTCTGTAGATTCTTTTACATTTGGAAAATCAACTGTATGTTTACAAACACTGACTTTATAAACAATAAAAGTGTGTATACATTTTGGGGGCACACCCTATACTTTAGTAGACAGCAAAGAATTCCAGCTATGGGACAGAACCTTATATGGGGTTGAGGGAGGGTATATTGGGTATGAATTATGTTTGTGGTTGTCATCAAATTTTTCTGAAGCATAGGGTCCACATGGGTTAACAATGTGAGAAAGCACTGAAATACAGAGAGGTTTTAAGACCAGACAGAGAGTGTTAACCTAATATGTTGGACAATAAAACCATTTTATGTTTCAAGCCGGAAAGTTACAGAATGAAAATTGTTTTTAAAAAATATTTTCCTGGAAGTGGTTTATTGTGATGATTGGAGTTAAGAATGATGAGAGATAACATGAGAAGCTACTGCAGGAATCCAACTGTGAGATGACAAGAGCTTGAAATGGGACACAGGCAGCAGAAATAGAGAAGAAAGAGTGAAGTGTGAAGGCACTTACAAGAAAAAATGATGCTTGGCATTATATGGAGCAGTTGAATGTAGATCAGACTTCAGTGCAAAGGAAAGATGAGAAATAGAAGGTACAGAGGGAGTGTATAGACTTCAAATTCAGAGTATGGACATGATAGGAAGGATCTGATCAATCTAAACCAGGTTAACCAACATTAGTAAGACAGGCGCTAGTATATCAGGAAAGCTTTCATTCATACAATATTTTCATTCTTCAGAGTAATATAAAGTGCTACTTAGTGAAAAGGAATGGACATATTAAATCAATGTCTATAATTTAAAGTAATGAATTCAACTGCATTTTATTGTCAGTTAAATATAACTCCATAAGAACCATGGGAGAATGAGTTAGAGGTGATTATACCCAACATACAGATAAATAAACTGAAGTTCAGAAGACTTCAGTAACTTGCTGAAGATCACAATATAATAAATGTTAGGAATAGAAACTAAGTGTCTGAAATTTATCAAGTGCTCTTTCCATTATACCACATAGAAACTTATAAATCCAAGTATCATTTTGCTATTAAGAAAAACTACATTTTCATTAGAAGAAAAATGAGGACAGAAAGGAAGAAATTAACATTATTTAGAATTGTCAGGGTATTCCTGGAAATCTCTGTGAGACTAATGAAAGCTACATGTTCCAGAAGATATTATATTATCATATATGCAAAGAATAATGAGAAATAGAATTAATAGCCAAGGGGAAAAAGCATGTCAAGATAATAGGAAACAATGCACAAACAGAATATGACAAGACGCATTCAATCATTCAAGAATTGTAATACAGAGAAATGATGGAAATCAGGGATAATTTTAAATTTACATTTTATTGAAATGAGCCTTATAAAAGGTAAATCCATATTGATTCAAGATGAAGCTGCAATTTTTTCTCCTTCAAGAACTCTGTATTTTAAGTGGGGAAATCTTTTAGAATAGATCATGAAATGTTCATATGTTAATGATATTGTGAATATTAATGAAAGCAAAATAGATGATATAAAATATTATGAACTAAGAAATTATTTCATAGAGATGTTATAATTTAGTTAAGCTACAAAGGCAGGGTAGAAATAATACAGGGTGTCCCCTAAAAAATGTATTTACACTTCAACAGCTAATAACTCACTTGACCTTTATAGGAAAAGAAATACTATTATAGTGTTACAGTGTTTAATCCACAAGACTTCCATTAAATGAAAATAAGCTGAAGGATGGAAAGATAAAAAAATTAAACAGTAAATATTTTCTGGGTATTTACAGTGGAAGTTCCTTGGGCACTGAGAAGTATATACAGAAGGTTGAGATAGTGCATATCTATGAGAAGGGTACATCACAGTAAAAGAATGTTTGCTGAAAAAAGAAAATAACAATGATTACATATATATATCCTATCTAATAATAGACAAACATGGTAATTAACCATACCTCTGACATGCTTCCCATTGGCTAATCAGGGAGATATGAAAATTAACTGCCAACCAAGATGGCAGCTGGCAGCCAGGCAGCTGAAGTGAACAGGAGGCTTGCTTGCTCCAGTGAAGGAGGAAGCCAAGGTTCCCCGCCTGCTGCTGCCGGCCTCTGAGCTTGCACTTTAAGCAACTATGTTGCAATTATAGAAGTTAAATAAAACCCAGAAACCTGCTTTTCGCCAGCCAGCCAAGCTGGAGTTGCAACAGTGTTTCAATTATAGAAGATAAACAAAGCCCAGATTCCTGCTTTCAGCAGCCAAGGTCTCAGAGCTGGAGCTGAGCCTCCGCGCTAAAGCCAGCTATCAGTTCCAGTGACAGCCATAGAAGGTAAATAAATCCCAGAATGAAAAAAAAAGAAAAGATAAACAGGAGAGGTTGGGAACTTCAGTCACTTGCCAGCCTGAAAATGGCCCTCAGCCCCTCACCCAGACTGGCCAGGCACCCCAGTGGGGACCCCCACCCTGAAGGGTGTGTGACCAGCTGCAAACAGCCATCAGCCCCTCACCCAGGCTGGCCAGGCACCCAAGCGGGACCCACACCCTGATCCAGGACACCCTTCAGGGCAAACCAGCCGGCCCCCACCCATGCACCAGGCCTCTATCCTATATAGTAAAAGGGTAATATGCCTCCCAGCACCGGGATCAGCGAAGCCGTGAGGCCTCCTGGCACCCGGATAGGGGGAGCCGCGAGGCCTCCAGGCACCAGGATCAGCGGAGCAACGAGGCCTCCCAGCACCAGGATCAGCAGAGCAGCGAGGCCATACTGCCCCGGTGTCAAGCGGAGCAGTGAGGCCTCCTAGCACTGGGATCAGCGGAGCCGCGAGGGCTCCTGGCCCCTGGAGCAGCGTGACAGGGGGCAGCACCCAAACCCCCTGATCGCCCTGAAGCTCTGTTCGTGACAGGGGAAGGCACCCCAACCCCCTGATCGGCCCTGCTATGTGCCTGAATGGGGGGAGCTCCCCAACTCCTTGATCGGCCCTGCTCTGTGACAGGGTGCAGCGCCCCAACCCCCCCATGGGCCCTGCTCTGTGTGTGACGGGGTGGAGCTGCAACCTCCCCATCGGCCCTGCCCTGAGTGTGACGGGGGGCGGCGCCCCAACCCCCCAATCGGCCCTACCCTGAGCGTGACTGGGGGTGGCATCGCAACCTCCAGATCTGCCCTGCTCTGTGCATGACAGGGGGCGACACCCCAACTTCCCAATCAGCTCTGCTCTTAGCCCGACCAGGGGCTGCGGGAGAGGCACCCAGGGATTGGGCCTGCCCTCTGCTACCGGGGAGCAGGCCTAAGCCAGCAGGTCGTTATCTCCCGAGGGGTCCCAGACTGTGAGAGGGCACAAGTGGGGCTGAGGGACACCCACAAATTTTTGTGCACCGGGCCTCTAGTATACACACACACACACACACACACACACACACACACACACATATATCAGACTAAATTTTGGATACTATTTCATAAGACTTAAATTTCAAGAAGGAAGGCATTTCAAGTGAAAGGAGAAAGACATAGGGATGAGAGTGTGAGATCAGTTTCAGTCAATGATATAAAATATTGTTGGGCTTGGAGTAGAATAATCCCATAGTATAAAAGAAAGCCATCGGATTGAAAACACAACTTAAAGGCAAGTTATAGAGTACATTGAATATGTGTTGAGTAAAGCTGAGAATCCTTTGCTCTAATAGCCACCTGTCATTTATTTCTACAGGAATCATACAGAAAAGAGGTGTTTCAGTTGCATTTCTTGCTCTAATTCACACTTATAGGGTCTCTTATCTGGTCTCCATGGCCTCAAACATTCTATAGATAGAATTCATAGCTTTCATAAATTTGGTTAGGAAAAAATAAAATGGAACATACCCAAATTTGTAGAATGCAGTATGCTAATGCTTAGAGGAAAATGATAGCATTAACTGCTTAAATTTGAGATGAAAGAGGTATTAAATCAATAATTTAAAATTCAACTTTAATATGAGAAAAAATAGCTAATTAAATCCAAAGGAGGAAAGGAAATCATACACGCACGCACAGAATGCACAGACACCCCAGGACAGATATTGATAAAATCTAAAATAGAAAAACAATTGAGAAAATTAATTGAACCAAAAGCTAAACTACTAATCATATTTACCAAAACTAAAAGAGAGATATCACAAATCACAAATGTAAGGAATAAAATAAGGACATTACTAGATATCCTACTTTATCCATAGATTCAACACAATTCCCATCAAAATTACAACAGAATACTTTTGTAGATAATAATAAGTTTATATTGTAATTTATATGGAAAGGCAAAGGAACCAGAATAACCAAAACAATTTTTAAAAAGAACAAATATGGAGTACTCATACAGCCTGATATCAAGGCTTACCATGAAGTTACATGATCAAACTGTATTGGTGAAAGTATATACACAAAGATCAATAGGACAGAAAAAAAAAAGTCTAGAAATAGACACAAAGTCATATGGTAAACTAGTGTTTAATTTAACCTTGACACTATTGACATTTGGGGCCAGATAATGCTTTGTTTTTTACAGGGATTGGGGGGACGGTTTCTCTCCTTTGCATTGTGGGTTAACATCAACCTCTGACTCAACCCACTTGGTGTAACTAGCAATCCTTCCAATTATGACCATCAACAATATCTCCAATTTCCAAATGTCCTTAGAGGAGCAAATTATACTTTTGGGGAATCCCCCATTGAGAACCACTGCCCTAAAGCATTGCTGCTGATGGTCACCTGGCAATAGTATTACAGGCAACATTTATTTCAGGATTATTTCATATTAATAAATTGCTTCATAATTTATTATCTGATTAGTAGTTGCCTGAATCATGGTATGTAAAAGGACTATTTGACTTTTCACAGGTTAGAGGGGGAATATGATTAATTAATTATACTTGTCATGGTTCCTGGAGGGACAAACATGGGCTTTCCTGTGTAAGTATTGACTTCCAGCTGGAAGTTCTAGGCAGAAGGAAAGGACTAAACTCTCTGTATCTTTGTTTCAAAATTTTAACATTGGTGAGAGTTAATTCATTGAATTACATATCTTTACTGTCTGTTCAGTATTTCAAATACATTTGAAGTTCCTTTTGTACTTTCTCAGTTTTGCCATTTTGATAAGGTTGTTTTCTTGCAAAGATCAAGATAATCTTTAAAGAATTGTTTAGCTTTAAGCCATCATAATTGAACTGATGTCACATCCTAGGTTTCAGTAGCACTAGTTGGTTAGTTGATCAAGGCATGGTGTACTGGAGCTCAGATCTCCATACAAGGCCTCTTCCTTTTATAATGCCCAGGGAGGTTTAAACTACTTCTTTGAACATTGTCTTATCCCTGTAGGTATGCTAGTGGTTAGATACACAAATGTTGGAGATAGATAAGCTTAGAATGGAACTTGGGCTCAGCATCTATAAGTTGTAGATGGTGATCAAATTCCTTAAACTCTCTGAATAGTAACTTCATCTATGACATTGAAATATTTGTTATATAAGTGAGAGGCTATGTACCATATTCCCAGTACATTGTAGCTATTCTCTAATATACATAGATAATAATGTATTTTGGAATGTCTTTGCCCATTTTTTTTTGTTTTGGCCTGGAGAATTCCAATTCCCCCTGCAAGTCAAATTTAAATGTTATCCTAATGTTTCTCAATTTTAGTGCTGTTTCTTTTACAAGATTTTGAATAGGATATACCTTTTTGTACCTCTATATCCCCAGAACCAAACATGTGCCTGACATGTAGAAGACACAATAAATATTTGTTGAGTTACATTTGATGATGCAGACTTCCTACATATGGTTTTTATAATAGATGTGAGATATATATTATTATGTAGTACATGTCAGTGAGCAGCATTTTAACAGCAAAGACAATTTATAATAGTTCAGAGGTTGACATTACTATTAATTAAAGATTAGCAGAGATGTCAAGAAAGCAAGACATATATATACATTGGTTCCTCAGATTTGTCTCTGTACATTTTTGTCTTGAATATTAGGAAAAGCATCCTATGGAAAAATAATAATAATGGATAGTAATATTTTATACACTTTATAACTCAAAAATATTTTTACAACACAGTCATTGTAGTCTACATTTATGGTTACTCATGCAAAATTCTTTAATGTATTATTCTATTTAATCCTCATGGAATAACTAAAAGAGATATGGTTATTAGCTCTTCCTTACAATGAAAGAAATAGCATTACAGAGGTTAAATGTTATGCTCAAGGTTATAAAGCTGAATGTTTGGGTTTCAAATTCCAGTTTGCCTGGAGCCAAAGCACATTCATGTCATCACCCCTATAACCAAGCTGAGAAGTTGTTTTCAGGATTAACTCCATTCTTCGGATGATGAAAGTGTGTCACAGAGACCACTGTTATGTAATTCTGTGATACAAATGACCCCAATCTAAAACAATTGGCATCTACAAAGAATAAATCAACTCAGTCTTTCTTTTAACTTTTCATGTAGTTATTTTTTAGTGGGACCTTTAGGGCTTATAATATATATCTCAATTCATCAAAATCTACTTCAAATTTATAGTAACTCAATTATAGTATGATATAGAAATTTTACTTCAGAGTTAACATTATTGTCTACATTTATATACCTTTCAAATAAATATCATTTCACCTAAGCTTTTGCTTGTTTTCTGAGATTTCACAACACAGATCATAGAAATTATAAAAAACTTTTAACCTATATATTTGAGTTGGCATTTGAATCTGTTTTCTGCCTGTGAAAGGCAGAATTAAGGCCCTCAAATATGTAATGAAAATTATCCTATATAATAAAAGCCTAATATGTTAAGTGTCTGACCATTCATTCGACCGTTCAACCAGTCGCCATGACGTGCACTGACCACCAGGGGGAAGATGCTCCGACCAGTAGGTTAGCTTGCTGCTGCTGTCCAGCAGATCAGGACTGGGTGAGATGGGCCAGAAATGCCCTGGAGCCATCCTGTGGTCCCTCCCTGGCCAGCCAATCTCCCGCAGTCCTTCCCCAACCTCTAAAATATTTCTTCTAATTAATTTCCTTTCAATATGCACGAATTCATACACCAGGCCTCTAGTTAAATTATAAAAAAGAGTTATCATTTTTTCTATAGAATAGAAAGAAAATGTAAAGATAAAACTTTAGTCTCTATTAATAAAAACAATATAATTAAGATATCTTTTTTGTAGGGTAAAAAATTAAAATATGTTACTTATAATTGTAAAAGAACAGTAGCTACAAGGGTAATAAGAGGGGAGTTTGTGATAAGCTCCTCATTTATAAATTTATTTCTATGTTAATTCAGTATGGATATTTGGATTTTAAAGAAAGACTTTCTTAAAAATAAATACCAGTAAAAATACCAAGAGATATTTTTATGGTGGTTTTTTCAATATTAAGGTATAGTATCAGAACAATGTTTGAGACCTGAGATTGTGCTTGTGTGTTTTTTATACATAATTCTTGAAACATGTACTTCATGTGATCTCATAGAAGATTTTTTTTGTCTTCCTTAATACATGATTGTAAATTTTCTTTTATTTTTTAATATAAAGCTGAGTAGAAGCATTTTGCTTTCCACAATTATTAACAGGAAAAAAAAGGGAAGACATTCTTCTTCCCTTTCTCAGAACAATAAACTTATTAACATTATATCTATTTCAGGACATTGAACACATCATTGCACTGATGATAAAATCGTGCTAGACTACTTGCCACACAATCAAGTTGTTTTTAGATTTTACTATGCTGGACTCTGAATTGGAAAATGGAAAATTAAAGTATAGTCTGAAAATATTTGAGGAGAGATAAAATGTGGATAGAAAACCAGATCTATCCATTTTCTTTTTAAAAAAATATATTTTTTATTGATTTCAGAGAGGAAGAGAGAGCAAAAACATCAATGATGAGAGAGAATCATTGATTGGCTGCCTCCTGCACACCCCCTATTGGGGAATCGAGCATGCAACCCAGGCTTGTGCCCTTGTCTAGAATCGAACCCGGGACCCTTCAGTCCACAGGCTGATGCTCTATCAACTGAGCCAAACCAGCTAGGGCAACCTTTAACATTCCACCTACCAAACAACTGAGTTCCTATCTCCAAGAATGTAAAAACAAACACAACAACTCTAGGGACTAACAGCAATGTTCACAACTGGTTCCATTTAAACTGGGATCCTCGGGAATCATTAAGGCAGAGCTGATTTAACAGTGAAGTTATGTGTCAGGGTCTGTAGAATTATCCTGACCTCACAGAGTTTTCAAAGGCACTTTCTTTACTTTTTTACCTGAAACTCACTCTTCAAGAGTTGGGTAAAAGTCACTTCCTTTGTGTAGGAGGAAACATGTGGGCTTTGGAACCAGAAAAGGAAGGTGGTGAGTCACTACTTACTGGCCTCCTGTTTTTGATGAACTTTGTAAGTTTCCTAGGCTGACATAAGGAAGTACCACAGACTGGGTGGCTTAGTACAAGAGGAAGTTTTTGTCTCCCAATTCTGGATGCTAGAAGTCCACAATATCAGAGCCGCGGTCCGCTGAGACCTGTGGGGAAATCCTTCTTTACCTATCTCTAGCTTCGGATGGTCTGACAGCAATCTCTGGCATTCCTTGTCTTATGAGTGCATCACTCCAATCCTCCACTGTAGATGGCATTCTCCATGTGTATCTTCCCTCTGTGCATGTTAGCCTCTGTGTTCAAATTTCTCCTTTTATAAGTCATATTGAATTAGGGCCCACCATAACAATCTACTTTCTTTTCTTTTTAAAAAATCTTCACTCAAGGATATTTTCCCATTGATTTTAGAGAGAATGGAAGAGAGAGAAAGAGAGACAGACAGAGAGAAATATTGATGCGAGAGAAACACATCGATTGGTTGTCTCCTGCACATGCCCCGTCCAAGGCCCTGGCTGGGGAGGAGCCTGCAACCTAGGTATGTGCCCTTGGCTGGAATCGAACCTAGGACCCTTTGGTCTGCAGGCCAGCATTCTATCCACTGAGCCAAACCAGCTAGGGCAACAGTCTACTTTTTGATTAGATTACCTCTATAAAGACACAATTTCCAAAAAAGGTGATATTGTGAGATACCTGGAATGAGAACTTCAACATATCTTTTGAAAAGAATATGATTCAACCCAAATGCCAACATAATTTCCTGAAGCTTCATCTTCTTCATCTGTGAAATGCATATAATACTGTCTGGAGTATTATTGAGAAGAATAAAAGAAATAAGCTATGGAAAACCAACTAGCATAGCAGCTGGTGTATCACAGGTGTTCAAATATATATTTTCCCTTTTCATTTGCATTTCTTCCAGATATTTATATCTCTCTGGTGTTCACACAATACATGATGCAATTTTCTTTCCATTTATGACATTATATTCAAATTGTGTATCTATTTGTTGCTACTATTTTTTGAGATCTGAGACTATTGCAGTTACTTGTAGATGCCCAATACATAACTTAGTTTATTCATTTAAAAATTTATTGTTGAAAAGAAGGAGGATTACACATATGAATGGATAAAAAACACCTACACTTTAGCAAAAATATTCCCTTTAAACCTCAAATTCTCTTAGTGGGTAAGGAAGTATCAGAAGTAATTTAAGAGCCCTAACCGGTTTGGCTCAGTGGATAGAGCATCAGCCTGCGGACTGAAGGGTCCCAGGTTTGATTCCGGTCAAGGGCATGTACGTTGGTTGCGGGCACATCCCCAGTAGAAGGTGTGCAGGAAGCAGCTGATCGATGTTTCTCTCTCATCGATGTTTTTAACTCTCTATCCCTCTCCCTTTCTCTCTGTAAAAAATCAATAAAATGTATTTTAAAAAAAGAAAGAATTTAAGGAATATACATATTTTGCTTTGTTATTTCTTTGTATTCTTGTTTTTGTCACTTGATAGTCTCTAAGTTATCTGATTGTGAGGTTTAGATCTTTTCATTCCTCTACAAACTTCAATTTTTAAAATCCTAATGGTATCTGCTACAGTTTCCCACAAGTTTCCTTTTAGAATACTAGTATATGTCAAAATAATTCATTATTCTCTCAGGTTATTTAATCTTCAAAAACAGCAACATTCTGCCCAGGATGGAATACGAAGAGAAATCTCATCAGTAAAGACGTTGCTTATAATTGAGAAATCTATCAATCACAGTTAGATGTTATCTCATTCTCTGAGATGGCAAAGATATGGAACCGATTTACCTTCTGCAATAAATATTATTTCTTTCCCATTTATTATATTTGGAAGAAAAACCTAGTAGCTTCATTGATTTATTTATAAGAGAAAAAAAACTGTGAACAGTATTCTAATAGAATTTTTAACACACCCATATTTTTTAATATTTCCACCCTCAAGTAATGACTAAGGAAATGAACTAATTTATAACCAAAGATTGCTTTATAATAATGACCTGCATTTTATCCAGGCTTAATTTAGAGACAAAAAACAATTATTCATAGTACAGAAATAGCCTGAAATAATCTTTTGTTATCCTGAATATAAATCTGAAGTTAAGGGGGGAAACTTGCCCTTTTTCTATGTACAGGGGTCTACAGCCATCTCAGCCATTCTTTTTCCAGAACAATCTGAAGAACAGCCTTAACTCCACATTTCTCTGGCCAAATAAATAAGGCAAAGAAGAGGTTTGGCCAGCTGATTAAATTTATCTGCAGTTTTAGCAATATCATTGCTTTTTAGCCCCACAAAGAACTAAAAAGCATTTGGGGGGTGTTTATTATGTATGCAAACAACTCTGTTGGAATTATTTGTGAGTAGCTAGGTGGTGTAAAGAATGAGGTAGAGCCAGAAAACTAGATGTGGTTTGCCTTAGATAGATGCAGACATGAATGTAGAACTACACAAATTATAGTGAATCGAGAGTCATATTCAGTGATATACTGGTAAATGTACAACAACCTCATCTGTGGAAATAAAATTCCCTGATACACAGTATCTGTTGATTTCCATGACATAAACATTCCCACCATTGCCAATTTCAAATTACCAACATGAAGCTACTGAACATGGAGTTGGGAAGATATACACACAACAGGATCTTGTGAGTTGGTCTGAACAAACTACCACACACCACTGTTTAGATATAAACATGTAGAGTGAATGATTGTTTTGCCAGATGTAATATTAAAGAATCTATGTGAAATTTTAACTAACATAGAAAATCATATGCATCCAAAAGAATGCATACTCATCTTCATAATACTGATATTATTAAAACACAGTAATGACTTTCTGTACAGGATTCATTAATCACAATAAACTACTATTAGATTATGTTAAATATTATAGAACTAGAGGTCCGGTGCACAAAATTTGTGCACTGTGGGGGGGGGTGTTGTCCCTCAGCCCAGCCTGCACCCTCTCCAATCTGGGACCCCTCGGGGGATGTCCGACTGCCAGTTTAGGCCCAATCCCTAAACTGGCAGTCCGACATCCCTCTCACAATCTAGGACTGCTGGCCCCCAACCGCTCACCTGCCTGCCTGCCTGATTGCCCCTAACTGCTTCTGCCTGCCAGCCTGATCAACCCCTAACCACGCCCCTGCCAGCCTGATCGATGCCTAACTGATCCCCTGCTGGCCCGATTGCCCCCAACTGCCCTCCTCTGCTGGCCCTGTCACCCCTAACTGCCCCCCCCCCTGCAGGCCTGGTTGCCACTAACTGCCCTCCCCTGCTGGCCTGATCACCCACAACTGCCCTCCCCTGACAGCCATCTTGTGGCAGCCATCTTGTGACCACATTGGGGCAGCCTTCTTGTGAACATATGGGGGCAGCCATATTGTGCGAGGGCATGACAGTCAATTTCCATATTACCTCTTTATTATATAGGATACCTACTAGGTGTTAGACACTGTGCTATAAGCAAGTAATTCTGAGATGTGTAGGGTGTTGCAGCTGCCCTCTCATTCTAGAGAAGGCCACTGACCAGGTCATTTCTGTATGTAATGAACATCTGGTAGGATGGAGGAAAGCAGCTGCCCTGCAGGACAGAGAAGGGATATTTAGCCCAGTCAGGTCCAGGCTGGCTTTCTGGGAAATTGGTGCTGCCAGAGCCACTTGATGAAACACTATTCTGTTACTTTAGAGTCAATCTAGTTTGCCAACCACTCCAGACCCCCCTCTTCCCATATTTGAAATGATCTCTTAAGGTTTCACTTGAAGATGAAGCAGGTCCATGATTTTATGAGGATGGTAAACAGAGGCTGAAAATCAGATAGAAATTTTAGAAAAGAGAGATCTTCAATGCAATGTAAAGCCATTTGGTGGTGATAGTTTGATGGAGAGCCCTGTGGTAGGCTGGTGGAACATATAATTAATGAGTTCGATGTGTCAGCTTAGTCAAGTCCTTTTCCTGTATCTATTTCCTTATCAATGAAATAAATGGTTTTGGCTGGATAATAACAAAATAGCAGCTATTCTTTATTGTGTGACTTCAATGTAGTTAGGTTCTTTCACATACATTAATTCCATTAATTATCACCACAAACCTATAAAGTTATATCTTTCTTCCCCTCTTTATATCAAGAAATTTGAGGTGATTTTTAAGCTCTATAAAATCCCAAAGCTAAGAAGAGACAGAGGTAGAATTCCACCCTGGTTCTTTCAGACTTTGATTTCTCAGACAAATGCTGAGGTAACTCCAATCCTTAATGTTCTTTGATCTCTGAGCCATCTTGGAATGGTCCCTTAGATGTTGTATTGGCAATGCAGCAAAGCCAGGGTAAACCAATGATCCAGGCTATGCCCCTTCATGAATATCATCCTTTTGAATGAGCTCTGAACTGGCAGGGAATGTTGCCATAAAGTCTTCATAATGACTTTTCTGTAATATTCCCCAGTTTGCCAATTAGGAGGGAGATCCACTGTTCCTTTGAAAGTGATCATGTGCTTGATTGCTCTCAACAAAGATCTTCCCATAGCCTCTGATATCTTCTTTCCATATCTTCTGGGGTGTTTATTTTTAATTACTTAACATTTTTGAAGCCTCCTCTTTTGAGTTCATCTGGAGCCTAAGGCTAAGTAAGCCAAATGCTTCTATTTCATTCCCCTACTTTCTAAGCAAAAAGTCAAAATGAATTCCACAATGAGCCATGAATTTTTATAACTCTGGTATTCCATGGGCTGTCCCACTTCTGGGAGTGGTACCATCCTTTCTATTTCTTACAGGGCAAAAATTCTCCTTATTCTTTATGATTTAGACAATCCTCTGAGAAGTTCCCAAAGTATCCCCTACCTTAACTCTGGTATAGCTCTCATGCCGTTGTATCACTGTTGATTTTCTCTTTTACTCAGAAAGCTATAGGCTGCCTAAAAGCAGAGTTTTTAGTAATCAGTTTCTCTTTTGCACTTGGGGTAATTGTTGTACAACCTAATGTTCAGGAGCTATGGTCTGCAGTTAGGATATCTAAGGTTAAAACGTGCCTCTGCCACTTATAGCTGTGTGGCCTTTGAAAAAATTCTTAATATCTCTCAGCCTCATTTATTCATCTGTTAAGAGTAAGTAATAAGGCAATTTACCTCAAAAGGTTTTGGTGAGGACTAAAATGAATTGTGTGGAATATTTACTGGCACATACTGATAATTCAACAAATGTTATTACAGGGGTGGGAATAAGAAAGTTTTTAGCTGCAATACAAATAAATAATATGATAACTAATAACTAATAAATGTGTTTTACATACTCACAACTGTAAACCGACATTTGCCCACCCCTATATTATAGGCGCTCAAATGTTGAATGAAGAATAAATAAATAAGTGTATGTATTCAGAAAAATGCTTATTGAGGTTTACTTCATCCCAGGCACATTTGTAAGCTGTGAGAAAGCAGCAGTGAGTCTATTCGTGCCACTCCCTGATTTTATAGAGCTTGTATTCTCTTAAGGAGAGACAAACACCAAACATAAAATTTAAATCAAACATGCTATGTAAGAAAATAAATCATAGTAAGAGAATAGGAAGTAGCAAAGGAAGTGTTCTTTTAAAGAAGGGATACCCCCTAGGTCATGATCAGACTTATTCATGCATCTGAATGTGGAGGGGATACATCTACGTCTCCAACTGGGGGAAGAACAAGTGCAACGGCCCTGGGGCTAGAGGGTTTCTGATGTCTTCAAGGAAGAGCAAGTGAGTAGCTTTTTTGTAGAAGGAGAGTGATGGGAGGGGAGTTTAGGTGGGGTATGTTAGGAGAGGAGGAGCATGACAGTGGAACAGACCGTTAGGGCTTGTTGGCCAGGTAAAAACTATGAATTTTATTCTGAGTCTCATGAAAAGCCATTTCAGAGTTTGGAATGAGATTTCAATTATGGCCAGAACAGATGATGCTTCAATTGAGAAGAAAATAAATAATTGGGAAGAGCGGCAGCTTCAAATAGACCACCAAGTGTCTAGTGGTCAGCTGATGGAAATAACGCATTAAGAGAGACAAAGTTCAGGAGTGGGCGAGGACTAGAAAAAAATGAGATATTAAAAGTAAAACTAGATTGACCTTGTGAGAAGAAAAATTAAGACAAAGACATTGTGATTGGTGCAAGACTTTGAGTACAAGTATGTATGTCTGAGTCTCATTATCCAGCCGCCACCACCTAGAAAAACCTTTGACCATTTATTTTCCTCCTAGAGCCCCTATTTTGAAACATTTTATTCACCAAAAATAATTTATAATGAATTCATGCTGCCATATTCACTAACACCTTAATTAATGATCAATCTGACCTCCTGACTGGTGAGAGCAAACCAATGCCATCCCCTCCCAGAGTCATCATTCTAGCCGAGAGCAAACAGACTTCTGATTTTCATCAACCTGTGCCACTTTATGGCAAGTATCATATGCTATCTCTTAGGTTCTTTAAAATACTGGAAATAACTTTTATATTTTCATTACATCTATGGTGGAATTCTAGGAATCTACAGACCATAAGTTTGAGACCAAATACTCATGTAAACCTGCAAATATAAAACATGTCTTATGTAATGCACTATATATATATATATATATATATATATATATATATATATATATATATACACATATATATATGCATTAAATCATAGTGTCCATACAATACACTGTACTTCTAGAATGTATATACATGTTTCATGTATAATGCTCTTAAGTGAGATCACATTTATTGGTTTGGGGAGGTCAGGATGTGCATATATTTTTTGAGGGACCACTATTCAACTCACTACCTATATAAAGTTGGATTGGAAAGCTATCAAGCTGCATCATCTGTTAAGTATCTAGGGTTATTGTGTTAATATAAAGGATTATAAATAAAAGCCCTTGTTATCCTGTCAAAGAGAATTGTCATTTTTTTATTAGTGTATAGTTATGCAACTGATTCATGGGTTCCATTGGGAGCATGAATGTATCAAATATCTATATCCCATCAGAAGATACAGGCCAACATGTTTATATGTTTTATCTGCCCTAACCGGTTTGGCTCAGTGGATAGAACGTCAGCCTGCAGACTCAAGGGTCCCAGGTTCAATTTGGGTCAAGGGCTGTTTTATCTGTTGAGCTTTCAAAAACTTTGTGGGGAAAGGAAAATGTTACCCTTTCAGATAAATAATTCTCAGTAAGGGGAAGATTGTGAGGTAGGGAGAGTGGGAAAATAAAGCACGGCTACATATTCCCAAAGATTGGGCAATATTTATGAGGGGCCCAAAATCAGGAGCTTGCCAGAGAGCAGAAGACATGCCCGCAAGAACCGAGAGGACACTTTATGAGAGAGGTTGAGATCTCCTGCAGGATTGGCTTAGTGATATCAGACTTGGAGTGCAGGGCTCTCTCTATAGCTCTCAAAAGCTCATTCCGAAAGGCATTATTAAACACCTACCACATACCAGACACAGAGATGTGTAAGTGAACAAAAGAGAGTCCCTGTCTCCAGGGAACATAAAGCTTGGAGTAGGGCAGGGCTCGAGTGGGTTTTGGGGCCAGGGGGAGAAACATACACATTCAAATCATTTTTTTTTCCAGAAAAGCCAATAAAGGTGGGGAGGAATGGTAGAGACAAAGAGCAAGATCTAAAGACTACCAAGAACTTTAAAAATATATTAAAAATCCTTGAAGTACCCTGAAGTCTACTAATATATGAGAGTAGAAATTGAATTATATGGGTTGTCTCTGTTTGGTAAACAGAAATTACTTTACTTCATCCTCACCCAAGGATATGCTTATCGATTTGAGTGCGCGAGGAAGAGAGAAACAGAAGACACAAGCATGGATGTGAGAGAGAAAACATCAATAGGCTGCCTCCCATACACACTCCAACCAGGGATCAAACCCATGGGCTTTCGAACTGAGCCACCAAGCCAGGACAGGAATTAAAATTTAAACCTCTCTCTAAGACAGATAAAATAACTGGCATGTGTTGACAAGTAAAATGAAAAAGTATTTATGGTCAGTGGCTTGTTAATTTCAGCTTCTCTTGCCTCTAACATTGGAGAGTTTTTAGTATTGGGCTATTTTGATGAAAGACAATACGCAGGGCAGCTGAAACAAAAGTGTTTCTCAAGTGACTTTTCTAGGAGATGAGACATACTTTATTATGTTATTAGCTCTCCTGAAAATGTGAAGATATTTACACATAAATCCAATAGTTACTTTCAAGAGATTATCTCACTAGAAATCTCACCAGGGTACAAGAAGCATCATAGAAGTAATGCTTTCTATCTGAATGAAAAAAATTTCTTACAACCCTGCATTATTTTTGTCTGTTGTTTTTTTTTTAATATATTTTCATTGATTTCAGAGAGGAAGGGAGAGGGAGAGAGAGATAGAAACATCAATGATGAAAAAGAATGATTGACAGGCTGCCTCCTATACACCCCACACTGGGGATCCAGCCTGCAACCTGGACATGTGCCCTGACCAGGATTCAAACTGTGACCTCCTGGTTCATAGGTTGATGCTCAACCACTGTGCCACACCGGCTGAGCTTGTCTATTTTCATTTTATTTTCTAGGCAGAGGCAAACCTAATAAATAGATGTGGGTAAGTTTCAGAAAAATAAATACATGCCACAATATTGGAAATTGCCTGTATTTAAAAATAAGCACAATCATGGCATAATGAAGATACAGTTGACTTGGAGTTGGGAAATGTGGCATACACTTTGACCTTTGTCACATATCAGCTTTGTGACCTTGTGCAAAGCACTTAACTCTACTTAAATATCATCTTTCTCTGCAGAAAACTGGGTGACTTCGCATGGAGCAGTTAAATAAATCAACACACACTACCATGTTTGAAAGTGGGAAGAAATCCACACCAGCCTAAAGTAGAGGATAATCTGTTATCACTTTCAATAAAAAGAAATAGTCAGTAACTCCAGGTGCTTATTACTATTTTGAACACCTACAATGGCCAGTAATAACCTTTTTTTTGTTGTTTGGCTGTTTTCGTAATGTAAGAGTTACTTTGAGGATTTGAGGCGGTTCAGCTAATGGGTAAAGAATACTGGCTTGGAAGCAGATGCCAGAGTTCACATTCCAGCTGTTTCATTTTTCCAGCTGTGAGAGCTTGCAGAGGTTCATCGGCTTCTCTGTGCCCGTGTCCTCACCTGCGTAATGGGGATGTTTATGAGAATGAAGTAACTACATGGGAAGTACCTCGCGGCTCCTCAGGCATATAGTGCTGACCCCATTAGTGGTAGCAAATATCAGTCATTGTGGGTTTAGGCTGACAGGCTGCTAACAGCCCGGAGGTCACAGCTGGTCACATTCCAGCCAACCACAAAAGCCACACGGGAGCCTCCTCTGGCTCTCTGCCCCACTCTGGCTCTGTCCAGACCTGTTACCAGTGCCATTGCCTGGTCAGAAAGAGAGACCGGGAGTGAGACTGAGAGAGAAGACTAGTTAAAAGGATGATGGACATAGAATACAACACTATTCCATCATGACACAATCAACAGACTTTAGAAGGCAGAGGGCTGGGCCACAACTCAAGGTCTGACTGCTGGTATCCTATCTTATCACTAATGATTTGTATGACTAAAATGCCTCAGCCTTCCTGCAGCTGTTTTTGCACACCTGTACAAAATTTTACATGATCATAATTACACAGAACATTTGATAGGGTTTTATGATCTACAAGGGAGGAGGGCAAAATAACTTGATAGCTTTGGAATCAAGCAGATATGGATTGAATCCCAGATCTGCCACTTACTACCTTTGTAATCTGGGCAATTCGCCTAACTTCTCTTTGTGTCTGTGTCTTAATGTGAAGAATAGTAATTAAGTCATGTTTGTCATAGCATTATTAAACACTTAAATAAAATTTTATAAGCACCTATACACAGCTATAGAACCTCAGAAGAAAACTGGACAGAGGTGGTGCTCATAAGTACCGGCTTTATTTATTTTTTTAATACATTTTTATTGATTTCAGAGAAGAAGGGAGAGGGAAAGAGAGATAAAAACATCAATGATGAGAGAGAATCATTGATCAGCCGCTTCCTGCATGCCCCACACTGGGGATTGAGTCCAAAACCCAGGCATGTGCATGACTGGGAGTCGGAACCATGACCTCCTGATTCATGGGTTGATGCTCAACCACTGAGCCACATCGGCTGGGCCATAAATATCAGCTTTAAAAACATTCACGTGATCTCTGTTGTACATGATCCATACCATTTGCACATGATAGCCCCATGACTAGAAACGATAGTATCGGAGGGAACTAAAAACCATAGACAACACTAGTGAAAGTGCAATATAAAGCAATGTCACAAAACAGGATACAGAAAATATGTACCCAAATACTGTTACCAAAATGAGATCAAACTCAAGGCAAAGTTTCTTATTCATCCATTTCCATGTTTTATCATTTTCTGCAAATATTACATTTAATATTTAAGCAAATAATATGAGCAAATGGAAATAATTGCGAGTAGAGTGCCATCTGAACACTGCCTGTCTTGGAGTGCTGTTCAGAGTTAATATACCTGCTTCTCCCTGTCATCTAATACCTACAATAGGGAATATTGCTCCTGAAAAGCCCAGGATTGCAAGATAGGTTTTTGAAAATAACAGTCATGATTCATCACCTGTTATTATGTGATGAAAAGAAAACAAATTATTAGACTCCTTTCTAGGGATATGAATAAACATCATCTCGGGTCTGGTCACTCGGGTGAGTGATTGCATCCTTACTATCATTCCCGTTATAGTCTCGTCTCTTCTGCATGTCATCTTTCACATAGAGCCCCCCGCGCAGGTCAGGTGACTATTTCCACATATAGCCCCCAGCCCAGATCAGGTGACTATTTTCCTGTGAACTTGAAAATGATTGCCCTAAGCATAAACATTAGAAACTAATTTGGGGAGCCTATTTTCAAAAATAATATGGCCTTAAATCCCACTTTCAGCTTCTTATCCCATTATGCCTTCTGTTATTACTGTATTTTATTTTCTAGGTATATTGGAACACAATCCCCAAACCTTTGGTTCATTTTCTCCCTCTGACTAGCATGTGTAATTTTCCCTTTATTATGTGCCTGTGAGAATCCTGTTCATATCGCAAATTAACCAAACATGCCACCAAAGAGTAGATTTTAAACTGATTGGTCAGATTTCAGGATGTCCACTTACTGGGTTGCATAACAAAAAATGAGGTTACCCAAATACCCTATTCTCTCCACTCCCCAAGGAAGCCCATCCACCTTGCTTTCTTGGTTGCCTTTCTTTGGTGCACAGAAATTCTCACAACTTTGAACTTGGCAGCAAGCTACTGGTAAGATTTTGATTTGGGGGGAGGAAGCTTTTCTTAAGAATATTGAATCTGCCGAAACCGGTTTGGCTCAGTAGATAGAGCGTCGGCCTGCGGACTCAAGGGTTCCGGGTTCAATTCCAGTCAAGGGCATGTGCCTGGGTTGCGGGCACATCCCCAGTGGGAGATGTGCAGGAGGCAGCTGATCGATGTTTCTCTCTCGTCGATGTTTCTAACTTTCTATCTCTCTCCCTTCCTCTCTGTGAAAAATCAATAAAATACATTAAAAAAAAAAGAATATTGAATCCAATTCACATAATCCAATCCAGCTTTTCCAAAAAGTTTCATTGGCAGTTACAGGCACTCGCCCAACTAAAATTGAAATGAAACTTTGATTTCTCATTTATCATTGTTCATTGAGCATATAATTGCCTTGGAAGCCTCAAGAAAAATAGATAATTTATTAGACATGGTTTTAGCAATCCTGGGTTCCTCTGGCCAAATACTATTTAATCACAATTTGAAACTCATCTTACATTTACATAACGTATTAGCAAAGCTGGCATCTTTTTCTAGCTCATCTCCTGCCTCCTTCAGTGCGCCTGGTGTGTGAGCTAAAATGGGTCCCAAGGCACGCTCATATTATTCATCCACTTTTATCTGACACTACCCTGTGGTGGAATGGCTGGATTGACCAGCCATCCATCCTTATTTCTTCTGACTTTATATATATATATATATATATATATATATATATATATATATATATATATATATATATATATTGAATTCAGAGAGGAAGGGAGAAGGAGAGAGAGATAGAAACATCAATGATGAGAGAGAATGATTGATTGGCTGTCTCCTGAACACCCCACACTGGGGGTTGAGCTGAAACCCCGATAAGTGCCCTGACCAGGAATCAAACAGTCGACACTCAACCAATGAGCCACGCCAGCTGGGCTAAATTGTATGTTTCTTTAGAAAGAGGGTCCTCCCCACCCAACCTCTACCTCACACGCATGTAAACATACAGGTTCTACTTCAAGGCAGATATTACAATTACAGTTTTCTTTTTGTTTGTTTATTTGATGTTTCTCAGCCTTCCCCACGGGCACACAATCTCTGAGAAGGCAGCAGGTTTATCTATCTTCCTCATCTCTGGATCCACAGTTCTCACAGCAGTGTGTGGCATAGATAAGGAGAAAATAACAATAAATATGTTCTCACCTGATCTCATGTGCCCAGAACCCTGGAGTGGGCAGGCCTAGCTATTCATCTATAGTTATTTTGAGGTCATATAAGATTTTGCCTGCTCTTTGTCTTTCTTTTTCCTCTAAAAAGGGTGGTTGTACTTCATTCTTTTTTTTTTTAATTGTGGTAAAATATAACATAACAAAAACTTCTCTTTTAACCATTTTTTTTATATATTTTATTGATTTTTTACAGAGAGGAAGGGAGAGAGACAGAGAGTTAGAAACATCGATGAGAGAGAAACATCGATCAGCTGCCTCCTGCACATCCCCCACTGGGGATGTGCCCGCAACCCAGGTACATGCCCCTGACCGGAATCGAACCTGGGACCCTTCAGTCCACAGGCCGACGCTCTATCCACTGAGCCAAACCGGCTTTGGCCTCTTTTAACCATTTTTAAGTGAAAACTTCAGTGGCATTAATTACATTTATAGGGTTGTAAAACCATTATCACTATCTCCAAAACGATTTTACTCCAAACAGAAACTCTTAAACAATAACTTCTCATTCCACATTTCCTCAGTCCTTAGTACCCTCTAATATCCTTCCTGTCCCTATCAATATACCTGCTGTAGATGGTTCATATAAGCAGAATCATAACACACTTGACATTTTGTGCCTAGCTTATTTATCTTAGCATAAGTTTTCAAGATCCATCCATATTGTAGCATATACCAGAACTTCATTTTTTTATAGGTGAAGAATATTCCATTGTATAGATATACCACATTTGGTTTACCCATTCATTTGTCCACGGATACTTGCTTAGCTTTGATAAAATAATGCTTTTATAAACAGTGCTGTTTTACTCCCTGTTTTCGGTACTTTGGGGTATATACCGAGAGGTAGAATTTTGGGGTCACATGGTAACTCTATGTGTGACTTTTAAAGTACTGCCAAAATGTTTTCCACCACAGCTGCACTCTCCGTCTTACATTCTTGTGGGTATAGTTGAGGTGGGCTTTTCCTTCCATTGAGATTGAGAGGAGGGATGGATTAAACAAAAGCTTGAAACAGTTCCTCATATATAAGTCTAAAATTGTGTGCTGGTTAGACAGACGGAAACATTATCACCTATGCCATTTGAATCAGTGGCAGTTACAAACAAAAACATGACCAACCAGCAGAGGTCATTTCCAGCAAGAATCCAGTCACTGAATCTCTATGCACTAAAACATGTGGCCAGATAAATAGGCTCAACCCTTTAAAACACAAAATGCAGGGCATATTTTATTTCAGTTTCAAATATACTAGTAAGTCCTGAAGTCCCATGCAGCCTGAAATATAAGAAAGATTTGGAATTCCTGGTATCTATCCTTTTTGGTAGCCAGGGAATGGGGAGAGAAAAAGAAATTCAAAGTCCTTCCGACTCTTAAGGATTCAATCTTATACTGGAATGAGCACATATCCTAAAATAACAAGTAAACAGCTCATATCATATTTGGAACAAAATGGTTTCTTTGTAAATAGAAACACTTTTTTTTTTCCTAGCCACTTCTTGAGTTTTCCATATGACTCATCTGCTCTCAAAAAGATAAAAAAGATTAAAACACACCATCTCAAGTCTATAATAAAAAGGTACTGTCCTGATTGTGTGAACAGCTCAGTTTCAGGTACAGAGATAACTGGCTGGACCCCTGAGGAGTCTTTAGGAAAAAGGTCTTATTTTAACAAGTCCTTCACCTACACAGCACTGTAACTGCATAGCTTGTGTGGGTGCCTGTACCTTTATCTGTCTCATCTTTCTTGCTCCTTTTCTATGGAAAAGTATAATAATAACATAAGCCAGGTGAAATTAAACAAATTTGAAAGCATGTAGATTTTTGGACTCAAAGGTAAAGCTAGAATTCTCTAAACTTTTCTGTACACATGATTGTAGGTAGTTCATCCATATGCCAACAGGACTTTATTTAGTCTTGGTAGCATACTGTGCTTAAAAAGTATTGAGGTTCAGAGCCTTAGTTTTTATCCTGACTCTACTTTTTGTTGTTGTTGTTAATCCTCACCCGAGGATATTTTTTCCATTGATTTTTAGAGAGTAGAAGGAGGGGGAGAGAGTGACTGATATGAGAGAGACCCATCAATTGGTTGCCTCCTGCATGCGCCCTGACCTGGGCCAGGAATTGAGCCCACAATCATGGTACATGCTCTTGACGGGAATCACAACCCAAGAACCTTCAGACCTTGGACTGACGCTCTAACCACTGAGAAAAACCGGCTAGAGCCTGGCTCTAATTCTAATAAGCTGTGAAATGAGCAACCAAACCTATCTGGGCTGTGTCTCCTTATTTGCAAATTGAGGAGGTTGAACTAGATTGTTGGTTAACACATTGTGTCATCTTAGATGTTAAAATTAGATGTGAGGGTTTGGTAAATTGGTGGGGCTCTGGGTTCCTTATGCTCACTTCAAACACAATGATTTTTACCTGCATTTTTTTATGCTTCTCGGGTCTGTGCACAACTTTGCTTTGGGAGACGACAAAGTTCTCCAGTAAGAACTTAGTGGTGGGGAAAAAACAAATATGCATTATTTAATAACAGTAAACTCCTTGTTCTCTAAGTATCAACTTCATTTATCTTCTCAGTATAAACTAGCTAATCTGACAGCATCTACTAGTCGGGAATGCAAACCTGTAAGTGTTGGTAAGGCTCAGAGGAGCATATGTCTATCTAACTTCCCAAAAGGACCAAAATGAAGAATAACAGTGTCCAGAAGTTGAGATCATGAAGTACAAGTCACAATTCTATTCTTCTATAGTTGTTTTTTGTTGCTGTTGTTGTTATTGTTGTTTTTGCATCAACACATATTAAACTATAAACTTACTTTGGTATGAAAAATAATGTAATGCTATATTGACAATTTACTGTCATCCAACAAATCCATGTTTATTTTTTTCATAAGGGGTCTGACTTGTGCTAAGAAACTCTTCACTTCCTCCCACTTCATGGCAATAACTTTAGGCTGGAAATCAAGATGCTCTGATTTTGGTCATGGGTTCCGAAGTTCACTCTACTGGCATTTTCCCGCTAAGCATCTGTCCTATGTTTCTGTACATCATCACATTTTTGGCATAGTGTTCTATAATTATAATAAATTAAAACATTAATAGTAATAACGTGAATATAAATGTCTAAAATTTGGGTATCACGGCTATCTAAGAAAAAAATCCTATAAAACCTCTCCATTAAGAAAAATACCATATATATAATTTCTGGTTAATTTGTCTGTAATTAAGGACAATATACCATCTTCTGATGATAAATTTCTCAAAAAACTCTTACATTTAAAATCCTTAGAGTTGAAAATATCCATATTGTTCATTTTCTCCAACATCCTGCTTAACATGAAATCCTTTCCATAGCATCGCTGACAGATTATTGCTAAATTCAGCACAAACAATGCCAGCTATGGGAAAGAAATTATATTATCAAACAGATCAAATTGTTAAAACAAACACACACACACACACACACACACACACACACACACACACACACACACGGAAAAAACAGTTGATTAAATGCCCTTCCTTGGGTGTGGTTTTTAATATCTTAAGACACAGGCTACACTTTATCCATTGACCCCATCATCCACATGCCAGTCCTTTGAACATCTGTCCTTGGCACGTCCCCAGGGCTGCCTATAAGGGCATGCAACCTGGAGTGTGACCTAGGGGGCAGCTTCCTTCGTTACTCCTCCACTGGCACTGACCTGACTTTTGAACAGCGCTCCCACACCTTCATTTTGCAGCGGCCTTGCAAATTACGTAGTCAGTTCCGTACGTTCTGTTAAATCATGTATTCCCAAGCTTAAAAATCCCAGTTCCTACATCCACAATTGTATTTAAATAACGTGTATCCTTTTATCTGTCAATGACCTTGTTAGGAGGTGGTGCCCAGAATTAAGCATAGCCACCAGGTATGGTCTGATCAGAGGGATATGTATGTCCTATGCTGATTATCCCCTGTGCCTCCTTGTCACCATCCCTCCAGATCCAGTCTCTATAGTTCCCTGACCTGCTTTGTGCCCAGTTAGGCTAACACTGAGGGCAGAAATTAGGACCCCTTCTTGCCTGGCTTCCAGCTGGGTTTGGTTAATGGTTAGCCATATGGATGAGGGGTATGGAAGAGAGAGGTCAGGGTGGTTTTTTTTTTCTCCTCCATTCCAATCTCAGAACTGTACCTCTAATAGTATCTGCATTCATTCCTTACATGAGTTCCCACTGCTTGGCCCCACTTTCACAATTCCATATCTCTCTGGGCTTATTATACAATTCTCTCCTTGTTCCATCAGCTCTATGTATCAAGTATTCTTCTAAGAGCTGGGGATATAGTAGTGATCGAGCACATACAATTTGCTATCCTAATGGAGCCTATTTTCTTATGAGGGGTGACAGGTAATAAAACAAAGAAAAATGAGCAGCTAAAGGACATACCTGACAATTTAGAAGGATCACTGTGGCTGCTGTATTGAGAATACACTGCCAGAAGCTAGAGACAGACATGGGGAGAACAATTATATTAATCCAGGTGAGAGGTTATGGTAGTTCAGGCCAAGGTAGTGGCAGTGGGGATGCTAAGCGAATTCTGGGTCTCAGTGCACATCTGTTTACCCTATTCTATTGAATCCCAAGACAGGATTCATACCCCTCCTGAACTTTACTGGTTTACTGCAAACATGGTGTGAAAATCTGCACAATGAATTTTACAAGGTCAGTAATACTAACCTCAGAAGGACAAGGGAAATAATTTTTCTTTTTCTTAGAAATATGTATTACTTTTTCTTTTCTTAAACTTTAAAAACATGAAATTATAACAAGCTGTATAGGGCCCATGAAAAATTCAAAATAAAAGACAAATAAAAACCTTTTATTGCCCTGACCAGGTAGACCAGTTGGTAAGAGTATCATCTGGATATGCCAAGGTTGTGGGTTTGATCCTTGGTCAGGGCACATGCACGAATCAACCAATGTATGCATAAATAAGTAGAACAACAGATCTCTCTCTCTCTCTCTCTCTCTCTCTCTCTCTCTCTCTCTCTCTCTCTCTCCCTTCTTCCCTCTCTAAAATCAATTTTTAAAATATTTTAAAAACCCTTTTATTGCCTTTTCCTGTCTGACTTATTTCATTTAGAATGATATTATCAAGATCTATCCACTCACAGACACTGGCAACAGTATAATGATTACCCTGTAGAAGCAAAGTGGGGTGAAGGTAGCAAAGGGTAAAGTGGGTCAAATATATGCAGAAGGAGAGTTGATTTTGGTTGCTAAACACACAATGCAATATACAGGTGATATATCATAGAATTATACATTTGAAACCTATCAAATGTTATTAACCAACATCTCCCCAATAAATTTAATTTAAAATAGCTAAGATTTCAAAACAGCCTAAGTGCCTATCAATAGATGAGTGTATCAAAAAAACTGTGGTATATCTACACAATGGAATACTATGCTGCAACAAGAAAGAACTCACAACAGCATGGATGGACCTGGAGAGCATTATGCTAAGCAAAATAAGCCAGTCAGAGAAAAATAAATATCACATGATCTCACCCTTTTGTGGAATGTAATTAACAACATAAATTGATGAATAAAAATAGACCCAGAGACATAGAAGCATCAAACAGCCCATACACCTCAGAGGGAAGGCAGGGGAGGTGGGGGTTGGGGGTGGGGGTTGAAATCAATCAAATGACTTGTATGCATGCATATAAGCATAACCAATAGACACAGACACTAGGGGGCTGAGGGCATTTGCTGGGGGGTGGGAGTGCCAGGGAGAGGTCAATGGGGGGGGTCATATGTAATACTTCAAACAATAAAGAATTAAAGAAAAAAAGAATATATATATATATAAAATCATGAACAAAAAGCCTTTTATTGAATTGTTCATTGAAAATTATCTGAAATGAAAAAGGAAATTATTATCACCTTTAATTAGTCTTGATGTTCAGGTAAAGGTAAGAAAATATTCAGATAATCAAGGTTTCCTCAAATAAGACTTAGAATGGCTTTTTAAAAAAAACTAACGTTTATTAAAAAGAGAATGTCTACATTTCCCAAAAGATAGAGTAATTGATAATTCTTATATTTAGAGCACTAATTATGGCTCTCACCTTATAATCTTGGTAGAATAAAAAAATCTTATTCTCTAATTATATTGAGATCAAAAGCTATGTAGCAATAGGAGAGGGAGAAAAAGAAGGAGGGGGAAGAAGGAAGAAGAGAAGAAATATCAACAGCTATCCTCTGAAGCAGTTGATATATATATATATATATATATATATATATATATATATATATATATATATATAATTGATTTCAGAGAGGAAGGGAAAGGGAGAGAGAGATTGAAACATCAATGATGAGAGAGAATCACTGATTGGCTGCCTCCTGCACACCCCTACTGTGGATTGAACCCACAACTCGATCACGTGCCCTTGGCCAGATTCGAACCTGGGACCCTTCAGTCTGCAGGCCGATGCTTTATCCACTGAGCCAAACTGGCTGGGGCTGAAGCAGTTTTTTAAGCTGTCCTATACAGCTTTTCCAAAGTAACATGAGGCTGTGGGTTTACACATAAATAATAGAGCAATCTACTCCTTCAAGGACCTCCATCTAGAACCCACCAAAATATAAGTCCCATGGAGGCAGCTCCATGCTCTGTTCCTTGTTGATCCCGTGCCTAGAATGGTTATTTACCCATGATAGTCACTCAGCAAAATACTGTCCAATGAACAAATGACTTTTCTATTTTAAATTGATAAATTAATAAAATATTTAGCAATTACCTTTCAGCTATGTAATATTTAATTAGTTAAATATTCATGATTCAACTATTTATACATTTAGGCATTTTTACTAAATTGCTACGATTCATTTCATATGGTCTTTTGTTTAGCCTTTCTTCTCAGAAGGCTAAAACTTTTATTAATTCAGCCTCATGACAGATAAAATCCTCTTTATCCCTCAGTGGTTTAGAAGAACTTAGTTGAGTGCACCTGGACTGAAAATGCACCAAAAGCAAAGAAGTCAGTAGTCACCAAGGAAGCTCAGTCCTCCTGTTGCACTCCCCCCACCCCCCCCCCACCGCCCCACCTCCCACCCCCCGCCGCCCGAGTTCTACTAGTAGTTATTTGCACACAGCCAAATACCCTGGGATTGAAAATTAAAGCCTTCAGAATTCTTGGCAGAAAGAATGTATTCTAGAAGCAAGACCTCTGTGTTAGATTGTTTTGACTATCTGGGCGAAGGCATAGTTATTTAGAATTTGCAATGTGAATGCTAACCCAAAGAAGGAAAGAGAAAAAGGAAGAAAAAAAAAGAACCTCAATTTGAAAGCTGCATATATTTGTCATTCTTTAGAAAGAAGATTGCACTTTAAAAGGTCTACATATTTTAAATAGAAATTTTTCTACCACAAAAGGCAGTATTTTATCATAAATATGCCATTTGTTAGACCACTGAACTTAATTTAAATGGGTCAAACTTTGTCTCCTGGCAACCAGAATCCACCGGCATTGGTAGGCACTGTCTCTGGAGGAGGCTCATGCTCCTCCATATTCATGAGCCACGTTATTAACTTCCTTGTGGTCGTTTCTCTAGCTAAAGGCTGGCATTACTTTTTAAAACACCACAAAGTTAAGCAGGAAGGATTTTCACCCTCCATTTTTCTTATTTTGTTTATTTCTTTTGCTTGTGCATGTGTGTGTTCAATTAACTTAGTGAACTAAGAGTGAAATTTAGGTTTTTTTTCCTTATTAAAAAGATTTTTAGAGATTTAGATCCTAATAACATTCTCCAAAAACATTATTTATAGCTCAAATAAAGCCTCTACTAAATGTACATGATATCAAGCATTTCCTGTTAAAATTGAGGGAAAAATGAAAGATATGGCCTAAAAACGTCACTTCATCATTAGGATTTCAGATCCGGCTTCTGGACACCCACTCTCACTCGGCCTCCCAGACTACTACTTGGTGTTCAACACAGCAATGACGATGATCATTTTGGCAAGTGTTATTATCTGGGACTTTAGAGTGGCCTCTAACAAGTGTATGAAACCTGTTGGGATTATGGAAAACATTTCACGTGGACATTTTCCCAGGCTAACAGTCCACCAAATTCTCAAAGGGACCATGAGCAAACATGATGAGAAATGTTAGTGTGGGGGGAAAGCATGGAAGACCAAAATTTACAATTCTGGATTCCAATTATTATAGGGTACTTACAAGTTATAGAATGATAAACAAATCACTTCCCTTCTTGGCCATAGTTATGTCAACTCTAAAATGAGAATAATAGGCTACTACAGTGGTCTGCAAGCAACGGTAGCACCAAAAAGAATAGTTGTGAGGAGGCTATGAATCCATAAGTGTACTAAGGTCCATTTATGCATTCACAATATATTTCACACAGTAAGCTTCTAAAGAAAAGGTGATTTTATTATGAAAGATGAACAGGTGGGTCCCAGAGCAAACTAAGTCTGAAACATCGCTGAAGGCAAAAATGACAAAACTGAAGCTGAGAGCTGTCCTACTTTGTGCACATCATGAAAAGGCAGGGTTCTTTGGAAAAGACAACAATATTAAAAAGAAGAAGAAGAGAAAGAAGAAGAGGAAGAAGAAGAAGGAGGAGGAGGAGAGGAGGAGGAAGAGGAGGAGGAGGAGGAGGAGGAGGAGGAGGAGGAGGAGGAGGAGGAAGAGGAGGAGGAGGAGGAGGAGGAGGAGGAGGAGGAGGAGGAGGAGGAGGAGGAAGAAGAAGAAGAGATGGCGGCAGGAAAAGCAGAAGACCAAATATGAGATGGATTGACTCCACAGAAGAAGTCATAGATATTAGGCTATGGCTGCTGAGCAGGACTGTTGAGGACAGGACACTGAGTGGATATCACTCGTTCTCAGGGTTGCCAGGCTTCAGAGCCAACTTAATGGCATGTAACACACACAATAATATACAAAGCACTGAAAAGCCTCCCTCAATTCATTCTATTTTTTGGTCACTACATGTTTTCTGAATCAATTGTAGTGAAAAAAAATTACAACTAAGTGTGGGCTCTGCCAAAACATAGAAAGGGCTCCTCTAGATAACTGCTACCAATTCCAGGAGACATAGCAGCTCTACCTAACACATAGAAACAAACACAGGGAAGCAGCCAAAATGCAGAGACAAAGACACATGTCACAAATGAAAAAACAGAAGAAATCTCCAGAAAAAGAACTAAATGAAATGGAAGCAGCTAAATTACTAGATACAGAGAAGAGAAAGAAGGAGGAGGAGAAGAAGGGAGAAAAAATCTATATAAAGAGCCAGATTCTGTAACATTCACAACGACCAAAGGCTCGACCTAACGCAGTGATGGCGAACCTTTGAGCTCTGCGTGTCAGCATTTTGAAAAACCCTAACTTAACTCTGGTGCTGTGTCACATATAGACATTTTTTTATATTTGCAACCATAGTAAAACAAAGATTTATATTTTTGATATTTATTTTATATATTTAAATGCCATTTAACAAAGAAAAATCAACCAAAAAAATGAGTTCGCGTGTCACCTCTGACATGCGTGTCATAGGTTTGCCATCACTGACCTAACGCCTAGGCTGCGCGCACAGCAGGCTCTGGTGGGTGGGGACTTGTGGCAGTGAGGCCGGGGCTGGGGGAGGTGGGGCTGGCACTCACACTCACTCACAACTGCACTCACGCACAGACACACATAGCGCCCACCAGCTCACAGCCTTGTCTCCCTTTCTTTCCCTCCCTCCCAGCTCACTCTCTCGGAGCCTCTCTCAGAATGAGGCCCCAGGGCTGGCAGAGTGTAGAGCTGCCCCCACTGGCCATGCCCACTCCTAGCCAGGAAAGAGGAAGAGGGAGAGAGAGAGGCACTGAGGCTTGGAGGACTGCTGAGAAAAACAAGGAGAGACAGAGATTGGGAGAAACTGGGATGGAGAGATGTAAACAAAATAGCAATATTAAAATATCTAAGTCCCTTTTAATGTGCATGAATTGCATGCCCCAGGCCACTAGTATGAACAATAAAATGGCAATAAATACATAGCTATCAAAAATTGAATGTAAAAATCAAAATAAATGAACAAAGAATCTAATGAATAAACTGATGAATAAAATAGAACCAGAGGCATGGAAACATGGAAGAGACTGATGAATCTCAGAGGGAAGAGGTGGGGTGGGGGTGGAAGAAATTAATCAAAGAACATATGCTTATATGCATTACCTACGGACACAAACAATAGGGTGGTGAAGGCCTGGGGTGGGGCTGGAACTGGGTGAAGGAGGATAATAGAGAGAAAAGTGGGGACATCTGTAATACTCTCAACAATAAAGATATTTTTTAAAAATAAAATAAAATAATACTCTAACAGGTTAATTTACTCACATTAATAGCAGGTCAAAGGCAAAAATGCCTAAATTCTTAGCCCTTCTATGCCCTGGAAGGATTAAATGCAGTCATTGTTGTTTTTATCCCCTGAACTGGCTCTATATTATGAGCTGAGAATTACTAGTATATTGTGCATGATGTTTTATAACATTTGGAAAATAAATGCCCTTATATTATTTTATATTGTCATTTTTTACATGTGTACATATGGAAAGTATGCTAAAACATTTTGAATCTGTTTTATGGTTCACATTTAAACTAGTGATAATACTGTTTAAATATCCCCTTCTGCCTTCAGATATATAACATTAGGTATACTGCGAGGCCACACTACTTGGGCCATCTATTATGATGTCTGATGATATTAACCCACCTGTCAAGAGAGAGAGTGATCATTCAGTGCCTTCTGGATCAAATAAATCCACCTGGATTGGCTTCGAGGCTAACCAATCTCAATTGTTAGCAAGGATGTATGGAAAGGAATATCATGAATTATTAATGGAAGGGTCCACTGGCATGAGATTACTGGGTGATAATTCATCGATCCATATCAAAGCCTTACTGTTAATGGAAAATGTAAATGTTTTGTTTCATGAATTATGCTTCTAACAGTTTATCTCAAAGTAATGTTTTAAGGTGCATGAAAGGTTTGATATCAAAAAATCATTTAATATTTATATATGTAGCACAGAATATTTGGAAGTAACATAAATGCCTACCAATAGTTATTATATAGTCATACAATGTCATATTGATATACTATGTAGACATTTAAAATTACAAATTAAAATATACACATACATTTAATTATTGACATGGAAACGTTCATGATATGTGTAAGCAGTACTTAGCATAGTTTCTTGGATATAGTGATCATGCTAAGCTATTATTATTGTTCTTATCTATTAGTAATGAAAATTAATATCACTATATAAATAATAAAAAACAGGTTTTATATCTGTATATACAGGATGCTTGTAGAAAGAGACATAAATAGTTATGTAGCCACATGTTAAGTGTTGTTATATTTAGGCCATGACATTACAGTGATTTAAAAGTGATTCTTTGTTTATAAACAGCTGGTACTCTCCACTTTTTTTCTGAGGTTACCAATATTTTTAAATCACATTGGCTTACTTCAAATTGAAATTCACTCTCATAAAAACAGTGTGATGTGATGTGGAAGTTTCAGTGTCCTGTTGATTCATTAGATCAAAAGTTCTTAAAACCTGATGTTGCCAAAATGCCACATGGGCTTTCATTAAAGACCACCAAACTATTCACATTTCATTTCCAATTACTTACCTACTTTCTGACCCACATGTCTCTAAATCAATTTAGAGACCTTTTGACAAATCAATTTTATTTGGAAAAAACATATTCTTTGAGATTCTTTGAAGTTGCCTCAGAGACAAGCCTTCTAAAAGGGCAATTCAGAAATGTTTCTTAATTAACACTTACACTTACTATTAAAAATTTGTTAAACTTTTTATTTAAAAATAATATACAGTATTTTAAAGATATTCTTAAGTTTAGACTTAAATTTCTTTAAACTAAAAATTCTTATTTTGGGATCTTGTAATAACTAGCTGTTCATGTCACAGTGCCCCAGGTTCAACCATTGACCTATTCAATTAATAAAATATTTATTCAAATAGGTCCATATTCATGATTAACCTTTGCATGGAAACATTTATTCATTTAACAAATACATAGTATACTTACTATATTTCCAAAACTAGGATACACACTGGGGTTTTAATGGAAACCAAGTTGACAAAGTATTTTCCTCAGAGTGCTTACAGTAATGGAGAAAATGTAGTAAACCAACCATTATAATGCAGAAATTCATAGCTGAAGGCCCTAACTGGTTTGGCTTAGAGGATGGAGCGTCAGCCTGTGGACTGAAGGGTCCCAGGTTTGATTCTGGTCAAGGGCATTTACCGTGGTTGTGGGCACATCCCCAGTAGGGGGTGTGCAGGAGGCAGCTGATCGATGTTTCTCTCTCATCGACGTTTCTAACTGTCTATCCCTCTCCCTTCCTTTCTGTAAAAAATCGATAAAATATATTTAAAAAAAAAATTCAGAGCTTAAGGAAAACCATAACACTGAAAGGGAAAACAGTGGGGAGCGTGTGAGTTCCTGGGTGAAAGAAGGGGAGTTCCTTCTGGGTAGCACTCAGATTTAAATCGGGGTGGATGCCTCACCCATTGTGCTTTTGCTATACAGCCCTAACCACAGTGGCTAAAGATTGTTGGAACATCTAACAGGGATCTGCATATTAGTCATCAATCCAGGCAGTCACGAAAGGAGCGAAGCAAGCTGATCTGGGCTTGATGCTCAGTTGGACGCAGAGCAATGTCATTCCAGAAAGAAAATGGGAGGGTGGCCATATTTTATTTCCCACGGTTTGGCCCAATGGAAAACAATCATTCTTCCTTTTTACTCCCTTTACTCTTTATGTGCGCTTGCCTTGTCGCTCTTCTTTCTTCTTTGTATTATGTTCCTTAGATCCAAATTCAATTTCCCCTTTTATTCTGCTCTTTAATGATTCCCATCATCAGCTTCATTCCCTTGAGATCTAATATTTTATACATAACCAGAAACCAATAATTATTTCTTGAATTTGTATTTTCTTTTGGATATAAGCCTATTCCTAACAGTAATCCTCCAAAAAAAAATAAATAAAAGGGTGTGTGCATTTAGTTGGACAAGGCACAGGGGCTAGAATGGTCTGGGAAATATAGGTTGGCTCAATGTAGTAGGCCAAACCCCTAGGAACTTGGTGAGGTCTTCTAGACTTGGCCCCTGTTACCACCCAGGTTATACCTAAGTTTACAAAGAAACAAAATGATTTCCCCTATGTCAGGTGAATTTCATGAATGTGTAAGAGCAGGAACATTTTACCAATGTTTCATTCTTTATGGTCAGGAGTAAAATAGTGTTTCTCGTCATTATTAGAATCGTGTGAACTGGAATCAGCATGCCATCCTTACCCAAAGCCCTGAAACTGCAGCCATCTGTCTTCAGTGAACCACACTGGGAGTTAATTAAAGAAACCTGCTCCTGATCCAAACTGCTGTGGGTATCTATGCCTGATGCATTAATTGGGGAATAAAGTTCCTAGTGCTTTGACTATGGGAAGTCAGGATGTTTAAACCCGTAATTTTAAAACTTTTAAAAAAATAAACACACCAGTTTTCTTTCCTTTTTGAAAGGACACCTTATACAGAAGGACGATCTAGAAAACAGAGACGAGTGGCACTGCTCTGGCTGAGATGGCACTGGGCTGCCCAAAGCCCCTTCTTTTCTCCTCTACCTAACCTTTTGGCCTCTCGCCTCCTTCCACTCTCCCTGAGCCATTTCCAGGGAGTTCAGACTTCTGCTGATCACACTTGAAAAACAAGGCCTGCACAATTTAATTTTCTGGTTCTAGCTCCAGAGCTTAGACCTTAAAATTACAGTTGTTGAGAGAGAGAGAGAGAGAGAGAGAGAGAGAGAGAGAGAGAGAGAGAGAGAGAGAGAAAGAGAGAAGCATGCATGCAAATTATTGATATTGTTATTGGTAGTTGGGGGAAAGAAGATAGGAGTGAGGTATTTTATATGGAGTAGAATAATTATTCACTAGTTTTTCCTTAGCTCTGAACAGGTTCGTTCAGGAAGAGGAGAGGAGCCCTGGTGATCGCCTCCTCCACCAGTGAAAGCAGGTCTTTTCCTGCATTCCAGATGGGTGATATTAATGGATTATTCAACCGGAACGACACCCACAGCAGAGTGGGCAGTTACAAAGACTTAAAAACCAGGAATGATGCTTGAGAGCTAAAGTGGAGCCTTGAATGATGAGTTCACCAGGCAAAGAGTGTAGAAGGAACAGTAGGAAAAGGGACTAAGAATTCCAAGGGCACGCAGGTAAAGAAAACACATAATATGTGGCTAAACCCCTGTGGGTTTGGGTGGTAGAGGTAAGGTGTGAGTTACATGATTATCCCAATGAGGAGTTTACATTTATTTCTGTATGGAAGACACTGGCAAAGGCAATTAAAGATAATTTTTGAGGAAGTTGTTTAATCAGTGTTAATTCAGCAAACATTTTCAACCAAATAAACAAAGGTACTCAAAATAGGGATTTCTATCAACCTTAACATGCAAGAATATAAAAATACGAATTAGTGCAGGAGGCGGGATAAAATGGGAAAACTTTATTTAAATCATGCATGAGGCTGCGCAGTGATATAATAAAAGGGAACAATTTTTCATAACTCTTATAATCTCTCATTTAGTCATCCTACTGTTTTCTAACTCATTTGTTTCCCAGTCCTTTGTTTAAAAAATTCAATATGTTTAATTCCTTTTTGAAGCCAAAGAATGCTTTACTGATAGAGTTGTTAGATTCCTCAGCGACTCTACTTGTGCAAAGACTTCCCTGGAGGTAAACATTCTCACTCCCATTAAAGCACAAGAAATAATAAAGCAGTTATTAAGAATGCTCCAGGTGATAACATGTCTGTGGCTGGCATTCCATCAGTGATGTGAATGCCATCCTGCCTTCATTTTCTCCCAGTACCCTGTAGGGAGGCCAAATTGAATAACTAAACTAAAACAATAATAATAAGAAGAATATTTTAAAAGGTCATAACAGTTTGGTCTCCAAAATAATTACTTTGTTTGCATGGACAGATCCGGAATAGATAACATAGAAAATTTAAGAAAGCTATTGATCATAAATTTGGTGTTTGCACTTTGTTACCTAATAATTTATAGTTTCTAGGCATCCTAGTGGATTGCAGTCTTTGTTTTTAGCTCTTGGTAACCCATTGCATTTTCTATCTGGAATCTGAGTCAAAATAGTTCACTCTGAACCAAACATACACAAACACACAGGTGCACACAACTCTGTTATGTTTCTTTCTTGCTTATATACCTTCACTGGTTCTCTATAATCCAAATTTCTGAGTTTGTTATAGAAACTTTATAATCTGGCCTCTCCCTATCTTCCCAGTTTAAAGATTAGCCTCTCTATCCCTACATTCTTTGCATTTACCAAAGTAAATCTCTTACTCAACCTGTCATAAGACAAGCCCATAAGAATGAAAAAAAAAACTTGTCATGAGATCATAGTAGTGACCAACCAATTTCACCTCCAAGGTGCAGCTCAAATGTATCCTGCTTTAGATCACACAACTTTAGGAACATTTATTCTCTGCCCAACACTATTAAAGTGCCAGTTGACATCGATTTTTCATAGTGATTATTCACAGCAAACGCTTCAGGCAAGATTTGTCATCTCCATTGTAGACAGACAAATCTGAGGCCAAACCAAGTGAGAGCATGTACTCAGTTAAAGATACACTCAGAATTTGAATCCATATATACTGAAACAAAGTCTAAAGAATGGACTTTTGTATTCTAATCCAAACCCATTGACACAAAGTCCAAAGAATGCCTATTGTATTTTAATTTTCACTACAGTATGCTACATTTCATGGTGGATGAGAGAGAGGAGTTCCCACAGTTTTCACTTGGAAGCCTGGTGGAACATCACTAATTGATAGGATGATAACAGGAGAAAGAAAAGAAGCTGCCTTGATGGGTGTGGCTCAATGGGTAGACTGTCAGTCCACACACTGAACGGTCAAGAGTTCGATTTCTGGTCAAGAGCACATACCTGGATTGCAGTTTCAAACCCTGGCCCCAGTTGCGGTGCATGCGGGAGATAACCAATCAATGCATCTCTCTCCTCTCCTCTTCTCTCTCTCTCTCTCTCTCTCTCTCTCTCTCTCTCTCTCTCTCTCTCTCTCCCCCCTTCCCTTCCTCCCTTCACCCTCTCTAAAAAAATAATAAATGGAAGAAATATCCTCAGATGAGGATTAACAAAAAATAAAGAAAGAAAAGAAGCTATGCTTTTATTTTGAAATGTTTTCAGTGAGTGATAGCGATATATTGAGGTGGTTATGTACAATCAAAAATTGGTTATAACCAGTCTGACTGAGACTTTCAAATTTCAGAATCTGTAGCATTTATGTGATAGAATAAATGGTGGAAATGGATGAAATTATCCCATTGCTGCTAACTCTGCAGCTAATGTATAGAAGAGAGGCTCACATCCATTTCATGACAATTTCTGGTTGTCTGGAGAAATTTTCACAGTATATAATTTTCAAAATGAAAGTTAGATTTGATTAAATGACCACTATAAACTTAAAACTGTATGAACATCAAAATCTATTCCCTATGTGATAGAAGAGATAATATTCATAGAGTTCAGGAGTTCTTTACTAAGGACACCTGTGAGAAGCTGTGTTAGAGCACATCAGTGAATCTCTCTAACCCTCAGAGCAATAACAGTTATTAACAACAACAGCACTACAGTGCTCACAGGGGACCACTTGTCCCTTGCCTGCAAGGGGGTTGTAAGGATTCACGAAATGGTGCCATGTTAATAAATGAGCAATTAGAGTCGCTTGCCTGATACATGTATTGCTCTACACTTTTTGACTTGGGCCTCTAGTTTGCATCCTGCAGTTTATTATAGAGGAAAAAAGAAGAAGAAAAAACTGTGATAACAAAGATGTTGGAACCTATTTGTTGAAGTACTGAAAGAGCAAATACAATATTATAAAAGTCAACTGAACTCAAACATCGAAGTAATTTCAAAATTCAGTACTGATGCATCTGCAAGTAGATCAAAATCTCCTGGCATAAAAATGGGCAGTGAACAGGTTTCCAGAATGAGATCTTTAAAAAGGCCAACCTGTTTCTTTAAATCGCAAAAGGATGTTTTATTAAATTTTCCTCCATGAAGACTATCTTGGAAGGGCTACGTGAAGGTGTGTTGAGTAGAAATATAACCTTAATATGTACTCTCTGAGGGTCCCTTAAATTCACATACTCTGACCTCTCGGAGGCCGTAAGACCGCAGGAGCCTGCACCCTCATTTGCTTCCTTGTGCCTTGTGATGGACACTACTGCTGGTCTCTGTGGGTGTTCTGGCCACTGAATCAATACTTCTCTTTCAGCCTCCTTCAGCCAAGCACAGAAGACAGAGAATCCTTCCTACCCACAATGTCAACAATGCCTAATTTGGTAATTTAATCCCAATACCTATGCTTCTTAATCACATAATGTATGGAACACATACAAAATGTCACATTATGGAGGGAAAAACAGGTATGAATTCACAGCAAGGCAAAATTATATAACTGAATATTTTATGCTGCTAAAATGGCTATTTCACCAGCCATTTGCATACGATCTTTGTGGTGTGGTATTCTGCCTTAGAAAGGTTTCAAGAGAAGTATTTCACTTAAATGCACATGTCCAGAAGCAACCGCTCCTGTAAACACCACAGAAAGAAACACATTAGGTTTTATGCTAATTTAGTCTTTTGGATCATAACTTGTAGACAAAGTTACTAGTCAACAAAAGGTTACCCACAGGCTGTTCAACTGTTGTTAGACAAAGTTACTATTCAAAGAATGGTTATCAACATGTTGTTCAACTGCTGTCAGAGTTGGGTTCACATTCCAGCTATTTCTCAACAGATTTATTTGATGTTAAATATGGACCCACAATTTAGCTAAAATGCTTTCCCTTCCCAGTTGAAGAGTGAAGAAAATTCAATGTCAAATCGTGTTGGCCCCCTGCATGTAACAGTACCAAAAACAGTCCAGTTAGGATGGAATGATGCAGACCTAAAAGGAAATCAGTGCAGCATTCAAACAAAACCCTGCTGTCAAGCTCATGAGCCCCCCAAAGTGATGCAGTGACACCTGACACTTTACAGTGATTTTTAGCACAATGTTAAAAAGGCTTTTAGCCAACATTTTATTTGTATGGTCCCTCAGGTAAGAAAGGCCAGAGTTACTATTTTTTTTATGACAATGTTATATAAAGCAAAATGAGGCCCAGAGAAAATACTTGATGAAAGATTAACAACTTAGTACTGTGGTCGGGTCTAACATTAGAGTCTAACATTGTCCAGTAGAACTTTCTGCAATGATGAAGATATTCAGAGCAGTCTGATATTGGTGGCTATTGAGCAGTTGAAATGTACAATTAGTACAACTAAGGAACTGAAATTTTCATTTTTTTAAAATTTTATTAAATTTAAATAGCCACAGGTGACCAGTAGCTGCCGTCTTGGACAGCAGAGTGCTAGCCAATCCCTTGCTGCTCTATCTTGTAATCACCTGGTTGATTGTGCTACCACTGTGGGGAGTTCAGTCTACCTGCAATAACGCTTCCTCTAGTCTCACAGCCTAGTTGTGTGCATGCTGGAGACCACATTATGGATGTGTGCATGGAAGTAAGTTGTAAAGGCAGAGGCTGAAGGATCACAATTTAACAGAGTGAATTTTGATCTATTAGGCCTTCCAAAATAATGCAGTATATTGGAAGTACTTTCCCATTTACTACGTTTCCAAAAAATTATGTGGACCACTTTTCATCTTTCATTGATTTCAGAGAGGAAGAGAGAGGGAAAGAAAGATAGAAACATCAATAATGAGAGAAAATTATTGATCAGCTGCCTCCTGTATGCCCCATACTGGGGATTGGGCCTGCAATAGGGCAAGTGCCCTGATCGGAAATCAAACAGTGACCTCCTGGTTCATAGGTCAATGCTCAACCACTGAACCATGCTGGCCTTTCTAACACTTTCATTGTATATTAACAATAACAACAAAGAGCCAACCAGCAAGTAATTTTGTGTCATTTTTACAGATATAAACTAAAGCTTAGATAAGGTAACATTTGGTTGCACAACCACAAGGGATACAACATTATGATCCTTTAAGAATAGAAAAGATGGAGACAAATAATTTTAAATCTGCTCTACAAAATATTTTGAACAGTGCTACTAATGTTTTATAGTTGTATGTTGATCACTGCCATGCTTAAATTATAACATTGAAAAATATTATAAGTATTGAGATTTAACAACAGTTAATGATGAGTATTTATGCTTAAGTATACTATTTTGAAAATCAGTAAATTTCGTATACCATATACTTTTCCTCTTAATAACTATACATGCACGTAATTATCTACCTATAAAAAGGCTAATATGCTAAGTGTCCCCTCAGGAGTTCCACTGGAGACTGGGAGTTCGATTACCCACTATGATATCTGTGACCACCAGGGGGTTGCAGAATGAAGGAAGGCCCAGGCCAGCAGCTGGCAGCCAGGGAAGGAAGGCCCCAGCCAGCCAGTGCACAAATTTTGTGCACCAGGCCTCTAGTAACTAAGATTAAGGAAAGTCCACATTTCCCCAGCATGTAAAACTACTTTGCCACATTTCTTCCCCCACATTCAACTACTTCATTAGCTTAAATGCCTGAACTCTTTCTATCAAAATCCTTCACATTTCACCTACACTTTTAAACCTTTGTTTCTCTCCACGTCCCAAATTTACCCTGAACTTTCTCACTTTTCTGCCATTATGCATGGAAGTTCTCCTAAAGTGCTCTTCCCACCTGTCTTCCGCCTACTAAGTCTTACATTGTTCAGTCCCTAGACCCCCTGCCTCCCAGTACAGAAAGTCTTTTATCTTATCAGAATTTATCATTCCCTCCTCGGTATTTTCTTAGCAATTCTGACCTTAACACTGTACTTTGCACAATAAGTGTATCGCTAAAAACACTTGTTACCAGTCAGTAGTCAAAAAGCTCCTGGAAGTACGGACTATCTGGATCCTTCCAGAGTGCCTGCTTATAAAATAGGTTCTTAAAAATTACAGTTGAAAGGGATTTTTAAAACATCAAGATGCAAAAACAGCATTTGTGCTTCAGTTGTTTTTGTCTTACTGACTCTACCAGGGGTGGGCAAACTTTTTGACTCGAGGGCCACAATGGGTTCTTAAACTGGACTGGAGGGCCGGAACAAAAGCATGGATGGAGTGTTTGTGTGAACTAATATAAATTCAAAGTAAACATCATTACATAAAAGGGTACGGTCTTCTTTTTTTTTTTAGTTTTATTCATTTCAAACGGGCCCGCGGGCCGTAGTTTGCCCACGGCTGCTCTAGACCATGAGTTTCACGAAAGTGTTAGAAGGAAACTCACTCTTCTTCTCAGGCTCTCCTGAGACTCCTCATAAGTGAGAATGTGAAAGTGCAGAGCGAAGAGTAGCAGGTTGGTTCAGGATGCCCTCACCTTGATAATTTTGTCAAAGTAAATAATCACCTGACACTTTGCCTTCATAATTTTGCACATAAAAACTCGAGTGTTCAGAGTACAACTCCCTTAACAGATTTTGTAAGTAAAGCAGTCAGAGAATAAAATGAATCTAAGTGAGAAGTGACATTTATCATTAGAAAATGTTTTGTAATTAAGTGAATTATTTTGTTTCCCAGTTATATTCTAAAAGCCTATTTTCCTATGATTGGATAAGCAATTTATGCATTTGTTCAACAAGTATTCATTAAGCACACATTGTATGCTAGGCACTCTGCTAAGCTAGAATTGATTATAAATATTATGTTGTCGGGTTCTCAAGAACTCACAGTCTGATAAGGGAGGCAGATTATGTAATAGTTAAAAAAACACAACTTTAAGTCGACTTTTTTAAAAAATTTCTTTATTGATTAAGTTATTACATATGTGTCCTTATCCCCACATTACACCCCCCCCCCATCCCCTCCACTCATGACCCAACCCCCTGTTGTCTGTGTCCATTGGTTAGGCCTATACTGACTTCCATTTCTTTCCTGGCTTAATTAATCATTTAACTTTGGGCGGTTCCCTTAGCTTCTCTTGAGCCTATTTCTTCATCTGTAAAATGGGGGACAGTAAAAAAACATTCCTCACTGGGTTGTTGTGAGAATGAAATAACCCAATGTACATAATTCCAGATAATACTTAGTACGATGTTTGGAAGTTAATAAATGCTCTTTAATTATTAGTAATAATTATGGCAATTCAAAGTGAACAGTTCTATGACCAATGAATACTTAGTCTGCTGTGCAAGTGTGAAAGGCAAAGGACCTCATTCTGTCAGCATGAGTTGGAGAAGGCTTCCCAAAGGGAGGAATGGGGAAAGTAAGACTTGAAAGATGAGTAGGAATTTTCCACGTGACACGTGCTGGAGCAGAAAGCGTATGGAGGAGAGCCTGTGAAGCATGGCAAAGGGATCCAAGAAACATTTGGAACAGGAGGGCGATGAATGGATTTCCATTTTATGAAGAGCGGTATGGCTACAGTTTATAAAAACACATTTTAGAGAACTGAAGTTTTAAATGAGAAAACAAGTTGGGAGTTTACTCCCACTCTTCAAGGTCATAGATGAGAAGACTTTGAATTTAGTTGTGGGCTACGGGATGGAGAGGAGGGAAGGATGAGGAACATTTCAATATAATGCAATGATTGGTAATAGGTGTTGTGTTGATACATCACTGTACTGTCACACTAAAAGAATGCTCCTCAAATGAGCTATTTTTTTTATCCATTTGCTGTAATTAAAATGGACATAGGAATACCTGATTTGCCACTACTAATAGCATTATATTTCGATCATTGTTTGAGATCTAAGTAGATCATATTAGAAACAATGGGGAGAATTTAGTACAATAAGGTGAGTGCTATTCTGACTAGGTTTCTATGCATGTTGCTGCGTGAGAATTTCTTCCATCTACACCAAAAAAATGAAGACATATCTCTGGATTACCTGAACTTAAATATTAAAAGGAATAAAATATTAGCTAAGAATACTCAAAGGAAAAGGAAAAATTTTCCCTATGGGGGAAATGATTTTAAAGCATGAAATAATTCTATAATACTCTTTAATCTTCTGATAAGCCCTTATTTAGAACCTACTCATTAATCAAGAGAGTTTGGTTGGCGAAAAGAGCATGATTTGGAGACTTGACTATTTTAGGGATTACATGGCCTTTGAGAAAGTTTCTGATCCTTTCACTCTATTCATATAGAAAGTGAGGCTAATAATACCGACAGGCTGGGATGGTTGAAAAGGAAAAGTGAACTGCAGCTTTAAAGTAATCATCTCAGTCCAGCTGTGTATTAGGTGCTAAGTAAATGTAAATTCCTCTTCCACTATTAGCCTTAATAGTTAGGAAGACCACATACCCAAAATAAACTCAAAATGAAGACTAACATGTAAGTCACTAAACCATAAAAATCCTAGAAGAAAACATAGGCAGTAAAATCTCAGCCATCTCTTGTAGCAATATTTTTGCTGATATATGTCCTTGGGAAAGGGAAACAAAGGAAAAAATAAACCTCAAACCAAAAAGTTTCTGTACAGCAAAAAAAACAAAACTGTCAACAAAATGAAAAGGGAACCCACTGTATGGGAGAATATATTAGCCAGTGATACATCCGATAAGAGGTTAATTTCCAAAATATATAAAGAATGTATACAACTCAATACCAGTAAGACAAACAATCCATGGAAAGAAATGAGAAAAGCACATGAATAGACATTTCTCCAAAGAGGACATTCCATCCAGATGGCCAATAGATATATGAAAAAAATGCTAAACATCACTAATCATCAGAGAGACGCAAATTAAAACTAAAATGAGGTATCACCTCACACCTGTAGGAATGGCTACCCTCAATAAGTCAACAAACAACAAGTGCTGGTGAGGATGTGGAGAAAAGAGAACCCTAATGCATTGTTGGAGGGAATGCAGACTGGTGCAGCCACTGTGAAAACAGTATGGAGTGGAGGGGATCAATGGTGGGGAAAAAGGGGGCATCTGTAATACTTTCAACAATAAAGATAAATTTAAAAGATAAGCATTGAAGATAGTATCACTTACTTTTGTGATGTTAATAAAAGTACAATTTTGGCCGAAACCAGTTTGGCTCAGTGGATAGAGCATCGGCTTGCAGACTGAAAGGCCCCAGGTTCGATTCCGGTCAAGGGCATGTACCTGGGTTGTGGGCATATCCCCAGTAGGAGATGTGCAGGAGGCAGCTGATCGATGTTTCTCTCTCATTGATGTTTCTAACTCTCTAGCTCTCTCCCTTCCTCTCTGTAAAAAATCAATAAAATATATTTTTAAAAAAAGTACAATTTTGATGGAGAGATGTCTGCGATTTTATAGCCTATCTCTCTTTTTAGGACTTTTATGGTTTTGCGACTTACATTTAATTCTTCATTTTTGAGTTTATTCTTGGTGTAAGTTGGTGGTTTAGTTGCATTTTTTTACATGTACCTGTCCAGTTTTCCCAAGACCACTTATTGAAGGGACTATCTTTACTCCATTGTATGCTCCTGTCTCCTTTATCAAATATTAATTGACCATAAAGGCATGGGTTGATTTCTGGGCTGTTCTGTTCCATTGATCTATATGCCTGTTCTTGTGCCAGTACCAGGCTATTTTTATTACAATGGCCTTGTAGCATAGTTTAATATCCAGTATTGTGATCTCTCCAACTTTGTTCTTCTTTCTCAAGATTGCTGACATTATTCGGGGTCTATTTTGGTTTATAATTTTTTAAACATTTGTTCTTGATCTGTGAAATATGCCATTCATATTTTAATATGAATTGTGTTGAATCTATAGAGTGCTTTGGGTAGTATAGACATTGCCCTGATGTTAATTCTTCCGATCCATGAACACGATATATGCTTCCACTTATTTGTATCGTCTTCAACATATTTCTTCAATATACTACAGTTTTCCTTGTACATGTCTTTTACATCCTTGTTTAAATTTATTCCTACGTAACTTATTTTTTGTTGTTCCAACAATAAATAGGATTGTTTTCTTACTTTTTTTTCTTTCTGACAGTTTATTATTAGTGTATAGAAATGCCATTGATTACTGGATATGGATTTTATATCCAGCTACTTTGCCAAATTCATTTATTAGATCTACTAGCTTTAGGGTTTTCTATATACATATCATGTTAGAATGACTTTTGTTATGTAGGTGTTATATGTTGATATTTACTATACTAGTGTCCCAATGCATGAATTCATGCACATTGAAAGGAAATTAGAAGAAATATTTTAATTTCACTATTCACCCTTTCTCTATACTAGCAGTGTCAACCAAATTCATGATCAACAATGACAGATCGAAACACACATGTGTAACTGGCGCCAGCAAGAGCTTTATATGTATTGTGCATGTGAGACTCAACTTCCCCTTACATATATATTGAATAAACTTGCGTAATTAGATCTGCTTTCTGATTTAACTAAACTTTTTCCAGGCCAGTGAAGCACCCCAACTTCTCTTTCAGGTAATTGTCAGCACCACAGCAGTAAATATCAGTACAAAGCAGGTTATAATTATAGACTACGCAGGGAGAACAAAGGGTAAAATATTTAACTGTAGCAGTGTTTGACTATGTTCTGCGCAGTGAAAAAACCTGAAGTCATTTTCAAGTTCCATCATTTCTTACTTCTTTCCAGTTGGGTCAAGTTTTGAAACTTTTAAATCTCTGTTTTCTGGCTAATGAAAAGAAAATAGGATTCTACTGAGTCTCCTATCTACCTACTCCAGGACTTCTGTGAGGATCAAATGAGATGAGGCATGTGAAAATGCTTCACAAACATTTGGTTAAACTGTAAAATGTTTGCACCTGGCTATAAAGCAAGTCGTGTTCCTGGGCTGAAGAAACTCCAAGGAGGCTAGTCACTAGGGAGAGTAGCCAGGCATTGCAACCTGACGTCATTACCCAGCGCCCACAGCTTCTGTTTCTGGGCTGGGCTGGGCTGTGGGCCACATTTTGTGCCATGGGGTCTTGGCAGCATTGGCTGTGATTTGGTGGGGTGTCGCTCCGGGGTGGTGGCAGGGTCTGTGTCCCACTTGGGGGAAGCTGAGTGTTGGTTTGTCAGCACCAGGTCCATTGTGCCATTTATTTTTAAATGGCCAGTGGGAGTCATGGCAGCTCCTGCATTGAGCATCTGCCCCCTGGTAGTCAGTGCATGTCATAGCTACCGGTCAGATGGACAGACACTTAGCCTTTTATATATATAGATTAGAAAGTGAAGATAACTTTGAGGTCTTTACCTTGGTTGAATGAGACAGAGACCTGGAACTCTAACTTAGAACCACTGCCCAGGCATGAAGGAGGAAATGTGATAAGAGGTCAGTGTATTGCTATCAATCATACCACTGATTTCTATGTTTAGATGAGATGGAACAGAATAAATCATCGAAGCAAACAAAGTCTTTCTGACAGGAAAAAACAATACAGCTAGAAACTTAGAAAAATTTTCTTCTCTTATTTTCCAGAGAACATTTTCAACTCAATTTAAAATATGGTATTCAAAGCAAAGCAAAGTAGCATAGCAGAAGCAGTATGGAAAAGATTACTAAGTTAAAATTTTAGCTGGCTGTATAATTATGCTGTTTCTTTCTTTCCCATTTTTCCCCCATTTTTAAAAAAGATGGGGCTCACGTAGGACATGGACCTAGGGTGATATGACTTACCTATTCTCCACAGAGGTTGAGCAGAACAGCTTGTAAGCCAATTAAGTGATGGAGAAAGAAAAACACAAGCTTAGGAACCCCTGTGCCTTGTCCCTGAATATTGAGGAGGCCAGTCCTAAAAAAGACTGACACATTCCTCAGGGATCCAAATGCTGTCTCATTGTAACCAGCCATCAAGTAGGGTCCACTCCTTGCTGAGACTTCTCAAGAATGTGGCCAGCCCACCAGTTACAAAATTATAACTCAGATTTCAAAAGCAAGCTCTGACCAACTCAAGAAAATGTTAAAGTATTATGAAAAAATTTGGAAATTGTATTCTTTTGAGTTCCTAATAAACCTGGTTACCTAATACTTTAAAAGATACATGCTGTTCACTAAAGGCTTCACTGATAAGATGACATCTGGATGAGGAAAATAGCAAGCCATGCAGACTGAAGGAGTGAAGCATGTTCTATAGGCAGAGGGAAGTTCACTTGCAAAGGACCGACTTGGACTTGGGAGTTTTGGGGGAAGAACAGGTACACCATTTGCCTAAAGTAAAATTCAGGAATGGGTGGAAAGAAGTCATGAGGTCATAGAAGCAGTCGGGATCAGAATGGGGAGGTCAGTTTACATTTCCTATGAATGAGTTTGGGGACTTCTGAAAAGGTCATAAACAGAGCAAAATATTATCCAATAATTAACACACATAATAATCAGTACATACCAGGCACTTTTCTAAATATGGTATATAAGATTGTGTAATCCCCACAATAACCCTATGAAGCAGGCACATTATAAGGACATATTATTAAATAACTTCAATTTTATATGCTAGGAGAGTAGATTTCATATGCTTTTATCACATACAAAATATAACTCTACGTGAGGAAATAAAATGCTGATTAGCTTGATTGTAGTATTCCTTTCACTATGTGTATCAAATCATTATGATGTACATCTTAAATATATATAATTTTATTTAAAAAGGAATGTTAGTACATATTAAAAAAGGCTTTATGGAATTCTCAAAAGTGACTTTCTTAATCACCTTTAGACTAAAGGCAAAAGTTTTGTAGAAAGGAACATCCACTACTAAATGAAGTTGATTTCTGGTTAATGCTTCTTGCAACAGAACTAATTTCTAATTCAAAAAGATCCTTCTGCACCTGGCTGGTGTTGCTCAGTGGTTGAGTGTCGAACCAGAAACTAAGAGGTCGCTGATTCAATTCCTGGTCAGGACACTTGCCTGGGTTGCAGGCTGGATCCCTGGTTGGGGGCATGCAGCAGGCAGCCAATTGAGGTGTCTCTGTCATTGATGTGTCTATCTCTCTCCCTTCCTCTCTCTCTCTAAAATCAATTAAAAATATATTTAAAAGAAAATAAATAAAGGATCCCTCTGCATTCTGAGAATAGACAGTAGCACAGTAAATGTGGAATCAAGAAGAAGACTCGGTAAACTCACAATATTCAAGGATTTAGGGATACTCAGGAAAATGTGAGATATGAAAATGTTATTCATCACTGCTAGAGACCTAATAGAGTTAGTTGTATTTGATAACACAGGGCAAAACAACAGTTGAGGAGTCCAGTAGAATGAGAGCACAGATCTGAAACTAAATGAGTGGATGGGACTGTAGTTCGTGTAACAGTGAGCTCAAAGTCACCTGTTATTTCTGATTCATTGCTGTATGAGAAAAATATCCTAGATCTACCAAAGTAAATCAACAGATATTGGCATTTCCATGATACTGATAAGGCTCAGAGAGATTAGGCCACATACACTCAAGGACACATAGCTAACGACTGGTAGAGTTTTGATTAGAACCCAACTTGTGTTAGACTTCAGGGCCTAAACTAACTCTAAATTATTCCACTAACCCTTTGATTTATAGTTGCTCAGGAGCCTGTGGACCTCTGGGTGATAAATTTTTCAGGAATAACCTAAATATATAAATCAAGTTAATCTAGGAGGCTTGACTGGAGACAGGTGGGGTAAAAGGAGAACATGAAACTAGGCAGCATATATGAACTCACTGTTTTAAAACATTGTTCTCAACATCTAGACAGACAGGTAAACAAACGAGTGTTATGGACTAGCACCTCAACTCTTCCCATTGACTTACGTGTTTTTTTTTGTTTTTTATATTTTTTTATTTTATTGCTTAAAGTATTACAAAGGGTATTACACATGTGTCCTTCCCGCCCCCCCCCCCGCCCTTGACCATCCCCTGGCCTCCCCTACCCCCCAGTGTCTTATGTCCATTGGTTATGCGTATATGTACGTTTTTGTTTAAGTCAAAACAACAGCCAAGTTGTCCTCAGAGAAATGTTATAGCATTTAAAAAATATTTTGCTTATTTTAAGAATACTGGCAAATCTAGAGAGACACGGCTGCCAAGAACTGAGGATGCCATTTGCAACAGTGCCAGGGTCAAAGGCACCGTCTGTCCTTGGGCCAGTCATTCACCTGTTTTTGAGACCTTATTTTTCTTTTACAGCTAAATGGAAACCTTGCAACTTATTCATTTTGACTTTGACATTCATAAGATAATTTTCTGTTTAATCAGATGTATGAATAATATGCTATCATTTCCTCCCTGCTAATTTAACCTCCTTCAAGACTTGGTTGACCCCTCATGATCTTTCTCTTTTTTTCAGTTCCTCATCAAGTTATCACCTGACACTGAACATTCCCTTCACTTTACTGATGGTTATCCTATAATGCATATCTCTTATCTACCCAGAGATCCTAGAGGGCAAAGAGCCAAGATTACATATCTATTTTCCACATATACTCAGGGATCAAATGTTTTGCAAGAAATGAGTTGGCTGAGTATTTTATCATGATAATGACTGTAATAGCAATTACTCTTAATGGAGCATATGCTTTGCACCACTCACATTATAAAATGCCTTATTTTATCCTCACAAAAACTTGTGAAGTACTTATTAAAATTTTATCTTAGAATCGAGGGTATTAAAATGGATTGGATTTAAGAAACTTGGGAAAATCAGAGAAAAAATGGCAAAGGTGTGATAAAAATCCAGGTGTGTTTTTTTCTCTCCCAAATGAATGAAATATGGCAGAAGTCTCAATTCAGATATATTTCTGCAGATTCCATTCACCATTCACTCACCAATACACTTACGCATTCATTTAGCCATCAATTTAATGATTCATCCATTCATCCACCTTCCTTTCTATCTGTACACTCATCTACTTATCCATTCATCTATTCATGCATCTGCCATTAAATCAATCTATTCATCCCTTCACTCACCCATCCAGTCATCTAACCATTCATGCATACTAAACAATCCACTCATTGACTTACTCATCCATCCAATTATGCCCTAAATAATTTAATAATTTCCTCACTCATCTGTATGTTGAACCCCTTGCCAGTCGTTCCATTTATTCAGTTAATCACCTATTTATTTACTCATCCTTATTTCATCTATCCATTCATTTACTCATATATACATTTATTACCATTATTAAGCTCCTTATATATAGTGTACCTTTGCAAGACACATAGAACACTAAACTGAGTAAGACATGCCCTAGAATATCTTAAAGCCTGATTTAAAGAATCAGAGAAGAAACCAACTTTGTAATATAGAGAGTAGAGGTTGTTCAACTAAAAATTCTCACAGATAAGTTTCAAAGGAAACATGAATAGAAATGTTGGGAAACATTCATTTCAGGCAATGAAAACAGGAGAGCAAATGTAAATTTTCATTAAATAACAGCATATATGTGGCAGATTGTTGTTCATCCTTCCCCAATTTCATTATGGCATTCTCTTTGATAGTAATAAAACTACTGATTAATAGCTAGGCAAATAGTTACCCAAAATCAATTTTACATTTGCTAACCTCCATTGTAGTTAGATATTGCCATTCATATAAATTTTGATGATTGAATGAGCCGGAATTTTGCATATAATATTCTTATCATGTTTTAAATGAAAAAAAAGATCATATCTTCTTTTATCTTGCTTTTGGTTGGAATACCACTGCATTATTGAGCCATCTGGAACTGTATAGATAAAAGTAACCTGCTGAGATGGCAGAGTGATAACAGAAAAATGAAAGGCCTTAATGGCTGTGCTTTTAAACATTCTCTAGCTTGGGCTTTTACCTTCTATTTTATTTAAGTTATTGTTCACTTATTAAGATTCTTAATGGTATGTGAGCCTATATCCTCAGCAGTTTAGACTTTATTTCCTTAAAATGGGATTTTTCTCTAATAGAACATAAACCATGTGGCACTGTCTTTGAGGTTGTGGACTGCGTTGTAAAGACACAGATAATACATTTTGAAAAGTTGGTAACTCTTAGTACGTTGTTTCAAATTTTTGGTAAAACTTTCCACAACACTTAGAAAGAAGATCACTTCCTGAGAGAGTCTATGCTCAAGAGGCAATGATTAGAAATATTCAGAATATTGGTATGTATCAGGTCCTTCTTTAATATTTTAGTAAGGTCCCAGGAAAGAAAAGGCGTTGGGCGCAAGCTAAACAGTTTGCACAGATTGTGGGCTATGCTAACTAAGTAAGGCACATGATATACAGCTTGCAATGTAAATTGATAGAGATTCTGATAATTCGTAATCTTATGGATTAAAAAGGTGAATTGATTTTTTTCATCTTAGATTGAAACAGTAATATCAGGAAGCTTCAAAAAAAAAAAGAACCTTAGTTGGAGAAAATAATATGGCATCAAAATTTTTAAATTTAAAAATGTTAGCCAGACATCGGAGCCACCACAGTGCAAAAATCAAATTAAGGGTACTGACTTCCCATCCAAACCTGTTGTTTCAGATGACTCCACTATAAGTCATTTATCCTGATAGACAGTAGAATAGACAAGATTTATAGAGGAATTTTTAAGAATTAGATTTTCCTAACTTAAAACTGTACTACAATCTATATTTTTCTCCGGGTAAAGGGAGCTAGAATGTGCACCAATATAACAACAGAAAAAAAGCTAGGCAAACATCAAATTCACAAATGTTCTGGAACCCATCAAAGTGCTGTGGTCAAAGGGCAATTGATTGGCCCCAAATCAATAAATGGAGAGATACCTGCAGAGAGAAGTAAAACCGATTACTTTTCCAATATTACTGATGGAAAACAAGTCACAGACCCAAGAAGCTCAGAATAACAAGCAGACCGCAAATACCATATCTAGTCGCATGATAGTCCAGCTGCTGAGCACCAGAGACAAGGACAATTTCTTCAAGGTCGCTACAGAATAAAGTGAAAGTATATCCAGTGGAATAAGAATGGGGGTTATAATAGAGTCCTTCACAGAAATCATACAATATGGAGGACAAGAAAGTGACATCTTTAAAGTGCCAAAAGAATAAAAGAAACACACACCTGAAAATCCCCTTTAAAAATGCATAGTCACACAAGAGTAGTCAGAAAAAGGAAAAAGAAAAAAGAGAAATAAAGAACAGATGGAACGGAGAACCAAGATGGCGGCGATATAGGCAGACGTGTCCCAGGTCGTGTCCCGGAGCAAATGGAACGAGCAGCTGAAGCTAGTAACACTCACACCGAATTGGCGAAATTGCTCAGCTGGTGAGAGGGTTTACAGCCGGGAAGAGCAGAACTCCCCTGGTAAGGTAAAAAAAAACAACCAGGGATTTGGGCAGGAAAGTTTGCCAGACCTCTAAGCCCAGAGAGTCGGAGGGAGACCGCGTGGCAGACAGCCGCGTCCCTTCGGACAGGCACAGCCCCTGACGGGGGAAAGGAGAACCGCGGGATTCCTGGCGCCGCCAGGGAAATTGAGAGCTGGGTTCTGTGATCACGGAGAACTGAGCCTAAAGGGGGCAGCCTGAAGAGCTGACCTGACCATGCAGTCCCGGTAAGAGAAGAAGCTTACAGAAACCAAGCCTTCCCCGTTTCCACGGCCGGAATTTGTTTGTTTGTTTTCACTGAATCCTGTTCATGGGACATTTCGGATACAGACACTCACCTGTGCTGAAGAGAGGGAGAGTGTGCTGGGGAGTGGAATCTGGGGAGAGACTGGGGAAAGAGGGGGAGCCAGGAGAGGTGGTAGTGAATTGAGTGCTGAGACACCCCAGAGCCTGGGACTGGGGCAGCCACCCGCTCCTGAGAGGGAGTCTCCTCCCCCCAGCCCCCAGGCAAGGAGCACAGCCACACCCAGATTCCACCCTGTACGAGATCAAGGATTAAGATAACCTGATCAGTCCCTGGGAGTTAACAGGGTCTGGCCTATAGAGGGATTTTCAATCCCAGCAACAACATAGCGCCGGTAACTAACTATTACTCAGTCAGCTCTGGGCAGTGAACTTCCACTGGACAGAGAGGCCCTATAGCCTCAGAGGCCAACCCCAGAACACTGCCACCCAGAGGCTGACCCACAAACTGACTCTTTGCTAAACACAAAATAAGGCAGTCTGGGAAATAAATGCGGCATGCTTTAAAATAAGGACTGTGGTTTACAACACAGAGGAACAGTATATCGCAGGGAAACTCAACACTCTCCTGAATACCTGGAAGGTCTAAGGCGAGCCACACTGAAGAATAGAAGAAACGAAGGACCTTCACTACTGCAATTTTTTTTTCTTTTTTCACTTTTTAACTAAGAAACCAATTTTTTTTTCATTCTTTTTTTTCTGTTCTTTTTTTTTTCTTTTTTTTTTTCTTTCTTTTCTTCTTTTTCCATCACCTGATTTTACCCTTTTAATTACTACCTTCTTATTTTTAACCAGTATTATTACTGCTACCATTTTACCATTTTTTAAAGTGCCATTTTATTTTTTCTTTATTTTATTTTGGGATTAGTGTTCACCATTCTATTTTCATTGTTATATTATTGGTTGTGTCTAGTTTGCATTCATATCCAGGGAGCTGTTGCTGGAATTTGTTGGGATTAATGGCTGTTCTATAGGAGTATTCTCCTCATATAAAAAGTCTCTTCCCTCTTCCACTTCATTCTCTCTTTTCGCTCTTTTTTTTTTTTTTTTCTTTTCTTTTCTCGCTTTTATTTTCCCCCTTCCTTTTTCCCAATTTCATTTTTGCACTCCCTTTTTTTGGTCCCTACTTTTCTTTTCCTTTTTCTCTTTTATCTTTTTCTCTTCCTTCTTCCTTATCCCCTAATTCTCTTAATTCAGGTGGTCACCTTTAATTGGGGTTATTAATATCGTGAATATATTTGTGTATAGTGCCTGGTACGTGGTGCCTTGTTGTGTTGTATTTTGTGCCTTTAAATCAACGCAGCAGATCCAAGCAACAGCAACCTCCTGAGCACCGCATCCTCTGCTGAGGAGCAGCAGCTGTACGTGAAACCTCGCCCCACCAGCCGGAAGAGCCACCACAGCTGTGAACAGCACCCACCAGAGGAGCTGCTGCCAACTGAAGAGCAGCTGCTACCGCAACCGCCCGAAGAGCAACCACAGACCAAGGAGTCACTGCCACCAAGGGAGCAACCACTGAACAACTCAACGTCTAGATATGTCAGTGAGATCAAACATGGGTAGACAAAGAAACCCCCAAAGGAAAGAGAAGGGGGACTCTCCAGAAAAGCAGCTAAGTAATACAGAGGCATGCAACATGACAGATAAAGAATTCAGAATAAGGATCCTAGAGTGCATAAACCGGATGGAGGAAAAAATCGACAACCTCTGCAAGAAGCAAGAAGAAACAGATGAAAAAATCGATAACATATGGAAGAAGCTAGAAGAAACAGATGAAAAAATCGATAACATATGGAAGAAGCTAGAAGAAACAGATGAAAAAATCAACAACCTAAGTAAGACCCAAGAAGAAATGAAGAGTGATATAGCTGCAATGAAAAACTCCATTGAAAGTATCAACAGTAGACTAGGAGAAGCAGAGGACCGAATAAGTGAATTAGAAGACAAGGAAGCAAAACACACCCAAAATGTACTGCAATTGGAGAAAAAAATTAAAAGACAGGAGGAGAGCCTAAGGGAGCTTTGGGACAACATGAAACGAAACAACATACGAATAATAGGAGTACCAGAACAACAGAAAGATGAACAAGGATTAGAAAACCTACTCGAAGAAATAATATCAGAAAACTTTCCTGAGGTGGGGAAGAAAAAAGTCACACAAGCCCAGAGAGTCCCAAACAAGGTGAACCCGAAAAGACCCACACCAAGACACATCATAATCACCATGGCAAATGTTCAGGACAAAGAGAGAATCTTACAGGCTGCAAGAGAGAGACGGAAAGTTACATACAAGGGATCTCCCATTAGATTGTCAAATGACTTCTCAACAGAAACACATCAGGCCAGAAAAGAATGGACTGAAATTTACAAAGTGATGCAAAGCAAAGGACTGAATCCAAGAATACTCTATCCAGCAAGGCTATCATTCAAACTTGAAGGGGAAATAAGAAGCTTCACAGACAAAAAAAGACTAAGGGAGTTTGTCACCACCAAGCCAGCAATGCAAGGAATGCTAAAGGGACTGGTATAAAAAGAAGAAATAAAAAGCTCAGAAAGAAAACAGCCACACACACACACAAAAAGAAATGGCTACAAACAAGTACCTTTCAATAATAACTTTCAACGTAAACGGACTAAATGCTCCAACCAAAAGACATCGAGTGGCTGAATGGATAAAAAAACATGACCCATACATCTGCTGTCTACAAGAAACCCACCTCATTAGAAGGGACTCACACAGACTGAAAGTGAAAGGATGGAAAAATATCTTTCAGGCAAATGGAAAGGAAAAGAAAGCTGGGGTAGCAATACTTATATCGGACAAAATAGACCTCAAAGTGAAGGCCTTAACAAGAGATAAGGAAGGCCACTTCATAATACTAAAGGGATCAATACAACAAGAAGATATAACCCTGGTAAACATATATGCACCCAATGTAGGAGCACCCAAATTCATAAAAAAACTCCTGGAAAATATCAAAGGAGAGATCGACAATAATACAATCATAGTAGGGGACTTTAATACACCATTGACAGCACTGGATAAGTCCTATAGACAAACAATCAGCAAAGATACAGCAATCCTAAATGACTCACTAGATCAGATGGACTTAATAGACATCTTCAGAACACTTCACCCCAAAGCCAGAGAATATACGTTCTTCTCAGGTGCTCATGGGACATATTCAAAAATAGACCACATATTGGGTCACAAGCAAAGTATCCCCAAATTCAAGAAGATTGAAATCATAAAAAGCGTCTTCGCAGACCACGATGGCATAATATTAGAAATAAACTACAATAAAAACAACCCAAAATACTCAAACACCTGGAAGCTGAATAGCATGCTATTAAACATTGATTGGGTTACCAATGAGATCAAAGAAGAAATTAAAAACATCCTGGAAACTAATGACAATGAAAACACAACAATCCAAAACCTATGGGACACATTGAAAGCAGTCCTGAGAGGGAAGTTTATAGCTCTACAGGCCTATCTCAAAAAACAAGAAAAAATGGTAGTAAATCATCTAACTCTACAACTCAAAGAATTAGAAAGAGAGCAACAAGAAAACCCCAGAGTGAGCAGAAGGAAGGAGATAATAAAGATTAGAGCAGAAATAAATGACATAGAGACCAAAAAAACAATACAGAAAATCAATGAAACCAAGAGCTGGTTCTTTGAAAGGATAAACAAGATTGATAAACCTCTAGCCAGACTCACCAAGAAGCAGAGAGAGAGGACCCAAATAAATAAAATCAGAAACGATAGAGGCGAAATAACAACAGACCCCACAGAAATACAAATGATTGTTAAAAAATACTATGGACAGCTTTACTCCAACAAACTAGACAACCTGGAGGAAATGGACAAATTCCTAGAAAAATACAGCATTCCAAAACTCAATCAGGAAGAATCTAAAAATCTCAACAGGCCAATAACTATGGAAGAAATTGAAGCAGTCATCAAAAAGCTTCCATCAAACAAAAGCCCAGGACCAGACGGCTTCACAGGGGAGTTTTACCAAACATTCAAGGAAGAACTAAAACCTATCCTCCTCAGACTACTACAAAAAATTCAAGAGGAAGGAACACTTCCAAGCTCATTCTATGAAGCCAGCATCACCCTAATACCAAAACCAGGTAAAGACAACACAATGAAAGAGAATTACAGGCCAATATCCCTCATGAACATAGATGCCAAAATCCTCAACAAAATCTTAGCAAATCGGATCCAGCAGTACATCAGAAAGATCATACACCATGACCAAGTAGGATTTATCCCAGGGATGCAAGGATGGTACAATATCCGCAAATCAATAAACGTGATACATCACATAAACAAATTGAAAGAAAAAAACCACATGGTCATATCAATTGATGCAGAAAAAGCATTTGACAAAATTCAACACCCATTTTTGATAAAAACTCTCAGCAAGGTGGGAGTAGAAGGATCATACCTCAACATAATAAAAGCCATATATGACAGGCCCACAGCCAACATCATTCTCAACGGACAAAAACTAACACCATTTCCCCTAAGAACAGGAACAAGACAGGGATGCCCCCTCTCACCACTCCTGTTCAACATAGTACTGGAAGTGTTAGCCATTGCAATTCGGCAAGAAGAAGAAATAAAAGGCATCCAAATTGGAAAAGAGGAAGTAAAACTGTCCTTATTTGCAGACGACATGATATTATACATACAAAACCCTAGAGATTCCATCAAAAAGCTACTAGACTTAATACATGAATTTGGCAATGTAGCAGGATACAAAATTAACCCCAAGAAATCTGAGGCATTTCTATACACCAATAGTGAACTTTCAGAAAGAGAGATTATAAAAACAATCCCGTTTACCATTGCACCGAAAAAACTAAGCTACCTAGGAATAAACTTAACTAAAGAGGTAAAAGACCTCTACTCAGAAAACTACAGGACGTTGAAAAAAGACATAGAGGAAGACATAAACAGATGGAAGAACATACCGTGTTCATGGATTGGTAGAATCAACATCATTAAAATGTCCATACTACCCAAAGCAATCTATAAATTCAACGCACTTCCCATTAAAGTACCAACAGCATACTTCAGAGATCTAGAACGAACTTTCCAAAAATTCATCTGGAATAAAAAAAGACCCCGAATAGCTGCAGCAATCCTGAAAAAGAACAAAGTAGGTGGGATCTCAATACCAGATATCAAGTTGTATTACAAAGCCACTGTTCTCAAAACTGCCTGGTACTGGCACAAGAATAGGCATATAGATCAGTGGAATAGAATAGAGAGCCCAGAAATTGGCCCGAACCAATATTCTCAATTAATATTTGACAAAGGAGGCAAGAACATACAATGGAGCCAAGATAGTCTCTTCAATAAATGGTGTTGGGAAAATTGGACAGATATATGCAAGAAAATGAAACTAGACCACCAACTTACACCATACACAAAAATAAACTCAAAATGGATAAAGGACTTAAATGTACGACAGGAAACCATAAAAATTCTCGAAGAATCCAAAGGCAAGAAAATCTCAGACATATGCCGAAGCAATTTCTTCACTGATACAGCTCCTAGGGCACTTGAAACTAAAGAGAAAATGAACAAATGGGACTACATCAAAATAAAAAGCTTCTGCACAGCAAAAGAAACCATCAACAAAACAACGAGAAAACCCACTGTGTGGGAAAACATATTTGCCAATGACATATCTGATAAGGGCCTAATCTCCAAAATTTATAGGGAACTCATACAACTTAACAAAAGAAAGATAAACAATCCAATCAAAAAATGGGCAAAGGACCTAAATAGACACCTTTCAAAAGAGGACATCCAGAAAGCCAAGAGACATATGAAAACATGCTCAAAGTCACTAATCATCCGAGAGATGCAAATCAAAACAGCAATGAGGTACCATCTCACACCTGTCAGACTGGCTATCATCAACAAATCAACAAACGACAAGTGCTGGAGAGGATGTGGAGAAAAAGGAACACTTGTGCACTGCTGGTGGGAATGCAGACTGGTGCAGCCACTATGGAAGACAGTATGGAGTTTCCTTAAAAAACTGAAAATGGAACTCCCATTTGACCCTGTGATCCCACTTCTAGGAATATATCCCAAGAAACCAGAAACACCAATCAGAAAGGATATATGCACCCCTATGTTCATAGCAGCACAATTCACCATAGCTAAGATCTGGAAACAGCCTAAGTGCCCATCAGTAGATGAATGGATTAGAAAACTGTGGTACATCTACACGATGGAATACTATGCTGCTCTAAAAAGGAAGGAACTCTTACCATTTGCAACGTCATGGATGGAACTGGAGAGCATTATGCTAAGTGAAATAAGCCAGTCAATAAAGGAAAAATACCACATGATCTCACTCATTCGTGGACAATAGAGACCATTATAAACTTTTGAACAATAATAGATACAGAGGCAGAGCTGCCTCAAACAGATTGTCGAGCTGCAGCGGGAAGGCCAGGGAGGGTTGGGGGGCAGGAGGTAGGGGGGTAAGAGATCAACTAAAGGACTTGTATGCATGCATATAAGCATAACCAATGGACATAAGACACTGGGTGATAGGGGAGGCTAGGGGACTGTCTAGGGCGGGGGGATAAAATGGATACATTTGTAATACCCTTTGTAATACTTTAAGCAATAAAAAAAAAAAAAAAAAAAAAAAAAAAAGAACAGATGGAACATGTACAAAATACCTAACAGAACTGTAGATTTTAATCCAACCATATTAATAATAACATTAAGTGTGAATGTTCTGAACACACTAGTTAAAAGACAGTCAGATTCAATAAAAATCTAATGCATATAATATATGCTCTCTATAGTGCGCTTTAAATATCAAGTCTTATATATGAAAAATAAAATAATGGAAAGAGATGTAGTAAACAAACACTAATCAAAAGGAAGTATGAGTATTTTCAGGCATAAAAAATTACATGGGGTCATTTCTCCAAGAAGACAGAAAAAGATCTAAATTGTGTATGCCATGAACAACTAGTTTCAAAATACATAAATCAAAAACTGTTAGTACAGAAAGGATAAATTGACAGTTCCCCAGTTATAGCTGGAGACTTCTCAATAAATTATAGAACAAGGGGGAAAAATTCAGGACGTTTATAGAAGACCTCAAAAACCTCAAACCTCAAAAAGTAACCAACTTGACCTAAGTAACATGTCATAGAACACTACCAAAACAGCAGAATATACATTGTATACATTGTTCTCAAGTACACATGGAACCTTCACCAAGATAAACTATATATATATATAATATATATATATTAATATATATAATAATATATATTAATTCAATAAACCTGAAATTTTACAAAAGTAAAAACCATACCAAGTAGATTCTTGGACCATAGTAGAATTTAACTAGAAATAAATAATGGAAATATATCTGGAAAATCCTCAAATGTTTGAAAACTAAGTGACAGACTTCTAAATAATGAAAGGATCAAAGAGGAAGTCTCAAGGGAAAAAAAATGAATATATAAATAAGACATCAAGATTTTCAAGATGTAGTTATAACTTTTCAAAAGTTATACCAATAATGCTACCTTATAAAATAGTATCTAAAATTGATCATTTAAGTTTCAATTTAAGAAATTCTTGAAAGAGATAATCAAACTCAAATCAAGCAGAAAGAAAATAAAGTGATGAGCAGAAATCATTGAAACTAAAAACAGCAAAGCAATAGAAATACATTAATTTAACCAAAAACTTCACATTTGAAGAAAAAAAGCACTGATAAAATTCTTGTCAGACTGGCAACTTAAAAATAAAAAAGACATAAATATCCATATCAGGAATGAAATAAGTGGCATCATTATGTACCCTCACAGGCATTATAGGTACAATAAGGGAAAAGTGCATAACTCAATGCCCCAAAATTGACAAGTTGGATGGGAGAGTTACTGTGACTATCTTGTTCCTACTCCAGTGTTGCATTCTGAGTATTTTTTGGATCACTGAATCATAAAGAAGCCCAGCTAGACCTGATATAGGAGAGTATTCATAATTCAGAGACCATGGACCTCATGCCAGAAACTAGTAACTGGATGAGACTTTGAGGCAGTCTCCCTCGAATATGAGATGAATGTGTTCTATATGTGGGAGGAAGTGTGCAAAGATGTATCTAGGAGCACACTATGGCAGATAATGCTGGATGCCCTTTAATTTTCGGTGTCTTCTTCTCTCATAGAAGAAGATCTGTGATTTTCAGGTGTGCACATGAACATACAGAATAAAAGTTAAGACTTCCCAGCATCTTTTAAAGCTAGCTGTGGCCACACTGCTAGGCCAGCAGAAGTGCAAAACTAATGTGTGAAAGTCAATGCCACGTACTCTATCAGGCATAGCTCAGCTATTAAAATGGAGATCAGTCTATGCATTTCAATCAGAAAGGATTTCATAGAATGAATTTGTTACACAGTGACAAAAGATCTAAGATTAATAACAGAAGGACATCACTACAACTCATAGAAATAGAGGGATAACAGGAGGAGTTCAGAACCAAAGTCCCCTGTTGATGGCTGCTTGAGAACTTAGAGTGAGAACTGAGTCATGGGGCCTTGAACATCTGTCTGAGGTCAGGGGCACAGAGGAAATGCAGTTGCCGTTGGATGCCACTCAAGGGAGACAGAGGGAAAGAGGAAATACCCTACCTGCCCAGGTCATCTGCCACAGCAGAACAGGGAAAAGTGAGGCATGCACCTTAAAGTATTACATGAATGACCAACAGAGACTAGCATATAAATGAGATGGATAGCTGGCCTATCCTTTCCTTTGAGTTGCAATTTGGGTGTGAGGGGAAGCCGTCTGTTGACAGAGTGACGGGAGAGAAAGAAGCTGGGCCCCTGACAATTTAATGGAGGCTTTTATGTGAAAATTCAGCTCAGTCTTTTATGAGGAAAAGAAATACACATACCTCTTGATAAAGTAATATGTTAGTGTTGAAAGTCTGACCCAATAGTTAGTCTATATTTCTATAGTATGTTACAATTAGAATTGCATTGCTGCAATGAAGAATCTGAGAGATGGTGTTATGGGGAAAAAAGGGGAGAGCAGGGGCGTAAAAAGCAGGCATCTAACCTCAGCTTGAACACCTCAGTAGTGAACAACATCTCACTTAACAGGCCAACCCATTTAATCATTGGTCAGGCATCTCTCATTTTTGCTTTAATTACTTTGTGAGCCACAGTCTGCCTCCCTCCAATTTGCTCCCAATTTTATACTGTTTTTTTAAATATTCATTATCTTTAATCAGTCAGCATCTGCACACACTCAATGTATGTATTTTAAGTTATAATTACCTAGGAATCAATTTTATTTTCCTCTTCTTGAGGTTCAAATCAATAATCATTAAATAGAATCACTTCAGTTAAAGCATCATTACATTTACCAAATTAACTAATCAAATAGGTGGAACCAACATAACAAGTAAGCAATTTCACAAACAGCTCTGTGCTAGTTGCGACCTGAATATTCATGCAAAAGTATAAAACCCATGTCGGGCTGTAGCTCTTTCTTCAAATAGAAGCGAGGCACATTATAGTCATAGCATTCTTTCATTCTTACCTTCACCGAGGGAAGACACTGTGTGATCCCGGTTATACCTATGCAGAAACTAAGGTTTGCAGAAGCACAATTTATTCCTAGAAGTTTGGCTTCAAATCTTAATTTTTCATCCACAGTTTGTTGGAATCAAAATGGGATCAACACCGCCCTTTGAACAAAGGTGAAAACTGAGGTCTTGATCTGTAAACAATACCTCCCAGAATGCAGTCCTCCTTAAACTTTAACGCCCATATAAATCACCTGGGGCTAATGTTAAACTGCTGCTCCTGATTCTGTAGGTCTCCGAAGGTTTTTACATTTCTAACAAGCTCCCAGGTGAAGCTGATGTTGCTGGCCAAGGGTCAAACTTTGAGAAAGACAGGTCAGTTGGAGTTTTGAAATTTAAAGTTGGTCCCAGACTGGCAGCATCAGCGTGATCTGAGACCTTCTGAGAAGTTCAGTCTCTCTGGCCTCACTTGAGACCCACAGAGTTAGAATATCTGGGCATGGGCCTGGAAATCTATATTTTACCAACCCTTCAAGGTAATTCATGTTCACACTGAAGTTTGAGACGAATTAACTGATCACAGATGGAATCAGTATCAGAACAAGGGATTATGTCTCCTCACTCTCCTGATCAGTGCTCTTTCCTGTGTATCCGATCGATTCTCCCAGAGCTGGAATTAACTGCACGAAACATATTGGTCTGTAAATGTTTCTCCTTCAAGATGCCCATCTGATGGCTTTGAAATTATGTCAACACATCCTCTGAGACTCCTCCTTCAATAAACGGTGCTTAGCTACCCACTGCTTGAATGTTGGCTGGACTGAAGGACTCATCTACAATGAATGGACTACAGAAGTAGTGACCTGTTACTTGCATGACTAGGATATACAAAGACGAGCCTCCATTTGGAACACGTTCTGTCTCCCTAAAACCAGCTGCTGTCTTGTGAGGACATTCAGGTAGTGTTCTTAGTGTGCGAGAGGCCAGTGTGACTGGTGAACTGAAATCTCCAACCATCCATGAGGAATTGAGTCCGGCCAGCAACAGTGAGCGACTGCTCCCCTCCCCCACCCCCAAGCCTTCCTGTGAGACTCAGGAGAAACCCTTGGGCCAGAATCACCCAGCTAAGCGGCTTGCACATTTCTGACCTAGAGAGTCTGTAGGATGATACATTTTTATTTAAGTTGATGAAATCTGGGTTTGTTACACAGCGATAGAAAACTAATACAGTCTCTTAGCAATTGATTTCCTACGAAGGGATCAGGATAGCTCTTCAAACTTTCTCTATTTTGACTGTTTCTTGAAAAAGCAATCTATAGGATTTCACCTCTCCGGCTGCTTTTTAGTCTTCAGTTTTTATAGCAGTGGCCTCAAAAAGTGACCATATTCTAAGAGAAACTGAATGTCTGCAAATAACACTACTAAACTTGACATGATATAAGGATTTAAGAAACTCTGTGAATCTTACCAAATCACAGAGTAAATGAATCAATCACTGTTTAAAAGATTACATAGGTCAGCCCAGCCCCAAACACCACTCACTCCTCAACACATATGCAGGTCCTTCCCAGACTTGGGAGATAGGATTTCAACACTTAAAATGATTTCACAAAATAGGAAATATTCAAATAGTTCAGAATGCTTGAGCTGTAAATCTAATATTTATGTGGAAAATATACCTCTAACTCTACTTCTTCAGTGACTCTGAGCTTCTCTGTGTATGTTTTATAAACGTAATTAAATGCACAGTCATGTGATGAACTCCATAGTCCCACACAGTTCTCACATACTGTTCGTTTCTAGTGAAATGGACCTTTGATATAGACAATGAAAAGTGGTTGCAATAACATCTCAATCTTAGCCCTACTTAGTCCTCTAAAAGTGTATTTTGGACCTTTTATTCCTGAGTATGCAGCCAAATAAGGTTGTAAACCTTTTGTCTAATACTATCATCAAACCAAAGCCACTCATTAGGCAAAACACTCTGCAAATGAGAAACAACACCGATACATTAGTGAACAGGTCCATGGCACTGAAATCAATGCCAGGATACATCAGCATATTACCGGGGTACTGAGGAGAGAACTGCATTCTGAACCACCCACCTTGACCTCCAGGCGCCTAACAAGGAATAGTCAGTCATAGAGAACAGCTGGACTGGGCTAAGCAGGATCGTGCTATTTTGCTCTTTTAAAGTTGAAAGGGAATTTTTAGGTTATCTCATTTTCTACTTTCTTCTTGTCAGGTGATCACTCCGATTCTGCTTAAATTCCCCTGGTGTTAATCATGAAAGGCATCTCATTTCATGTTCGTTATCCTTACCTTCTCAAAGACCCTGCAAGTTTACATCTAAGGACTGCTTCTCTCCAGTCCCCACAACTGGGTAAATACTACAGAAGACGACCACAGCTTGAGTTAAAGGTAGTAAAAGGACAGTGCCACGTACAGAGCTTTTGCTGTGATAGCCTGGGGACTGTGCCGTGGAGCCAGGAAGGGAGGCCAGCCACAGAATATAGTTTTGACAAACATCCCAAGTGTAAGGCTTCAAGAGGCCATATCTGCAAAGGCACCGAACCCTGGAGGATCTGGCTCATTCTAGGTCCAATGTGTTGACAAGGTTGAGTCCCATCAAGTAAGGGAATTAGTAACAGTGCTAAAGGGAAAGTTAAACACAGCTGATCCTAACTCAGTAGCTATTTGCTTTCACTTGCCTGTTCCCCAAAGACCTGTATGTTGTTTGGAGAAACAAAGGCTACAGATAAAATTAGAAAAAATTGCTCAAAGACTTAATAGATTAAGCAGGGGCAGATTACAAATTTACTGTGATGATTCATCTCTTTGAAGAACCAATTATTGAGTCAATGTGATGGGGTTCAAGGGTATTAAAGTCATCAAATGAAATCTAGCCATTTTCCTAAAATTGTTTCTGTGTTATACAAGATGCAGAGTCATAGCCACTGCCTACAGCATGCATTCTCTCTGTTCTTCCAATGATAAATGCATCCATGTTTTAAAATAACTGTTATGTAACCTTCCCAGTGTTAGGGTATTGTTGTTCTAGCTGAGATTTTGAAATGATGTAAGATGTTTATTAGGAATTCAAAGAGAAAATCCTTTAGTATTAGAGATGAAGAAGGGCTTGCTGTACAAAATTTATATTTTGATAATTCAGTGCTTCCCCCCTGCCCCCCCCCCCATACCTTTAATCTGGTCAAATAATGTAAATAATTTAAGTCTATACATATTTCTTGTATATATGTGTAAATGTGTGAGTATGTATGTAATATACACTGAGTGGGCAGATTATTATGAGCACCCCATAAATATTTCATTGACACTTCCAAAAATACTGAATATTGAAAACTTCCTAAGCAAATACTCTCAAGGTTTTATTATTATTATTTGCATAACTAACTCACTTCATTGTACTGATGGGGTGGTCATAATAATCTGGCCACTCAGTGTAAATTTTGTGTATACATTTCCAAGAGGGAAAGTACAATGGACTAAGGCCATCTCTCCAAAACTTATTTACTCTCAAACCTCATTTTTTTAACAGTCATCTGATATATGCTTTAATGCTTCCAGTAATGAGAAGCTTACTACCTCATATGATAGTTTACCTTAGCCTTAGCCTGTGTGGCTCAGTGGGTTTGGAGTGGTCCCATTGAAAGGTTGCCAGTTTGATTCCTGGTCAGGGTACACACCTGGGTTTCAGGCTCGATCCCATTAGGGGGTGTACAGGAAGCAGCCAATAGATTGATGTATTGCTCTCACATTGAGGTTTCTCTCTTTCTCCTGCCCCCTTCCTCTCTCTCTCTAAAAATTAATTTTAAAATATTTAAAATATATATAATTTTTTTTAATTCCCCAAATTTTCCTTTAATGTTAAGCTGAAGTCAACTGACTGATGTTTGGGTGTTAATCTCACTAGCAGCTCTGTAGACACTAGCATATAACACTCAATAACAAAAATTTTAAGCCCAATATATGTAGTTTCTTCAACCCTGATTTAGTGGCATAGAACTGAAATCTGCAGAAACCAGTTTGGCTCAGTGGATAGAGCGTCGGCCTGCGGACTGAAGGGTCCCAGGTTCGATTCCGGTCAAGGGCATGTACCTGAGTTGTGGGCATATCCCCAGTGGGAGATGTGCAGGAGGCGGCTGATCGATGTATCTCTCTCATCGATGTTTCTAACTCTCTATCTCTCTCCCTTTCTCTCTGTAAAAAATCAATAAAATATATTTTAAAAAAAAGAACTGAAATCTATCTAGTCACTATTTTCTGAGACATTTACCAGTGTGTTTGGGTCCTTCTTAAATGAAAGCCTCTGCACCCTCAAATGGCATGCAAATCTATGGAGGTGAGCTGCTCAGTGTAAAGAAATAATAATAATAATAATAATTACCACCATTTGTTAATCATGCACACAGCCCTAAGGTAGACAGATACATTACAGAATTCATTTATTAGCATTCCCAGAACCTACAGTTATCTTAAAATACCACCATATTATTGATTCAGACTTAATTTGCAATAAATTACAAAGCCTTTATAATTTTTTAAATGAGAGCTTTAGAAAGCCTCTGCTATCTCTTTATATTCATACTAGTAGCCTGGTGCATGGATTCGTGCACACTGAAAGGAAATTAATTAGAAGAAATATTTTAATATCACTATTTGCCCTTTCTCTATTATAGAAATGTCAGAGATGAAAGAAAATTAGTAAAATGTATATGAAAATAGGATGTAAATTGATTAATAAACAATAACAACATGATATAACAATGAAGACATGATATAAAAACAAAAACATGATATAAAAACAACAAAAACATGATATAAAAACAACATTGATAAAGAAAGACTGATAATTGATTAAACTTATTCTAATATCTCCCTGTATACCACATTAAGAGTTAAAACACTTTCAGACTGCTTGAGAAATTTCCCTTTTGATGAAGTATTTACAACTTTAACTTTAACATCACACACTCTTCAAACTCAAGAGAAAGCAACATGTAACTGACCATGTCCGAAAACAGGTTCAGGTAGGAATATTCCTACACTGTCTAGAGGTTGTCCTTGTGATTTATTAATAGTCATCGCAAACGCTGGCAACACGGGAAACTGTCTTCAAATTAATTTAAATGGGAGGCCAGTGTCAGATGGGGACAAATATCACACATGTGCGAGTCAATGTTTATTTTTAGGTTGCCAGTGTACGTCATATGTACAGGCTGGTCAGTTGGTCGGACAGTCGGACAAACATGTGGTCAGTCACTTACCCTTTTATATAGATAGATTCAAGCAGAATATGTTTTAACCTAAAATAAAAATTGTAATTCATCTCTACGAAATGTCATAATTAAAGATAGCACAATGTAAGAAAAACTTCTTGAGCTTGGTGTGAGATAGACCTTTCTTTGATCCCTAGGACTTCTACAAATTGACTGTGTGACTAAAGGTCACTTCTTGACCTCTCTGTGCCTCAAGTATTTTAAATGTAAAATGGAGAAAATAATGTTTACCCTTTTAGGTTATTGTGATAATACATGAAATGTTTGACTTATAGCAGGGCATGGCAAATAATATATTATACTTTCATTTTTATTGTCATTACTAGAGGCCCGGTGCACAAAAATTTGTGCACTCGGGGGTGGGGGTTCCCTCAGCCTTGCCTGTGCCCTCTCACAGTAGGGACTCCTCGGGGGATGACCACCTGCTGGCTTAGGCCTGCTCCCTGCTCCCCGGGGGATTGGGCCTAAGATGGCGATCAGACATCCCTCTGGCAGCCCGGCAGCCCTCAGGTGATGTCCACTTGCCAGTGGGGAGAAGACCTAAGCTGCAGTCAGACATCCTTAGTGCTGCTGAGGAGGCAGGAGAGGCTCCCACCACCACCACTTTACTGGCAGCCATCCCCCTGGCTTGTGGCTGAGCAGAGCTCCCCCATGTGGGAGCACACTGAGCACCAGAGGGAAGCTCCTGCATTGAGCGTCTGCTCTATGGTGGTCAGTGTGTGTCATAGTGACCAGTCATTCCTAGTCTTTCTGCTCTTACGGCCAGTTTGCATATTACCCTTTTACTATATAGGATAGAGGCCTGGTGCATGGGTGGGGGCCGGCTGGTTTGCCCTGAAGGGTGTCCCGAATCAGAGTGGGGGTCCCTCTTGGGTGTCTGGCCAGTCTGGATGAGGGGCTGAGGCCCGTTTTCAGGCTGGCCGGCGACTGAACCTCCCTGCCTCTCCTGTTTTTCTTTTTTTATTATTCTGGGATTTATTTACCTTCTATAATTGAAACTTTGTTGCCATCACTGGAGCTGAGAACCGACTCCTGCTTGCTCCCAGCTCTGAGGCCACGGCCTGCTGAAAGCAGGTATCTGGGGTTTGTTTAGCTTCTATAATTAAAACTTTGTTGCTTTCGGAGTCAGAGCAGGGCCGCGGCAGGCAGGGAACCTCGGCTTCCTCCATCACTGGAGCAAGCAAGCCTCCTGCTCGCTTCAGCTGTGTGGCTGCCAGCCACCATCGTAGTTGGCAGTTAATTTGCATATCGCCCTGATTAGCCAATGGGAAGCATAGCATAGATATGGTCAATTACCCTTTTTGTCTTTTATTAGATAGGATTATGTCTAATATTTTTAATTGACTAATCTCAAAGATTTAAATCTATTCAAATTTCATCAGTGTTCTATCTCTTCTAGTATCCAGATCAATAATGCAGATGTCCAGCGGGATGTGGTGAGATCAGAGTTCATGGTATATGACCAGATAATTTCAGGTTGTCCTAAATTATTTAATCTAAAATAATATCTCACATGTATTGAATCTTAGTAAAACCCAGGACAATTATTTTATCAGTATTCAGTAATGGAGGTACTATAACAATTTCACAAACAAAGAAAGTGAGATAAGAAGGAGGGCAATTATGATTCTGAATACAGACTCCAAACTCCTAACCACTATAGAATCTATATATTTTTTTCTCATTAGCAAATAAGTTATAAATTTATCTGAATCCTCCATCTCAAATTTTGGCATCTTAAGGGTTAGTCTATTATAAAAAATCTTGTTATATGTCTTGTCAAAATCCAGATATATTGTGCCTACAGATTCAAATAATTGTATAGTTCTAAGCTTTCAACTAAAAGGAGTATGAGGTTTATTTAAACATTAATATTGTGTTTTTTCTGTTTCCTTTTCAGAGTTCTCAAAATGTCTTGAGTAATAAGCTCTAAACTCTTGTTGAAATATACTTCAGTCTTATCAGTTTTGTGAATATACTATTTCCTCTCCTTTCTTAAACTCTATTTTATATATATATATAATTGATTTTTTACAGAGAGGAAGAGAGAGGGATAGAGAGTTAGAAACATCAATGAGAAAGAAACATTGATCAGCTGCCTCCTGCACAGTCCCCACTGGGTATGTGCCCACAACCAAGGTACATGCTCTTGACCAGAATCAAACCTGGGACCCTTGAGTCCGCAGGCTGACGCTCTATCCACTGAGCCAAACCGATTAGAGCATTACACTCTATTTTTTTAAAAAACAGGAATTCGGTAGCCTGAATTCACAAAGATTTTGTGTCTTTTTCTAATAAATGGAGATAATAATATCTAATAAATGGGGTTGTTGTAAGAAAGACATTTAAAAATCTAAGCACTGAATGGGAGGCTTGGTCCCCCCCCAAAAAAAAAGAAAAGAAAAGAAAACACACACAAAAAAAAACCCCACAAATCAATAATAGCTGTTGTTATGTAAATTTCACTCACAATAGATTTGTGAGCAAGTTGATGAAGCTGTTTTTCAACATTGTGTTCTTTATGATTAGGAGCACTCTATTATACATACAAGCAACATTCAGTAATTGTTTGCTGAATTAAGCATTCAGAGTAAGTTTTTTTATATTGCACCAGTACAATTTTAAAGTAAATTTAACGCACAAGACATTTTTTTCAGAGATAAAAATGGAAGTTTTTAGACTCTTAGTGGACTTATTCCTACTAATGTTTTCCTATAAATACAATAAAAAAACTTAGGTATGCTGATTTTTCCTGTAGGCTTAGCATATTTCCCCTAAATAATCCTGCTTGGAAAGAGAAAATGAACTATTTCATCTCTAGTACAGTAGTCAATATTTGGGCAGAAACTCCAAGTTTGTTCTAATTTCCTTATAGATTGAATGAAATACTTCTGGTGTGCACAGAATGAGAGTCCAGCAAAATTGTGTTTTTTGAAATAATAGATTCACTTGAAAATAATAATAAAGACTCTATGTAAATAAAAGAATTTCTCCAATTCTAAATGAACTAGAGAAATTATTCTTAGATGGTTTCAACTTAGGGTACTTTTAAAATCTGATAAGTATTGATAGATAAAGTCTTTAAAAAACTGGGCTCCATTTAAAAAAATTAATTCCACTCAAAATGTGTTAAGTTTAAATGTCAAGGGACTTATATACTTGCTCTCAGATAGGAAGATTTGGGATATCTGAAGTGGTGTCATGTGTAAGGGGTTGAGACTTGCTCTAGTAAGTGACGCTAGCAGTAAGAAGCACACTTTCTGCATACTGTGTGACCTTCCTTTTTGAAGGAGGGGTCATGTGCTGCGGAGGGAAATTTTGTTTAGGAAGACAGATTCACTGTGTATAGAATTCCTTAGAAACTCCCACGCTCTAGATTGGCAATTGAAGGGAATGTTATTTGACTTCAAAAGGCCCTGGTAAAGACAGGTTGAGAGAAGAATTACTTCCTCTTGCACACCAACACAACTCCATTGCCGAGGCAGTCGCTCTCATACAAATCTTGCACAGAATTTTTCATTTCCCCTGACATTTATCATTTCTGTGTATAAGTCCTCAGGCATGGCACCTGCTTTATTTGCCACTGTATAGAAAAGTCTGCACATCTTCATTTACAGTAGTTAATGCAAATCAATCTTCCTCGCAATTAGCCTGCTCTAAAAGGTTGATCTAGAAGATTGAGATTGCAGAAGCTCAGTAGGGCTTTGAAGACCAGACATTGTGGACACCACTCATTCATAGGGTCCTCGGGAGTAGGAGAAGACTAAACAGTACCTAACACCCTCAAATATTGATGTTGGAGAGAAGATGGCAGCTAATGCTTTGAGTGCCGCATATTGAGGCAGGATAGTAAGAAGCTAGGAAAATTCCTTGGCAAGTGGAATGGGGAAACTGAGTCAGATAGTTAAACAAACTGGTTGAGCAATTTACAGCCAGATAATAAATCACAAGGTCTTATCTCCCCTAACCAAGGGCACTTAGAAGCAAATGGTTTACACATTCCAGACCCTGCCAGGGCAAACCTCCTTGGTCTAGGTCTCTCTTCCGTGACTTTCTTTGAAGGTGAAAGCGACCAGAGAATGACCCTGACCCCTCTATATGCTCATTTGGATAAAACAGCATATTAAAGAGAACACCTGGAAAGCTGATGAATATTCTATTGAGATCCTCTCCTGAGATCTCCCCCTTTAGAAAATTCCCACCTTTAGAAAAGAGATTAAAAAAACAACACATTAAGATAAATGCAGCCTGCTCTTGCTCTCCTTGGGACAAACCCACCCTTCTCCTTTTCTCAGGTGTGTATTTTTGCACTTTCTCCTAAACACTGAAGGTCCCCAGGAGATTTGCAACAAGAGGAGCAGTAGGTAGCAGCAGCTCATCCCAGGCTTACCCCTGAACCTGTCTCCAAAGCCCCCTTTTCCCTGTTTCCAGTGAGCTAAAGGCAGCCCCACCTTGGCCCACTTCTGTCACTGTGACTTGGACTTCTATTTCTCAGTGAGTCCATGCAGCCCACTGTGGGTCTCTTCTTTTCTATAACAGTGTAGTGAGCCAAAGCAGCACTGCCTAGGCCAGTGATGGCGAACCTATGACACACATGTCAGAGGTGACACGCGAACTCATTTTTTTGGTTGATTTTTCTTTGTTAAATGGCATTTAAATATATAAAATAAATATCAAAAATATAAGTCTGTGTTTTACTATGGTTGCAAATATCAAAACATTTCTATATGTGACACGGCATCAGAGTTAAGTTAGGGTTTTTCAAAATGCTGACATGCTGAGCTCAAAAGGTTCGCCATCACTGGCCTAGGCTCTCTCTGCTTGCTTCTATCCTAAGCCCGTCTTTTCTTTCACTGTCCCCAGCTTTAACTAATGTACACTCAAAATAACCCGACTCATACTATGAAATTCTTCCTACATGAAGTCAAGAATTAACACACCACAGACCAGCCGAAGGCAGACCTGCTTGGGGCCTGGTCCCTTTCTGGTGACAGTATGTGACAGTTACTAACCAAGGAGCTTCATATCTGTTATGTTGTATAATCCTCGCATTCTCTATTAGGTATGCATAATCTCCATTTTACTGATGAGGAAACCAAGGCTCAGAGAGGGTGGGCAACTTGTCAAAAGACACCAACCCAGTGAATGGAATAGCTGAGATTCAATGCATGGATCCTAACTGCAATTTTCATGCCTTTAAGGTTGCAAACTCTTTCCTATGTGAGAGAAGGCATACCACATGAGGGTGTCTTCAAGGTCCTTAATTTACCTCCTACTTTCCCTTAACAGTCTCAGTTCTAATAAAAATCCATTTCACAGAGACCCAGAATTCATTTTCTTGTGGAGCAATGCAGTTTTCTCTCTGTTGCTCCAGTAACTCTTTAGTAACCCAAACCTAATGAACGGTGGCAAGAGTCACAGGCAGGCAGGTGAACGGGGAGGAAGAGCCCTGAGGTTCTGTGAGGAAGGCTTAGCTGTCCCTGACAACAACCAGTCTGTGACAGTACTAGAAGCTTCTCGAGTTATGGAGGGTCAAGCTTGACTCACTACCATGCATTCATAGCACCTGGAAGATTTAACTTTTCATTCCCAAAAGTAAACAAAATAATTCTTTATACACTGGAACCAACCATTTGATGGAATAAGGAGCTAAACGTTCTTATCTAACAAATATCAATACATATATCAATACATATTATATAATCTGTGAGACTGAAATAAATGTCCATGTCCTTTGAAAAAAAAATTCTCTTGCTAGGAGAATTTATTAGGGTCTACACTCTTTTTTTTATTTATGTCCTAATATTGCTGGTCATCTTTGGAGGGCCCCATGCCATTTGTATTTTCTCAGCGTGCCTTTCCTATGATTGGCAGAACGGCCTTCAGCTTTGCTCGAAGTTTCATTAGTCCCTCTGCTTCATACTCTGGTGCTGCCTTTCTCTGTGCTCAGGTCTGATGCTTCTGCATATTTCTGTGTTACTCTCCTATATTGCAGCAGAGAGGAGTCCTTTACACTCCTTTGTTTGGGAGTACAAACTTCTTTTTATTACTTCCTAATGGTTGTGCTGAAATCAATGGGGAACTGAGCAGACACATGGAGGCCTGTAACAGACATGAACGTATTTCCTAATGCTGCTGCAATTCAGTCACGGTCCTTCCTAATACCAGCCTCTTACAGTGGAACCCACATTGGCCTACCCATGGCAAAAAGCGCAGATATCAATGGCATCCTATTGCCTGGGTCATTCGGTCAATAAATAACTGTGAAATTTTAAATGCTGGATGGAGAGCATGGGAGATTGTGTATCATGTGAGGTGAATGGAGAGGAGGAAGGCCTGTGCAGATGTTTGAATCCTGCACACTTACTGTTCTATTCACTAACTAAAGCTTCAGTGCACATTTTAATAAGTGCCTCATAGTTTTTTATTTGAAAAAAAGGCCTGAAAACATTGGAAATATTAGTGACAAATATAATAACTTAAATACCCACTCTTAATTGAAATGGTTAAAAATAAGGATATAAATTTAGGTAAATATGTTCTGATTAATTAACAAGATACAGGCTATATTTAGCCAATTTAAAATGTAAAAGTAGATTCTTACTGACTTTGTTTTTTTTAATATAGAGTAGGGCAGAAAAGTCCTGACATACTCAACTTCAATGGCTACTTGTTTGTAAAAAGTGAAGATCTAAAAAACACATCCTAAAAGAATTATGTTAACAAAATAAAAGGATTCTTGCTTTTCCTAGTACTTCTTACATTGTAAACATAATATACTAGTAGTTTGTTAATAGTATTGTACCATGTTCTTTTATTATTTTACAAATGTAAGATGTCAATATTAGGGAGAAAGGAGTGAAGGGTATATAGGAACTGTATGTACTATGTTTGTAATTTTTCTGTAAAAATATTACCAAATGAAAAAGTAATTTAAAAAATCTATGAGTAGGAGCTATTCCTTACCCATATTTTTACTCAAAGTTTATGTTTTTTACCTTGGTCTACACGGCACTGTGTGATCTAGCTCCTATGCCTTTTCAGCTCTCAGTACCCACTGCCCTTGACTCCAGGTGTTTTCTCTCTGCTATTCAGTTTGTTAAAATTTTACAGATGAGGATACTAAGGCTCAGAGAGATTAAGTAACTCATTTAGTGTGCCATATATTCAATAAAGCATCAAGGTGTGCAAGTCCATGTGACTTTAATCCTAGACTCCAACTGTCCCTCTTGAAATAGTAATAAACCAATATCCCTTAAAGTTGAATTTTTTAAAGGGCATGTGTTATTCTACTTAATAGTATTTTTTTCTTACAATTTATAGATACAACACTGGAATGGGTTATCAAAGGATTGCTATTTAAACTACGAATCAAGGAGAGACATCATTTATTCTGAATGATTTAGATATTTATTATTCTCAAACATTGTGCAAAACCAAATCCTTTCTCCAGCCACTGTACCTCCCCCCCCCCAAGATATATCAGATTTTGATTTTAAGATTATAGAATTAAAAGTAGTGACTAACAACATGTTTAAGTGCAAAGAACAATGAACTGGAGTTCAAACCCCAGCTCTGCCCTTAATTTTAATAGGCAGTTAGCGTCTCTAGGCCTCACTTTCTTCATCTGTAGAATTGGGATGTCTTGTATTACACAAGAATATAAGGTTAAATGAGATCAAGCAAGTGAAATGCTCAGAGGAGAATGGTATGAAGGAGGCCAAATTAAGTTTGAATGTGAGCTAGATCCTAACATTGATCAGCAATGCTAGTTTCTTCTCCCCTTCGTATTCTTATAATGTCAGATATGTAGCATTTTCCCCTAAACTTACCATGATGCATTGATTCAAAAGTGTAAAATATTTGGAAAAAGCAAATCATGGTGTTGGTGTTGGGTAACCTTCAAAATCTTGGTGTTGGTGTTGGGTAATCTACAAATCTTGATGTTGGGTAAGCAATACTTTTGCAAGTCATATAAATTATAATTTTTTGTTTTAATAAAAATTGTAGAAGGGATACAGATAATAGTGCAGTAGAGGCCTGGGGTGGGGTGGGGATTAGGTTGAGGGGGACAACAGTGGTAGGGAGCATCTAATATAACAGAAATAACATCCTTTGTTACTATTCAAACTTATAATTAAACATTTTAGATAACAACATAAAAAAGTACAAATGTATGTGTGTGAATGCATTGTGTGTGTGTGTGTGTGTGTGTGTAATTTTTTTAGGGTATAAGTGAGCAAAGAATTAGAAAACAAATGAGATAGTGCTAAATTTTGAGTAGTCAAATAATTAGGAGGTAATTTGGAAGAGCAAAGATTCATGCACCAATAGGATAAGGACCCTGAGACTAGAGAATGAACCCACCTTATTTGTTGTTCTATCCCTTGAATAATGCCTAGCACATAGTAGAATAAATAAATGTTGAATTAATGAATAATTTATAGCAGAGTACATGTTAATCCATATTGTTTTAGCTTGAGTCAAAGGACATAATCTTCTACATTTTTATCTGCTGATTTTCTTCCAAAGAAGTTAAAATTAGGCTAACCTTCACAATCATGATATAGCCTGCTTTTACAACTTTTCTTTTGCAAGGCATTAACATTTGCATTTTTAATTATATGCTATAATACTAACCAACAAGTCTTTGAAACGTAATCATAATAACCTTTGTGCCCCATTCATTATAAACTTTTCTTCCTCGCAGCAATTCTCTTCCTATTTTAAATTTATACACAAAAAAAACTATTTCCCCCTTGGCTGTTTTGCCAACTTGTCTTAAATAGTACCAAAAGCTTCCATGTGCATAACAACTGTATGCATATTATGCAACCAATTATTCTTTTAACTGTAAAAGAGTTATTTCCCTAAATTTAAACAAACAAGGATTATGAAACTTGACTAAATTAAGTTCACTTCACATTTGTAAAAGATGCATATTTTTATACCTAAGGGTTTTTAAATCTTTGTAATACGCAGATGATTTAATAAAAACACCAAGAGAAAGCACTTTGGAGGGTATTGACCACTAAGCTATACATCTGAAACTGGTATAAAATAGCATTGAATGTAAACTATAATTGGAAAAATAATAATAATAATAAAATAAAACAAGAACAAGAGAAAGAAAGGCTAAGATTTGAATTGCAGTATTAGTCAATAAAACTTAAAAACAGTCATTGGGCACTTTCATTTTACAGGGTATACCATTTGAAAGAAATATTTTATTTTATTTATTTAAATTCTAAGAACATTTGCCTGATAATGGAACCTAGAGTTATGTTGAGAACTTTTTCTATGATACCTCATTGTTTCACTTCCAGATTTATAGAATCAGTAAAAATCATTTGCCTTTTGTGTGGACATATGATATATAATACAAGAAGAAAAGGAAAGTAGTATTTGCTTTATCTCTTTAAGAATCTATGGCTAATGATATCAAGGTCTACTACTGAAGTTCAGTAATTCCACCAACACAGGATAGTATTGATGGAAAAATAGATATGTAGATCAATGGAATAGAACACTCAGAAATAAATTCACACAAATACGCCCAACAATTTTTGACAAAACTGCAAGAGCAATTAATTCAATGGAGGAAGAAAGGCCTTTCAACAATAATGCTGGAGGATTGGACATCCATAGTCATAAAAATGAACCTCAATTGAAACCTCATGTCTTATACAAAAACCAATTCAAATAGGTAACAGGCTTAAATGTGAAACATAAAATTATAAAACCTTTAGGAAGAAAACAAAAACATAAGAGAAAAATTATAGTAGGAAGAGTTAGACAAATAATTCTTAGGTTTGACACCAAAAGCGTGATCCATGACATGAAAATTGATAAATAAGAATTTATCAAATTTAAAAGGTCTGCTCTGTGAAAGCCCACGTGAAGGAAATGAAAAGACAACCTAAAAACTGGGAGAAAGGATTTGTAAACCACACATCTGATGAAGGACTGGCATCTAGAAAATATGAAGAACTTTCAAAACTTAACAGTAAAAAAAAAAAATGCAACTAGAAAATAGGCAAATGATGTGACCAGCTATTCCACTGACAATGTGATGATAAACAAGCACAGGAAAAGATGTCCAATGCCATCAGCTAACAGGCGATTGCAAATTAAAGCTATAATCAAACATCACTCCATAACTATCAAGATGTCTAAAGCAAAAACGACACCAATCATTCAGGCATTGCTGATGGAAATGTAAAATGGAAACAAGTTTGGCAATTTCCTCAAAATAAAAAAATAAACATTCCACTATCATACAACCCAGCAACTGAACTCCTGAATATTTATCCCAGAAAATGAAAACTCATGTTTACAGAAAAATGTGTTTACAAATCTTTATAGCATGTTTATTTGTCACAACCAGAAGCAGATGGCCTTCAGTGGGTGAGCATTTAAATAAACCATATACATCTACTACTAGGCAACAAAAAGTAACAACTATTGATGCTATTTATATAAATCTCCAGAGAAGTATGCTGAGTGCTAAAAGCCAACCTGCAAAAGTCACAAATTGTACGGTCCTATTTATATAACTAACATTCTTGAGATGACAGAATTATACAAACGGAGAACAGATCTGTGGTTGGCAGGTGTCAAGGAAGAGAAAAGAGGAGGGAAGTAGTTGTGGCATAAAAGAGGAACATGAGGGACCCAGTGGGTATGGGACTTCTGTTTATTAGCTATTTCAATGTCAATATCCTGATAGTAATAATGTGGTATTGTTTTGTAAGATGTTACCCTTTTGTGGCAACTTACACGAGTCAAGGAGACAGGAGTTGTGTTTGTATTACTTTTTACAACTGCATGTGAATTTACATTTATTACAAAATAAAGAATCTAATTTTTAAAATCTATAAGTAATACTCTTCAAAAACATGCCAAGGCTGTGAAAAATAATATAGGAAATACTGAAAAGTGTAAAAAGACTGGAGGTATTAGTATTACTAAACATTACTAAATGCAACATAATATCCTGAATTGGATCCTGGAATAGAAGAAGGGCCATTACAGGAAAAAACTGGTGAAATCCAAATAAAGACTGTAATTTAGTTAATTATATTAAACCAATGTTAATTTCTTACTTTTGAAAAATGTACCAGATGTACATAAAATATTAACATTAGGGGAGGCTGGGTTTGGGTATCTGGGAACAGTCTGTTCTATCTTTGCAACTTTTCTGTAAATTTAAAATTATTCCCAAATAAATATTTTTTAAAATCTATGGTTAAAAATTGTCCCCTATACGGAGCTCCAGTGGTGCAATTATTTAGCGCGCGGTACTTATAAAAATTGTCCCCTATTCATTGTTTCTAATCAAACACTAGGCATTTTTTAAAAATCTATCTTTATTGTTGCAACTATCACAGATGATCCCATTTTTCCCCCATTGACCCATCCACCTTGCCCTGACCCCACCCCCAGGCCTATACTAAGCATTTTATTAGGCATACAAGGTACTCTGTAATATAGCCCCTGCTTCCTCTCCAAACTTATTTCCTGCTGTTGGTTTCTTGCCCTGTACCTTTATTGGTACAGCCTGCAGTTCTTTTTTTTTTTTTTTAGAGAGAGAGAGAGAGAGTGGAAGGGAGAGAGGGAGGGAGGTGAGAGTGAGAGAGAAAGAGTGGCGGGGGGGGGCAGGAGAGAAACATTGATGTAAGAGACACATTGGTTAGTGGCCTTTCGCATGAGCCCCAAACTGGGGTGGGGACAGAACCTGCAATCCAGGTACATGCCCTTGACCAGGAATCAAACACAGGACCCTTCAGTGCTCACACCCATACTCTTACCATTGAGCAACACCTGCCAGGGCCTTGCAGTTCTTGAAAAGTGTTTCACTGAGTTAAAACTTTTATTTTTTATACAGACCAGTCATCGTGCTAAAAGTGACCTTCTGTTCTCCCTATTCTTCCTACTTGGTAAAACCTAGTTATCTTTCAAATATCCAGCACAGGCACACACAAAAATTGTAAATATTTTCTTGACCATCTTCACAACATTATTGATGGTTCTTTTGCTTCTTTACCTTACACAGTAACAATACTATACTCTCATGTAACTAATGACTACTTACCATGGTTTTCTTCTCCACTGAACTTTGATGAAGCAGTAAAGAGATATGGGGCAGGGGGGCGGGGTGGGGGGGAGGAGGCACAGGATATGGATTGATATATACCTGAATTTGAATTTCTCCTTCACTATTTTTTAAATCTGTAACTTGAAATATGACTCTGAGACTCAATTTCTTCTTCTATTAGAAAAAATAACTATTATGCTTACTTGATAGATTTGCTGTGAAATTAAATGAGAGAAAATACTTAAAGCATCGGGTAAGATACTTGACACAAAAACTCAATTATATTATTAATTCTATCACTGTAAAATTATTATCATTATTACATAACATGTTTTTCAATGCTTTAGTATTGCTATGAAAATAATTTTGGCATTGTGTATCTTCTGAAAGAGTCTTTGAGACCCCTCAGGTGTCCATAGGCATTCTTTGAAAAGTACTGAATTAAAGCATTGTATAAAACAAGGGAACACTCTGTTGCTGTTCCTGGTATGTTTAGAATTTGATTAGAAGGAGGATTCAAATTTACTTTGTGTCATAAGGCTTTGTTTATTAAACCATTGTATCAATGGTACATTAAGATCTGTGGGATCAAGATCCAAGGACGGAGGAGGAGGGATTCAGCTGAGATCCCCAAAGCTGCCTGCTTGCAATGAGTTATGGCTTAAGGTATCTTAATTATCTTAGGAAATTCTTCAGCAATAAATTGCATCTTATTTTGTAGTCAATACATTCACCCATCTTTTCATTCATTTTCATAACCATTATTAAAATTAAGTCATTTAAAGGATGTTTATTATTTACTTACATTTGCCAGACTAAGAAGAAACAGAAATGAACAAAATGAGTGATCCTGTTTAGCTGTGGGCACCTAGGATAGTAAAAAAAAAAAAAAAAAAAAAAATTCCCAGGAAAAATGACAACAACCAAGATTAAAATAAACATGGAGAGATTTCGGGGTAAGAGAATAGGAGATATTTGACACCCACATGGTAAAGGACATTTAACAGGAGAACCACAAAGAGATGAGATAGTTGGATAGAGCAAAGGCTATGTGTGAACATGTGACTTAAAATTAAGGCCAGTGAGGTATGTAGTGCTAGATATAGAAGGGATATATAGACTAAATGGTGTAAAAGATGTTTAATGCATTGATGTTGCAGGACAGAGCCTCATTCAAGACAATCAGAGATCCTCTGAACTGGCATGGTGAAAACTGTGATGGTTGCCAAGCTACTGAGATGCACAGGGGCAAATGATTTGACATTTTTAAATACAATTTCTTATTTCTAATAATGTGATTGAAAAGTAGTACGTAAATCGTGTCAAAAAAGGGAAGGGCACCAAGCAAGCCCTTGATCTTAAAAAATTTCAAATGATAAATACAAACAATATATACAAATGTATAATGAATGGTCATAAATTGGAGCCTTGGAGAAAGAATAGGGAGGAAACATATGACTGCTTTTTTAACCCTAATTCTTCATCCAGAGACTTCCTAGAAATTTGCATCTGCCAGAGACAGGGTCTTAAAACCAAGGACCCAAAGTAAAAGAAAAGCAGAAGAAACTCACAGAACAGAGAGACAATAGTACATAGTTGTTAGTCAAAACGAATATGGTCGTGTGAGAGCTTAAAGCCTCAATTATCACTCAATTTGTTAGTTTCACAGTCCAACTCAGCAGAAAAACCCTGTGGGAGAGTTTTACTACAAATCAGCCTATTTTCTATGCACAAAGTTTTATTATAATGATGTCTCTGAAGTCCATGAGAAATGCTCTCTCTGTCTGGGATAAAACACTCTATCTTCAAACACAAGGAGAAGAATAATGGTGAACTTCCAGAGGACTTCTTTAAGTACCTCTGAAGAGGAGAGAGGATGGTCTTTGGTGCACGTGGGCTTCACAGACCGTGCAAGATAATTCATGTTGAAACAACACACACTTAATACACACAGACACACATGCATGAATACCATGCATGGCTGTAGCTAATTACGGAACAAATTTGAATGGTGATCGATTTCAAATGCCATAAGTAGGATAAGTAGGTGCTAATTCTCTATTTCCTTTGAACTTAAAGACAAAAATAATAAAAGAAAGTTTCTACCTTTTGAAAAATAATCTGAATGCTCCCCCTTCTCTCTCTCTCTCTCTCTCTCTCTCTCTCTCTCTCTCTCTCTCTCTCTCATCTCTCTCTCTCTCTCTCTCTCTCTCTCTCTCTCTCTCTCTCTCTCTCTCTCTCTCTCTCTCTCTCTCTCTCATTTGCTCTCCCTTGTCCATTTTAAGTATGTGGAGCGTGTCTGAGCATAGTGGGACCTGAATCAGGACAGGCCTATACTGAGATATATGGAATGTTAAAAACTAAGAGTGATCATGGGCCGTACAATAAAGCAATGATGCTAGAAGCTGGAAAGGATTCCACATGGGGTCACACCAAAAGGTACCACTCCAAAGGGTCACATATTGTATGGGTCCATTTATATAACATTCTTCAAATGACAAAAATGGAGAACAGATTAGTGGTTGCTAGGAGTCTGGGATGTGGGTGTACAGAGAGAAGCTGCTTTAAACAGCAAATGAGGACCCAGCCAGGGTTTCTCAGTGGTTGAGCACTGACCTATGAACCAGGTCACGGTTCGATTCCCGATCAGGGCACAAGTCTGGGTTGTGGGCTGGATCCCCAGTGTGGGGCATGCAGCAGGTAGCCAATCAATGATTCTCTCTTATTGATGTTTCTACCTCTCTCTCCCTCTCCCTCTCTCTCTGAAATCAATAAAAATATATTTTTTTTAAAAAAGGAAAGGCAAGATCCCTGTAGTGGAGGAGCTGTTGTGTATCTTGACTGTATTAATGCCACTATCCTGGTTATGATTTGTACTATAGTTTTGCAACATGTCACTACTGGCGGAAACTAGGTAATGAGTACATGAGGTATCTTCATATATGTCTTACAACTGCACATAAGTCTATAATTATCGCAAGGTAAAAGTTTATTTTAAAAAGCTCCTACCTTTAGCATCCTGCTTCATTAAAAATAAATCAAAGACTTTAAATAACATCACATTAATCATAATAAAGTCAACAAAACCAAAACACATATATTTTAAGCAGATTGTCATTATTAAAACACATATTCAAAATCCTACTTGTTCCTAATGCTCTCACTTCCGGGTGATTGTTACTTACATCAAAACCAGAAGAGCCTATATATCTTGGAACTGGGAGCTATCTTCTCCCCAGAAGAATTCTGGAAATATAGTGATAATATTTTAGAAGGCATGCGGGCAATGAACAAGTGCCTTAGCACATCTTGTCTTCTAAATCTCTTGGCTTCAATGCATCGGCTTCTATTTTAAAAATTATCTATTTTTAGCTTGTTTTTCTAACTGTATTTAGGTTAAGAAAAAAAATTAAAGTGCCAAAGTTGAAGGACAATTAAGAATTCCAAAAGATCACACTTTATATAAAACCATAACAAGGAACTGGAGGATTTTATTAAAATGTGGAAGTTATTGGCATCAGGGAAAGGGCTGGTGGATGTATTTAGCCAACCGGATGTGCATTAGTCTTGCCATTCAAGAACATTAAATGAATTATGGAGAAAAAAATTCTGTTTGAAGCCCTTACATCCTAAAAAAATTAAAAACATTTAAAAAATGCTAAAAACTGGATTTGTTACCCCTGATTCCCACAAAAAGACAGGCTGATTTTGCAATGAGTCCTGGTAGACAACCCCTTGGGAACCATTCATTCAAGTTCATTAACTCCTTTATTTACCAAAAATATAATGAATACATTCAGTGCATATGATCACCAAATATGTATTTTACAACAATGACAACCTTTGTTTTTCATATGCTCAGATTCACTAAAATACACAGAGCTGACAGAAAGGAGTATTTCGTAAAATCGACTGCTATACATTTTACAATCAGCGAACCCTCTTGCATTTTCATTTATCTATATATTTTAGCATAAATCAGTATCATGCTTCTGTGTGAAACTCTCCAAAGCCTTCCCATCCCTACCAAACCTTCCACACTGTCCCCACTTCTCAGAATGCTCTTCCCCAGATTGTCACATTCTCTCACTCCCTCATTTGCTTGAAATCATTATTCTCAAGTCCCATCTCCAGTGAGGCTTGTCCTTACCTAGTAGTTGATCTAGCCCAGTGGTCGGCAAACTCATTAGTCAACAGAGCCAAATATCAACAGTACACCGATTGAAATTTCTTTTGAGAGCCAAATTTTTTAAACTTAAATTATATAGGTAGGTACATTGTTATTAACTTAATTAGGGTACTCCTAAGGCTTAGGAAGAGCCACACTCAAGGGGCCAAAAAGCCGCATGTGGCTCGCAAGCCGTAGTTTGCCGACCACGGATCTAGACTCTCCCACACTAACAAACTTTAGGGTTCATTTATTATTTTATTGTCAACCTTCATCACTGGCAGATGAGCTCCAAAAAGCAAGAATTTTTATCTCTTTTTGCTCATTGCTTTGTCTTCAGCACTTCCCTCATGACAAGACACAGATTATGTGCTCCAAAATGTGTTAAGTAAATGGAAGTACTTACTTTTTTCCTCGCCATGTTTCCACAAACATTGGCTTACTATTTATTATGCTCACAGCATCATGCTAGCACCAAAGCAACAACATGCCTGACGCAGCCTTTGCTCTCACGGGTCTCAGTGTGGAGGGAGAGGGTGGAGCTGGGGTGAGGGAAGGATATTGAAAACAGACAGACAGCCCTAGCTGATCTGGCTCATTGGGTGGAGCATCAGCCTATGGACTGAAGGGTCCTGGTTTGATTCTGTTCAAGACACATACCTCGGTTGCTGCCTTTATTCCAGGCCTGGTTGGTCAGGGGTGCGTGAGGGAGGCAACCAATCCGTGAGTATCCCTCACATTGATGTTTCTCTCTCTTTCTCCCCTTGTCCTTTCCACTCTCTCTAAAAATCAATGGGAAAATGTCCTCGGATGAGGATTTAGAAAGAAAGAAAGATGAGAGAGAGAGAGAGAGAGAGAGAGAGAGAGAGAGAGAGAGAGAGAGAGAGAGAGAGAGAAAGAAAGAAAGAAAGAAAGAAAGAAAGAAAGAAAGAAAGAAAGAAAGAAAGAAAGAAAGAGAGAGAAAGAGAGAAAGAGAGAAAGAGAAAGAAAGAAAACAGATAACTTCAGTATTTCAGTCCAATATGTGCTAAAGCATCAGGTTTTTTCTTGCTAACTCTTGGGATAGAAAGATAAACAGAACACAACATAGCCTTGAAAATCCTTACTCTGAGAAGGAGGCAGGGAAGCTGGGAGGCGGGTGGGGAAGCAATAAATATGTGCATTTAGATGAATGCAAAGGTTGCTGGAGAATAGGGGAAGGACTATCTAATTGGCACAGGACTCTCCAAGAGTAACATTTGAACTGTGTCTTGAGGGATTAATGACAATTTTCTAACAGTGCTTTGCAAATGAGCTTCAATGGGAAGCGGCTGAGATACTGTCCTTGAACTTGCTATTTGAATGTTATTAGTCTGGGTAGCCATGTAGCACCAAGTCTAAGGGGGGCATTCGCATCACCATCTCTGTGAAAGCCTCCCTCCCCACCCTCTCCTAGTTGAGTGCAGTGCACCACCTGTGCAGCTGGGCGTGCAGCCCCAGTTCTGACAAAGTAATACGGTGTTTCATGCTCAAATGTTTTATAATTTACAAAACACATGCACGCTCATTATGTCATTAAAATCTCATAATATGGGTAGTTGATGTTACTGCCTCTATTTTTAAAGAGAAGGAAATGAGTTTGAAGAGATTTACCTTCACTCACTTCCAAAGTTATATAGTTAAAGATATAGACCTTCTGCCCCACTTTTCTGACAGCAGGTCACACAGGGTCATCTGTTTGGTACCGAGCACCCTCATTTGCTGGTACATTCTATAAGGAGAGGAGCCATCCCCCAGGAACATAATGTCTAGGACCCCCTTACATGGTCCATCTATTGAACAGAGGGGAAGTGAATGCATGGGTAGAATCTCAGGGATCTTGGTGGATCTGTTGGTGAAAGAATTAAGATCCCTACTGATTTTTCTTTATTTGCTCAGTGAAATAGGAAGAAAAGCCATTATTGAGCATAAGGAACCAGAGAAATGTTCCGAGTTTCAGAAGAGAGGAGCAGGCATGTAATAGTAATCTAGGACAGTGGGAGAGTGAGTTGACTAACAAAATGTAGTTGCAGGTTGACAGGCAGTAAATTGGGGCCGCGCAGGGTTTATGAGACTGAATTGAAATAAAAGCCAGTCAGCATCCTTGTGTGCTTTCTCCAGGCCCGTTCAGTGGCTCAGATGCAGGTGTCGAGGAAGGGAAAGTGGAATTAGCCAAAGTTGGAATTGTGCCAGGGAAGTATGTTGGCAGAAATGATGTACAAAGAAAAAAGTAAAGCGATTCCAATGAGTGATTATAAAGTTGAACTTTAAATAGGGGCTGAATGAGATAGTAATGAGGTCTTGAGAAAGATAATGGAGATTAAAAGGTAAGTAAGGTCAATGAGTTGTAGATCCTCATGAAATCGAAGAACTATTGGAGTTAGGGGTACTAGCGAAAAACAATTAGAAACATAGAAGGTAGCAGAGGTCCTGGCAAATTAATAGGTGCCAAATGGTATTTTTTTATGAATGAATGTAACACAACTTTCTCTTAAATGGTGGAGGCTAGAACAAATGATCTCTTATTATCTCTATGCTAAATTTTAATATAATTCCTAAGGTAAGTTTGTCACTTTATCAGGAAGAAAATATGGTTGGTAGTGTTTTGACGTTTTATTTTACCAGAGATAGATTTTAAGTATGAAGAAGTCTGAACAAGTCTCTACTATTGACATTTACATTCTGCAATGTGAATTAAAATTTAATTTTTCACATTATTTCACATCTACACTTTTCTTTGTTAAAGATTTCTCACACTTGCATTGGGAGGCTTTCCTCTCGCTTCCCTTTTAATAACCGTGAATGGGGACCACTGATGAGACAGAATAAAGCCACATCATATGAGGAAAGCTTATGGGATCCACACCAAATCAATTCTTTGATCCCACACAGATTTGGGTGAAATACGCATGTTTTTGAGACTAGCAGGCTGTACCCTTCTGCAGGGTGGCTGTGGCAGCCCAATAGCCATGACAGTGGGTGAGTACACAGCAGGGGCTAGAGTCCTGCAGGGTCAGTGGCATTCGCAAGGTGGTGGCACAGAGTCCAGCTGGGTCCCCATTGGGCGTAGGGGGTCAGGCTGGGTGCATGCCAGGCACACGGAGGTCCCACCAGTGCCCGCAGCCAGTGCGCAGGGTCTGGGCCGTGACTTCTGTGGGCACAAGAAGACCAGCGGGGGGTGCACAATGAGTCCAGGTGGTGGGAGGCTTGGCGTCTCACCACTGCCTCTCCCGCAGCCTCCTCGCAAAGAGGACCTTGTAGATGGAGCGCGCCCCAAGCTGGAGCTGCATTCAGGGAGAAAAGACATTGTCTTTCAAACAAAGCTCTGACTGCTTCCTCAGTCTAATCAGAGAGCGATGGAGCCCAGAGAGATAACACAGGGGCCATATGATTCCACCTCCCAAACCGGAACACGCTGGCAGGCCAGGCTGCTTCTGGGCTCCGGACACTACTGCCCTCTGACCGCAGGATTCCGCATGCTGGGAGCAGGGCCACGGCTAGCCAAACTCCTACACAGAGAGGCTTACCTTTAGGCCAACAAGTAAGATGCCATAACTGTGTTTTTAAAAACATTTCACCATGTCTTATTTTTTAAATGTGTTTCTATAAGGTATAGATTTGAAACAGTTGTTGCCAGAGCTTGCTGGAAGATTACTCCTCATTGCAGGAGAAGTGGAATGCGTGTCTTTGTGTGCTAACAGCAGGTTTACATTCCATAAGCGGAAGGAGTGGGAAAGAGCAGAAATAACCGCGGCCAGAAAGAACCACCTGCTTCTCTCCGGTGACTGGAGAAGGTGTGTAACTTGTCAGTCTAGGTCGGGAAAGTCAAGATGTTATTTCCCATCTCACAACTCATACTGGACAACCAAAAACAAGCGCAACCTGGATGGATGCATCGAATGTAGGTCAAAGGTCTTTGAATGCAGAATGATTTAAGCTTAAATTCTGGAGTTGGTGACTTCTGATAACATGCTTAGTTTTCTTGTCCATAATATTGGCATAAGAATGTCTATTGCATACAGGCTTTGCGAGTATTAATATGATAGCATTGCAAGTGTTTAGTTTTGTGCCTATCACTGAGGAGGCAGTCAGTGATGGATTACCAAGGGCAAGGGCAGTTGTCTCCGGGGACCAGTTGCCAGGAAAGCTGTACAGACGATCCGAGTTTTGTTGAGTGTTTGATCTAGAAGATTGCCACGAGCATTCCTTTCATTTAGTTGTTGCTCACCTACTTACATTTGGCATCTTGCTAGGCATCAGGGCTGGGAAAATAAAACTCCACTCCCTGTGCTTAGAAGTGCATGACCCAGAGCAGTGGTTCTCAACCTTCTGGCCCTTTAAATACAGTTCCTCATGTTGTGACCCAACCATAAAATTATTTTCGTTGCTACTTCATAACTGTCATGTTGCTACTGTTATGAATCGTAATGTAAATATCTGATATGCAGGATGGTCTTAGGCGACCCCTGTGAAAGGGTCATTCGACCACCAAAGGGGTCGCGACCCACAGGTTGAGAACCGCTGATGCAGAGGGCGAAATAAGGAAAGAGCAGTAAAACATAATGTGCCATGGACTCCTGGAGGACAGATAGTCACAGAGACTGGGATCATGAAGTAGCAGTGGTTGATAAATATTCTAGAGATTTGCTTAATGGAAGAGCATGCCAAGTTTAGGCAGCAGTAAATGAAAGTTTATAGCAACGTGAGAAGCACAACAGGCCAGAATACAAAAAGGGAGGCACAGAGTTGAAAGAAAATATGATTTAGATAGAATTCAGAGACCTGGTTCCCTTGGCCTGTTTTGTTGCTGTTATTTCTGCCCCACTGTTATTTCATGGTTAGGGCTTTTATAACTAGAGCACACATGCAAGTCAATGATGAAGAAAAAACAATCCTGGGAGAAATAGGAAGGCGATGGATAATTGTCTGCCTCGCTAGTGGATATCGTTTTACCCAGGTGAACAGGAGGAACAAGTAAAGGGTGAAGAAGAAGAAACCCATGAGCAGCTCAATGCTTAAGAAACTTCTTATGAGTTTGGGAAGGATAGGAAGGTAAGGAAGACAATAAGATGCTCTATGTAATCAAAGTGAGAAAAGAAGGTGCTGAGCTGGGGTTGTGGGTCCTGAGAATCTCTGATTTCCTAGGTTCACTGCCATGTTATTAATAGCTGCACTTGACGGTTAAAGTGGCAGCCTTTTGCTTATTATTTCTCTCATCACTCACATTATTAAAACATCTATAATTTCAAATAAAGAAAAGCAGTCTTGGGGACCACTTAGAAAATAGAATTCCAAACCTCAGTATGAGTACTAGGTGGTAAGAAAATATCTATCTTTGGTTTTAGAAGGAAATGTGGAATAAAATTAGATGTTTCTTCTAATTGAATATTAAACAGAAATATGTAAAAAATAGTATTGCGTAGAGAAAAAATATTGTTTGGATCAAAATTTGTTTTAGATCCTATGTTGCAAAAAAAGCCTTTTCTAGTGCTGATAAGTAAACTAAGGGAGAAAGTCTATTTGCTATTGCCCTAGCTGGTTTGGCTCAGTGGATAGAGTGTCAGGCTGTGGAATGAAGGGTCCCGGGTTTGATTCCGGTCAAGGGCACATGCCTGGGTTGCAGGCTCGAGGCAGCTGAACAATGATTCTCTCTCATCAATGACGTTTCTATCTCTCCCTCTCCCTTTCTCTCTGAAATCAATAAAAATATATTTTTTAAAAAGAATATTTACTACTTAAACCATTTATTTTACCAAGTAAACTAAGAATCATGGCTTGCTGGATAATTGGATATTCAGAACAAATGTTCTGAATAATATTAAATTTGACTATGCTCAGGTTTCTGAGCATAGTCATAAGTAACACATAATTAAGTAACATATAAGTAACACATTTTCTTTCTTGTTATTTCTGTCTATTATCCTGTACAATAAAAGGCTAATATGCAAATCGACTGAACAGCAGAATGACCGGTTGCTATGATGCGCACTGACCACCAGGGGGCAGACGCTCAATGCTGGAGCTTCCCCCTCGTGGTCAGTGCACTCCCACAGGGGGAGTGCCAATCAGCCAGAAGCCAGGCTCACGGCTGGCAAGTGCAGCGGCAGTGGCAGGAGCCTCTCCCACCTCTGCGGCAGCACTAAGGATGTCCAACTGCTGGCTTAGGCCTAAGCTGTCAGTTGGGCATCCCCTGAGGACTCCCGGACTGTGAGAGGGCACAGGCCGGGCTGAGGGACCCCCTCCCTGAGTGCATGAATTTTTGCACCGGGCCTCTAGTATGTAAACAAACAAGGACTATTTTCCTGTAAAATTGTTTTACTTCACTATGTATAATTACCCATCTACTTGTTATTCTTCATGGCTAGATTTGTCAAGATTGTGAAAGATTCATTTTGATAGTAGCATATACTCAAAATTATTGCTAGAATATTTAATAATTGATAAATAACTAATCACTAGTCTTTTCTATTATAACTGAACTGAAGGAACACAATAGTTTTCTTGTTATTGTTTTAGCCCTAAAATTAAGTTCTTTAGTTTCAGACAGTATAAAATTTCATTGTAACTTCTAATGTTGGAGAATATAATTTGACTTCTTTTTTAGTCAAGAACCATATGATTTCACTCATATGTGAATATAAATCTGAAAGCAACAAATGAACAACTAAGAAAAACAAACAAAAACTCATAGACACAGACAACAGTATGGTAGTTACCCTAGGGAAAAGAGTTAGGGGAAGATAGTAAAGGATAAAGGGGATCAAATATATAGTGACAGAGGAAGGAGACTTGATTTTGAGTGGTGAACACACAATGCAATACACAGATAATGTTATAGAATTGTACACTTGAAATCTCTATAATTTTATTAACCAATGTCACCCCAATAAATTTAATAAAATTTTAAAAATAGTTTGGTCTACTTCCTTGCATTTCCTGGTTTAAGTTTAAAGATATCTCTTATTATTTCTGATCTAAACTAAAAAAAAATGTTTCTTCACATTATATAATAAGTTATGATTTCCAGCTGGTCAGACACAAGTAAAGATTTCATTAAAGAAATTAAAAGGAAGCACACTTAGAGGACAGAGGGAACAATGAGTGTACACGGTTCCTTTAAAATTCCTGCACTTTCATTTTTCTCTGTTATTTGTATAGAGTTTGTTTTCTAATTAAGCGCATTAGCATAATTTTTAGAAAGTAACTGACAAAGAATACCTCTGTTCTCTGCCTTTAGCCTGATCATTTTAAACACCATATCAGTGTCTAATCTGCCTGTGCAGATTAATCTCTTCCTCCTTTGCTCCACTCACCAATTTAAAAAGTATGGACAAAACTATTAAATTAACACTAGTGTTTCCAAGTTAATAAATAAAGTGTATAAAATAGATTAATTTCCCTGGCTAGTGTGGCTCAGTAGATTGAGGGTCATCCCATGCACCAGGAGGTCACTGGTTCAATTCCTGGTCAGGACACATGCCTGGGTTGTGGGCTCAATCCCCAATGGGGGAGGGTGGTGCGGGAGACAGTTGGTCGATGTTTGGTCCATGTTTCTCTCTCATTGATGTTCCTATCCCTCTCTCCCTCTCCCTTCCCCTTTCTCTAAAATCAATAAAAACATATTAAAATAAATTAAATTAACTTGTTAAAGCAAAGGTAAATTGACATGTGAGAATACACATATGAATGGCACTAAATTGTAAATCAAATAATTATAAACTTCATTCTGAACTCTTTTCCCTTCTTTGGCATTCCTTAGACTTTTCAAGTTGAATGAACAAAATTTAATTTTGAAAAATTTTTTTGAAGAGTTAAGGATTAGATCACTATATTCAGCTTCATTTTAATCACTAATTAAACTAAGTTTCTTTGAAAACAAGCAGCAGTTCATTGAGAAAATTAAAGCTCAAAGAAATGGAAGAATTTACCCAAGATCATCTAATAAATGACAAAATTAGGATTCAAAGCATAGCCATTGTATATGAGGTGATAAATATTTTAATTAACTAGATGGGAGGAATCCTTTCACAATGTATATGTATATCAAACCATCAGGATGTACACTTTAAATCTCTTACAATTTTAATTGTCAATTATTTCTGAATAGAGCTAGAAAAAAACATAGCCATTGTATCCATTAGATAAAATAAAATACATATAAAATGGTAGAGATTATAAAAAATGGTTAAAACCCAAACAAAAAAATTATTGTCTCTAAGAACAAAATGAAAATTTACAATTTTAATGAAATACCTACAAATTGAAACATATATCAAGTAATTGGCAAAAAATCTCTCTCTCTCTCTCTCTCTCTCTCTCAGTTACTTTGCTGAGAGAGTTAATTTGGTTATATTGCTTATTGCAAATGGGGGTCTTTTGGGTGCAATCCATGGCAAGTAACAAAGTATAATTTCTTTCTCATTCTACCTTGAGTGTATACATAATTCTATCTCTAGGTGTATACATAATTCTATCTTTAGATTTTGCAAATCTAAAAGATGCAAAGCTATTGCTGCACGGATGCTTTTGACAGCCCACACCCTATAATGAAAAAGGAGGAAATGCACAGATGAGCACTCAAAGCATGCACAAAATTGAACAAAATGTGAAGCCCCTACAGAGACCAAACATTAAAATGCTAAAAAATCTAGGCCCAAATGGTCAAAAAGCACTAAAACAGTGCTCAAGAACAACATTAAGAAATCATTCCAATACCACTTGAATAATTTCATGAATTCTGGGTTCTCTGTCTATTATTAGCCAAAGCACTGAGAACTTGCTTGCCATTACAGATGGTTTGCATAAAATCAACATCCCATGAAGTCCTGAGAAAAACATATGTTTGTGGATGATTACCCAAAGATAGCACTGGGACATTCATTATTCATTAGCTACATCATTATAATTGTAACATGATCCATTCTCTGTATTTCACTGAATCTAAGTCCCTGTGGACCAAGTCCATGCATGCAGTTTTGTTTCCCTTTTCAGTTCAAATTAGAAAAGTCTTTGGAATGTTCACTCACCTTGTGTAAGAGTTTTGTAAATGTGATAAGCGACAAACGTTGGAAGTAAGACACACAGGCATTATTTTTCTATATTTGTCAATAGCTCTTTTAGCAGAAATTATTTAGGCTCTCCTCACCTGTCTTCCTGCCTTGGCCCACAGAGAACACTTGTCCATGAGTATTTCTCTCTTCTGGGGACTATTGGAAGGAAGCATCTATATTTGTCTCTAAATAGTACCAGAGGAGGGAGAGTAGCATTATTCAAGTGTCCAGGTGACACTTGAATAAAGCTGATTTATAGACCTTTGCATTGCACTCTATGGGCATCATGTTTTGGTCAGGATACTGGTGTAGAAGAGAGTGAATTATAAAAGCCAGGCACTAAAAGCCCACTCACCGACAATATACAGGTGACCCCCAAAATGTATATATACTTTGACAGCTGATTTCTATTACATTCTGAAAATAAAATGTACTTTAATAAACACTGCCTTTAATTATTCAAAGTATGTATACATTTTGGGGGGACACCCTGTATTCGGAAGTGCTGTCAAGTCTTCGTTATTAACAGTAGAATTACCGCAAACTACTTGCAGGCAGAAATCTTTTTGCTTCTGATTGCAACAGTAGCTGTGAACTGTGAAGTTGCTCATCAACCCTTGTCAACATCCTTTTCACAATACAGGGTTTGGCCAAATGTCATTTCCACTGAAAAATGATAGTTACAGCCCAGTTCTACACCTAATGTCCCCTTTTCTATGATACTTTAATAAATTATACCCTTTTATAGTACTTATCACAGCCTGCCAGATGATTACTGAAATTATTGGATTGAAATTATTGATAGCAATCCAATAATTGCCTTGCTCAATGACTAGAATATGCATGTTTAATGAGTAGAGATTGATATTGATTTGTGTGCTCTCCCAGTTCTGACAGGGCACATTATATAGGGAGGTATGGACAGATTTCAATCTGTAAGGCTATGTATTTTAAATTCTAGTTCAGGAAAGACAGTGGCCAACATCAGCAAATCAAGTCTTCTACTGAAGAGGTTCACTGGCATAGTCACATATGACAACACTGAAGACATGCATACACATGTATGTGTGTGCCTGAATCACACACACACATACACATGTACACACAGAGCACTCCAGTCATTTTCTCTTATCTTTTCACAATTATTGCTAGTAACTCAACCTCTATTTCTTAATCAAAAATGTAGTCCAAAGGAAAGAAAATTGTAAAGGTCATGGACCATTTTTGCAATATATCGTACCAGAACGCATGGTACTATAGAACATGATGGTACTGTAGAACAGTGATGGCGAACCTATGACCCGTGTGTAGAGGTACATGCCAACTCATTTTTTTGGTTGATTTTTCTTTGTTAAATGGCATTTTAATATATAAACTAAATATCAAAAATATAAGTCTTTGTTTTACTATGATTGCAAATATCAAATTTCTATATGTGACACGGCACCAGAGTTAAGTTAGGGTTTTTCAAAATGCTGACATGCCGAGCTCAAAAGGTTCACCATCACTGGTGTAGAAAGCTATTTGTGTTCCTGGTCAACAGTGCTGGCGCATCATAAAAGATAAAGGAAGTTTGCTGAACTGATCTGATCTTGGCTTAAAAGTTGTTGCCTAAATTAATTAATTATTATTTTTTTTTTTAGACTGGGCTGCTTCTTCCTTTTTGCCTCAATTACTCTTGAATGTCTGGTTTTGGCCCTGTCTGCTTCTTGGGACCAGAGTTCCCACTGCAGGTGCTCAGGTGACCTGCACCCACTTATCCTTCATCGAAGATGGTTCATAGGGTAGCCGGCACCCTATTAAGGACCAACTTGTGGTTTACATCAGTCAATGGAATCACACAAAACACAATTTAACATGGTTCTGTTGAAAGAGCACGGAACTAGATGTCAAAAGATCTGGGCTTAAATAATATTCCATAACTTAATGTGCATTTGAACTTGGATTAGTCACATTGATTGCATACACCTCAAGTCCTTTATTGGTGAAATAAACACAATTCTAAAATTCCATCAATGCAGTGATTTTCAACTGCTGTGCGGTGGCACACTGGTGCGCCATAAGAATTTTTAGAACATGCAATACCTGACTACTTAGTCAGGGGCACTGGCCTCTTTCCCTTTAGATTGTCAAATAAAAAATGACAACAGTTAACACAATAGTTGTCTGGTGTGAATGAGTAAAAATTATATCTATTTTTGTCAGATCAGCAAAAAATATATATTTTTGGTATGCTGCAGAATTTTAGTAATTAGTTTATGTGTGCGTGAGATTAAAAAGAATGAAAATCACTGCACTACTCTGCTTCATAAGATTGCTACATTATGTGATTTTGTAAACTGAACTATCATACAAATGTCAGTGAGATCAGAGCACACAATTTAATATGTATGAACAGGTCTCTCATTCCTTTTGTTTTCCTTCATGTGAGGTAGCTCATGATATCACCTCTGTGCCAGCACCAAGGGAATGTGTTGCCTGTTTATCTTATTGTGCTTCTCCCTGCCGCTCATTGCTCATGACTGAAATCAATGGGTGTCTGTCGGCAGTATTTGGAAGGTGTATTCTTTAGGTAATATATAGTCATAGTTACTTATGGGCAAACAGAAATTTTTGTGGATCTGAGTCTGCCCTCATGCGGATATCTCAGAGCCCTATTCTTCATCAGGCAATTATCAGTTCATTTTTTTTTTTTTTTTTGGTCTGAAGCTAGTAAGTAGCACATGGACACAGATAGCACTAACTGCAATTTCCCAGTTATATGCTAAGTACTTTGGAGAGTATTCATTGAACTTTCCATTACAAAAGCTTCCCAAATGGATAAAAGTTATTTGATTGAAAAGAGCTTCATGAGCTCTTATTAAAACTTTGAGTGACTACACAGACCATTTTGGAAGAGTACCAGGCAGCACCTGGCTATTGTCACCTTGAGTGTGCCATTAGCTAACCGTGCGATTTCGGGAACATGCCATTGTCCTCAACGCTTTCATCAGTCCCTGCTCTTCTCCAACATCATCTCAGCACAATCGCAGTTCAGAGCACCTACTGGCCCTTCAGACATTCATTCATTTAAAAAAAAAACAACAACAAAAAAAACAACCTCATCTATTTATTTGAACATCGATTTGTTCATTTTTTATATTTATTCTATCACTTAGTGAGCACTTATATATCATGTATCCTGAACAATGTGAAAAGCACTAGAATATGGAGTTAAAAGAACAAAACCCCGTCCTTAGGGGCACTTAGTCCTGTGAAACAATTGTAGCAAAAGATGGTGTGATACGGAATAGACAGGAGAGGTAAATCCAGTCCCTGCTGGTGGGGAGAAATCAGGTTATAGGATTTCATAAGAAGATTTCTCCGCTAGCCAGTGTGTCTCAGTTGTTTGAGTGTCATTCCATGTACCAGGAGGTCACCAGTTCTATTCTCGGTGAGGGCATGTGCAGGAAGCAACCGATCAGTGTTTCTCCCTCACGTCAATGTTTCTCTCTCTCCCCCCCCCCCTTCCTCTCTCTCTAAAATCAATAAAAACATATTTTAAAAAAATATTTCCTAAAGGAGTGATCTAATTTTTGAAGAATAAAAATGATAATTTTCAGAACAGTTTTAGAATTATTGTGCAGATAATACAGAGAATCCCTCTATGTTTCATACCCAATATTGCCTATTGTTAACATCTTGCTTTAGTGTGGTTCATTTGTCACAAATAATGAACTAATATTGATAAATGGTTATCAACTGAAGTCTATACTTTACTCAGATTTCCTTAGTTTTGGCCTAGTTTCCTTTTTCTTTTCTAGGGTCCCATCCAGGGTACCACATTATATATAGTTGTTATGTCTCTTTAGGCTCCTCAAGACTGATTGATTCTCAGCTTTTTCTTCTTTTGGATTATCTTGAACATTTTGAGGGGTATTAATCTGGTATTCTGTAGCATGTCCTTCAACTGGGTTTCATCTGATGTTTTTCTCATGGTTAGAGTGGGGTGATATGTTTTGGGGAGGGAGAACACTGAAGAAAGTGTCATTTTCATCACATCATATCAAGCAAGGGGTACATACTGTCAATATCACTTATGACTTTTTAAATATATATTTCTATTGATTTCAGAGAGGAAGGGAGAGGGAGGGAGAGAGGGAGGGAAGGAGAGAGAGAGAGAGAGAAAGAGAGAGAGAGAGAGATTGATTGGCTGCCTCCTGCCCATCCCACACTGGGGTTGAGCTTACAACCTGGACACGAGCCCTAACAGGGAATAGAACTGTGACCTCTTGGTTCACAGGTTGATGCTCAACCACTGGGCCATGCCAGCCAGGCACTTAGGACTTTCTATGTTGAACTTGATCACCTTGCTGAGGTAGTGTTTGTTAGGTTTGTCCACCGTGAAGTTACTCTCTCGAACCCTTTCATATTATATAGGATTAATGCAAAGAGAAGTGCCATCTTATAAAACATTACCTTTCCTCTTAATTAGTTCCCAAATTTCAGAGTGGGAGGATTATTTATGATGCTGAAACCTGCAGACATTTTTCTCCAATAAAATAGGATGATGAATTGGTGCCCTTTGCTTTAACTATTCGTATGATTTAATGAAAGACAGTGACATGATTCTGGAACCCATCTTAGTATAGTTTCCTTCAAACACACAGAGAGCTGTTTTATGGGCTGCAGCTGCTGCAAGCTTAGGATATGCCTCATAATCTCATCAGTGCTAAATCTGGGCAGGGATAGGGGTATCCAGCAGCTGTGCAAGATTTGTGGAAGGAGGTAAGCAAAAGCATTAACAATTGCTAATTTCTCACTTGTGAGGTGTTGAATATACACTGTCTTATTTGATGTAACCCACCTAATAACCCTGGGAGGTAGGCATCACTGGCCCTATTTTATAGCAGAGCCATGTAAACTCCATACAATACTAGCTCGTAAGTGGCAGAACTAGAATTTAATCCCAGGCATTAGGAATCCCAATCCCATGTTTATGGGACTGAAATATATTTTGAGCAGAGAGCTAACTTTAATAATACATTCCATTCTTTTTACCACCACAGAGATTGCAGAGCATGTTCACTTGTAGAAAAGGTTTTTGAACTACATCATCATGCTTCCTGTGAGTGGAGAAAATAACATACTAAGAGTGTGAACCAGAGGAGAATTTAGTGTTAGACTGTTGAAATTATAAAAGACTAGAGGCCCAGTGAACAAATTCATGCATCAGTGGTTCCCTTGGCCTGGCCTGTGGGATTGGAATAAAACCAAATCTCTGACATCCCCTGAGGGGTCCCAGATTGCAAGAGGGGGCAGGCTAGGCCGAGGGACTCCACTGGTGCATGATTGGGGCCAGGGAGGTACGCAGGCATTGGCCAGCCGGGGAGGTACCACTGGAAGGCTCCAGGGTGTGTCCGGCCCATCTCACTCAGTCCTGATCAGTCGGACCCCAGTAGCAAGCTAACCTACCAGTTGGAGGATCTGCCCCCTGGTGGTCAGTGCACGTCATAGCGACTGGTCAACCAGTCAAACTGTCTGCCCCCTGGTGGTCTATGCACATCATAGTGAGTGGCTGAGCAGCCTCATCATATCATTAGCATGTTACACTCTGTTTGGTTGAACAGACTACCAGACACTTAGCATATTAGGCTTTTATTATATAGGATTAGTAGGTGTGCCACACCAGCATGGCCATGAGTGAACCTGATGGGGGGGTAGTGAAGGATTAAAGAAGACAGACAAGAGAATAAAGCTGGGGCTAGGTGGGACACTGCCCTCTGATTAGAGAGACAGTGCCAAGGCCTACAAGCCGAGTCTTTATTTTATAGCCAGATTCCAAGAGGGAAAGTAAGGACGTGGTTAAGATGTTTACAATGTTATCACGGGTTTTGAATCTACTCAATAACATGCACCTGAACTCTATCAAGCCCAGATCACTCATCCTCCTGGTACCACAGGTTTGGACCATAAGGTCAAGCTTCCAACTATAGCTTTTGGCTATAATTGTGCTGGGACTTGCACGTGGCTTTGCCACGAGATGATCGCACCCTCTTATTAGTCTAAGGCTTGAACCTGTCTAAACTCTATAGCCGCTCTCCACAAGTAGGTGTTAGCGGTTAGAAAAATCTAACTATAATGCTATTAGCTATAGGAGTAAAACTAAAGCAAAGTATGGCCATGGTGACCTTTTCTCAGTTGGACTGGTAGGGAGTCTCCTTAAAGACCTCAAGATTACATGGCCTACAGGTTTAGACACAGAACTGTAGGCAACATCAATTCCAGCTCCCAGGCTCCAGTCTAGGTTTTGATTAATTACTAATCCATTTCAACTGGGATCTCATTCATCACGTAGCCTATGTTAAAATAATAAGTCCAACACACCGTTATGCAGGCGCTCCTATGTGCCAAGCACTGTCCAAGGGCCTTCACAATCATTATCTCACTTAATTCTCAAATATCCTTGCCATGTAATCATGATGAATCCCGTTTGGCAGAAAAAGAAAATTAAGCCTTAGTGAGGCTAAGCTCTTTCTGATGGTGGCAGAACTAGAATTCAGTTTTAGGATATTCTTCCTACTGAACCCCATTTCCTTTCCAAAGCCCCGTGAGAGCCCCTAGGAAGAAAGAATCCCCTTCTTTCGCTATCTAAGTTCCATGTCATCATTATTTTGATACAACCTCATTATTCCATAGGAAAAAAAATGAATTTGTTCTTAGAATAATCCGATACTCAATATTTTGAAGCTAATAAGAAAAGGTTGGATTTAAGTGTCTATATTATAAAAGAACTAAAATGAATGAGATTCAGTGGATATTTGCAGTTCTGGCAAAACAAAACAAAAAACAAGTGAAACGCCTTCTGCTTCCCTCAATATCATAAAGAGAAAGAGACATGTTCAGAAAATAGGGAGGAATTATCACAACAAAGAAGGTCACCCAAACACCTGCCCAGGCCTCTTTAAAAGCAACCCATGGCCAAGTTTCCTGCTGTCAGTTCACTGGACTGGCAATATAATGGCTAACTGCTTCCTTAATCCCATCTTTCTGCTTCCTTGATTCAGTTCCAGGAAGCATCCACAAGCTGGGGCTGCAGATACCAAAACTGTTGGGAGAGCTAGTTCTATGCAAGCTTGTGGCATTCCTAGGTATTTTAATTCATAGAAATACTTAATTTCAAAGCTCCCTACCATTTTGTGCAGACAGTTTTCAAGCGCAAGCAATCTGTACTGAGAACTGCAGCCCAAATTCCTGTGTAGGCTTGAAAAATGAGAGACAAACACTCAAGGGGAAACATCACATGGAGACAGCCAGTGTAGCTAAGGAATACAAGCTTTAGAATTGGAAAGAATTTAGCTTGAATTCTAGGCTTTTTTATCTTTTAAGCATTACCTTTAAATTCTCAGCACCTTTGTTTCATTGTCTGTGATGGGATTTATGTCTTTCTCACAGTGTTGTTTATCCTAGAAGTCATTCATTCATTCAAAAACATGTAATGAGTAGGTGTTATATACCAGGGTCTCTTAGGCATTTGGGGATACAGCTGTGATATTGGGCAAAGCTGACTCTGATGGAGTTGTGGGAGGGGCAGATAATAAGCAGTAGAACAACAACAAAAACGCATGAGATTTTGAGATAATGATAAATGTTCTTAAGAAAATGAACAATAATAGATACAGAGGCAGAGCTGCCACAAACAGATTGTCAAACTGCAGCGGGAAGGCCGGGGAGGGTTGGGGGGCAGGAGGGAGGGGGTAAGAGATCAATCGAAGGACTTGTATGCATGCATATAAGCATAACCAATGGACATAAGACACTGGGGGGTAGGGGAGGCTAGGGGACTGTCAAGGGGGGGGGAAGGACACATATGTAATACCCTTTGTAATACTTTAAGCAATAAAAAAAAGAAAATGAAAGAGGGTAATATGGTAGATAGTGTCTCAAGGGTTTGATTTAGTTTGGGTGTGGCCTGAAATAAATGGGGTGGTATTGAGAAGACTCATGAGACATATGAGTAAGGATAGGCTGTATGTTTTTAAGGGTAGATGTCATCTTGAATTTTTCCCAGTGTTCCCTGCAAGGCCTGATTTGCAGCAGGTATTCCATATAAACGACTTTAAATGAATATGTGCTTGGTCCCCCGTAGGTGCTCACCTCATGATTTTTCTTTCTATTCCTGTGAAAGCTGGTTCTCATGGCCTATAAGATTCAATGTACATTGCACAAGCTAACCAAAATTTTAAGTATCTTGATATTATAGAATCCTTACTCTATGCAAGGGTGAGGAACCTTTTTTTCTGCCAAGAGCCATTTGGATATTTATAATATCATTCTCAGGCCATATAAAATTATCAACTTAGATATTAGCCTGCTGTATGTGGTCAAACATTTAATTAACTCACCCCTAATGCCTGGGCCGAACCAGATCAAATGATTTTGTGGGCCTTCTACGGCCCACAGGGCCAGACATCACCCACCCCTACCTATAGTCACCATTCACCAACTATCTAAATAGGATCCATCACAAGCTAGGAGGTAGGCAACATGTTTAAACAAGAGAGTAAGACAAAGTCTTTTTCCTTATTTGTCTGGCCAGAGAGATACAATGAGTTTAAATAGAACTGTAGTACAAGACAGTGCCTCAAAAGGTCCCCAAGTGTGGTAACAAATGCTTCCAGTATGCCAAGATGACCCCTTACTTATGATGAGGCTCCAGGAGGGTGGGAGGAGGAGGTGTATTTTAACTGGGTCTAGATTTAAAAATAAAAATATAGGAGCAACTGCTTTTCAGGAGTTATATTTAAAATGAAATTCCCGCCAAAACCGGTTTGGCTCAGTGGATAGAGCGTCGGCCTTCGGACTGAAGGGTCCCAGGTTCGATTCCGGTCAAGGGCATGTACCTGAGTTGCGGGCACATCCCCAGTGGGGGATATGCAGGAGGCAGCTGATCGATGTTTCTCTCTCATCGATGTTTCTAACTCTCTTTCTCTCTCCCTTCCTCTCTGTAAAAAATCAATAAAATATATTTTTTAAAAAAATAAATAAAATAAAATGAAATTGCCAGCAACTTAATTCAGTACTTCTCAAACATTAGCCTAAATCAGAATGCTTACAATGAAGATTGGTGGCCTTCCCTCTTGAAGTTTCTTTTTCCCTCCATCTGGGGTCGGGCCCAAGAATGTGTGTTTCTGACACATGCCCAAGCAATTCTTCACATGAATGTTTCCAGTTACATCTCCCAAATAGCAATGTATGTTCTGCCAGGGTGGTATCACTGCCCACTCTGCTCTGTTATGGGTCATGAACAAAATAGATATAAGGGGTATGTGGAGTCTTTGTGTGTGTTCACTGTGTGGGTAGATGCAGAATATTGGCATAAATGTGAACAAGGCTCATACTACATAACCAGGAAAAATGGTGTCCCTTTCATATTTCTCTGCTTTCCATTTTATACATCAGGGCTCCTCTTGTGCCTTTTTTCCTTCTACTTCCCAGACTCATCCTATAATGTTAAAGAAACAGAATGATTGCTATGAAATTGGAATTAAGAGCCACTGGGGTCATTAAAAATTCTCTGGTAACACAGACTAACCTGACACATCAGGGTCTTTCCTTGACCAGCATATTGGTTTCATCAGTTCCTTGATGCTCTTTAGGGTTATGGTCGGTCCCATAATAAATTTTCAAATATCAATCTTAATCTTAAGTTTATCCACCTCATACAATGATATTGAAACATACAAATAAAGCCTCAGGCAGCTAGACCTGCCATGATAGAGACACTGAGAAGGGTATGCTGAATGAGCCCCCAACCACACCATCCCTACTATAAAATATCCCCAGCCTGTCTTTGATTTCAGAATTCTCATTGCACAGATAATTATGGTGCTCTACTAATTAATGAGGCAGCCTATTTCATAAGTAAATTAATTTTTAACTTCATTGTTCCAAATAATAGATTTCTGTTTTTCAGTTGATGTAGACCTTACTAAACACTAAATGCCAGAGGCATGTGCCCTCATATCACCATATCACTCTTTCAGCTCAAAGATCTCAAAATCAAAGTAACAGAAAATATTTGTATTCTGTTCCAATATATTAGGGTCAACAATATTGGAAAAACAATGTGTTCTCCTTTGTTCAACTTTTTAATGACACATTTTCAATTGTTGTTTGTATAACTGGAAAGAACAAATCTAACAGCCTGGCTTATCAGCTTGAAATTTATGGATCAAGCCTTGTAACCTAATATTGGGCCTTAACACTCTGCTTATAAATTATCCTCCATATCGTTGGTCCATTCCCACATTATAGTAGATTCCCCAATAACCAGTACTGGCTGTCCTACAGATGACCATCTCAAATGACAAGCTATGAAATCAGTTCTCTACCATGATTAGACAAGTCTTCCACCAAGAAAGGTTAACTTCTCTCTTCTTGATGTCTTTCTTTAGCCAGAAATCTATAAGATGTTGGCAGGAGAAACTGAAAGCTAAAAACCACATGTAGTGAAAATGTAATCTAGAATGATTTATTTTTTTGTATGCTTCCATTTTCCCTTCTACATCCTGTGATGTGAGTATGTGTGGAGTTGTGAAATATGAGTAAAAGGAGTATGAATAAAACTGCTCTGAAGGGAATACCTCCATTGGTGTTCCTGGTTGCCAGGAAAACTTGTACTTCTGTTCAATTGATTACATTTTGACTGGATCTATATTTGTGGCTGACAATAATTTGTGAGCTCAGTACCTGAAATGAACATGAATTTATGAATAGTTTTGTCTCATTAGGTAGCTGTGATCATGGATTTGGTATAATACCTAACATATAATAAGTGTTTAAAAAAATTTGGCTGCTGTTATTTTGCTTTCTATTTTCAACTTTTTCTAATCACAGCTTTTCTAAAACGATGTCATTGAGGCTTAGAAAACTCGCCTCGTTGTCTACAGCAGACAGTGACAGGGCTTGGATTTGAATCCAGGTCTGCACTTAATGTCTGAGCTCTTTCTTAACAACTATTCAGTACACCCAGTGCTATAACTGTCAGGTCACTTCCAGACCTTACATTTTATCAATATTTGTTAAATACTATGAGAAATGGGCACAATGTTGGAAAATGGGTTCAACATTTTCCTCCAACCACATCCGGCAATCAAAATCTTACGTGTGTGTGTGTGTGTGTGTGTGTGTGTGTGTGTGTGTGTGTGTGTATGCGTGTAACCCTTACCAAGAATATTTTTCCATTGATATTTAGAAAGAGTGAAAGGAAAGTGGGAGGGAGGGAGGGTGGAAGGGAGAGAGGGAGAGGGAGAGGGAGAGGGAGAGGGAGAGGGAGAGGGAGAGGGAGAGGGAGAGGGAGAGGGAGAGGGAGAGGGAGAGGGAGAGGGGGAGGGAGAGGGAGAGGAGGAGAGAGAGAGAGAGAGAGAGAGAGAGAGAGAGAGAGAGAGAGAGAGAGAGGTGGAGAGAGAAAGAATGAGAAACATCAATGTGAAAGAGACCCATCAACTGGTTGCTTCCTAAACACATGTCACCAGGATGGGAATGAAGCCCCCAATCAAGGTATGTGACACCCTGGTCCAAGGGCTGACTCTAACCCCAGAGCAAAACCAGCCAGCCAGGGCAAAAATCTCAGTTTTTATTGTGAGAGAGACATCATTAATGAAAAATCTCTTATTAGTATTTTTATTTTCACAGTACTATACTCAGGATTTTGCAAAACCCTAGCCTAAGCAGATAGCTTTTGGCACACAGTGAGTGTTCACTTAATATTTAATTAATTAATGTACCAGCCAACATTAGATTTAAAAAGTGCACTAACTGATTACTCAGTTGACCATCATAGCAAAGCATCAGCGCAGAGAGTGCAGATACAGCTATTTGTCATGTGTGAATGAGGGTCTGTGTATTCGGAAAGGTTAAGTGAACTGCCCAAGGTCATCCCAAGGTGGGAAATCGAGTATCATCTCCAGTATCATTCCAAAATTAATGCTCTTGCCACTGACCTCAAAATCAAATTCTTCGACCCTCTAACTGGATCAGAAGTAAAGTTTTCCATATGGAAGTTCAATCACTTCAGCCCAAGTTTCTGTTCTTTTTCAGGAATGGTTAAGACTTATTTCAGTTTCTTTGATTAGCAAATGTGTACAATTCCCAAAAGTCCACTCATGAAGTCTTTAGTATATTAAAAATGTAAAAGCATATTTTTCTTCTTTGTGTTTCTAAATGATATTCTTTTTTTCCTATTGCTCATGTGTGTTATACTCTCCTCAGCCTCCTTAAGCCTCTCATCAACACGCAATAATTAGCCTTCTACTGACAGAGTGAAGGTAAAATCAAAGGCATGGCACAGGCTTTGAGGCTAGAAGAGAAAGGTCCTGCCTCAAACAAACCCAAATTACTAGTCACCTTAGTCACAATATAGCACAGCTTCCTTCAAGGGCGCTTTTAAAAAAAGTGAAACCAATTCAGTACAACCATTAATCCTATTGATTACTCAAAAGAACTTGAAAGGAGGGTTTAAGACTCAGAAAGGACCCAGGGAACAAGAAGGTTGAGAATTTAAGAAAGCCAGATACTAAGAAACATCAAAATCAAAAATAAGTTTGAAATTGAATGATATCACTAAATAATGTTAAATTTGTGCCAGGAAAAAATGTAGTATGATTAGACAGGATTAAAAGTTTTTAAGTTTTTCTAGCATTCCACATAATTACATAATTATCAGAGGTCTAAAATTCATAAAAAGAAATGAGATCAATTTTGTTAAGCAAGCTGGACAATGTTTTAGTTATGCCTTTTATATTTATTGTTTGAGGTTGTCTGCTACAGCCATTAATGAGGGAGATTTAAATCTTAGCTTTTTATTTTAAAACAATACTATTAATGGCATCTATCTCAGACTTCCTATCTTGGATGGAACAATACTTATTAACTTCATACTAGATCAGAAGACACTGAATAGTATAAACAAAAGCATAAGTAGGTCACCTGTGGTTCCACATGGCTCCCTGCCATCCCAGAATATTAGTGGTAGGCAAGTACAGAATCACACTGTGCTAAACAAAATGACAATACGTCACTGTTTTCTTTTTCTTTTTACTTCCAATAAATATCCATCCCTCTTCACCTTAGCCATGTAATATCCTGCTTCTGAGATCATGTATCACTAGTACTGTTTGGTGAGGACTGGTAAGTGAAGAAAGTTTTCTTATCAAAAAATATTTAAGCTCTATAATTTTCCAAATTATGCTTAATAAAGACTTCTTTCTTCCGATCTAGTTTCTTAATACAGTTATCCTTTGTCATACTGTGTCATTTTATGAGTTTCTTTTTCCACAAAACCATATTCTTTCTATGAGGGTAAACTTGATATTAATATGAGGCATGGTTTGGTGTATATCTGCAAAAAGATGGACTGGCAAGTGCTTCCATCTCCCTTTCTTCACAGCATGTACCACAGAGGATAGCTAGTACAGAATATATTCTCAATAAGTATTTTCAAATTAGTGAATAAATTAATTCCTTTGTTGTAACATCACATAGACCTCAAGCTCGATGAGATGTGCTTTTACATACTATATGTAACTCTACTGAAATAGATTGAACTTTGTCAAAAATGTATTATTTATTTTGTGCAGAAAAATTCTCTCAAAATATTTCCATAAATTTTTAGTTATCTTTATAACTTCACGCAAGTTGGCAAATAAAAGTACCATCAAACTCAACTAATTTGGATTTTTTTTTTTTTGCATTTTGTGTGTGTGTATACAAATCCAATTAATTATTATTGCCAGCTTAATTCTTTAGTATTACTTAATAAAACTTAGGTTTTAACATTAAATATAGTAGAAATCAATGCTCTATGTATTTTTACTTCCTCTGAACAAAAAAGGAGAACGAATTATGTTTGTATAATGAGAGATGAGTGTACTAGTTTGGGAATTAAAAGCAATCAAATTAAGTTTGATTACAAATAAAATAACCAGATGGAGTGTTATTTTTTTAGTGTCTTAATACAGTTTTACTGTCTTTTCTCTGTTTACTTTAATAAAACATATTAAATACAAGCTTCATTTGTAATTTAATTTTTTTTCAAATTCCATGAAGTTGAAATTAAACTCAAAGGATGCTTAAATATGTCTTAACTTTTATATTCAGCTTATCTAAAGAATAAAAATCTATCATATGGCAATGCAATAATACATTCTTAAAGAATTAATGGCTCTCTACCCTCATTAGAGGGAGACTCAAGGCTTGGAATCCTAACCCAATCTCGTGCAAAGCAGATATATGGCTTCTGAAAAGAAGTTATATAACCAAGAGAATATGATGAAAATTTTTGAATTGTCAAAGGTGCAAATAGTTCTATTCTTAAAGTCTTTGAGAAAAGGAACACAGACATATTATTTTTGCTTTATATTATATCTACTTTTTATTTTAGCTGTGGGTAAGACTGACTTTCAGATAATATTAACAATTATCCTAATATATAAAAATCCAGGGTCCATAACGTCCCAAACGACTGAAGGCTCAACCTAACGCCAGGCTGCATGCTCAACAGGCTCTTGTGGGCAGGGACTGGTGAGCGGGCTGAACTGCTGACCTCTCCAGGAGAGAGAAGCAGGGCTGATCAGCAGACTCTGCTTCTCTATCTCTGAAAGATCAGCAGTTCAGCCTGCTCGCCAGCAGCCTGTGGTCGCTGTTGATCATCCCTGCCTCTCTGATCATGCCCAGAGATAGGCCCAGAGACGCTGACTGGCATAGAAACTGACCAATCAGAACCAAATCTGGCTGAACTGCAAGGAGCCAATGGATGCCTAGGAGGTGGAGCTTTTGACGCTGAATGGCATAGAACCAGACCAATCAGAACCAAATCTGGGTGAACAGCGAGAAGCCAATGACTGCCTAGGAGATGTAGCTTTTGATGCTGACTCACATAGAAAATGACCAATCAGAACCAAATCTGGGTGAAGTGCCAGGAGCCAATGGCTGACTAGGAGGCAGAGCTTCTGACGCTGACTAGCGTAGAAACCAACCAATCAGAATGTAATCTGGGTGAACTGCGAAGGCAGAACCTAAGGTGGGGGCTGAGGAGGGGTTTTAAGGGCAACAGTTATTTGGTGTAAGGTGTAAGAAATTGATTCAATATTTTAATGACCAGTTTGGCAGTATAGTGCATATGGCTGGTTATCAGTCCAGATATAGGGATTATGTATTTTTGTCTGCCAAGGGCATCTCCTCCTGCTGAAAAAGGCTCCCACCTCCTATTTAAGCAATCCTATCCTATATAATTTATCTATACTAATTAAAGGGTAATGTGCTAATTAGACCGGGTCAACCAGCCATCTTATGGACGTCCGACTACCTTCTGGACAAAGCCATAGTGGTAGGGGCCAAGGCAGAGGCAGTTGGGGGCAACCAGGCTGGCAGGGGAGGGCAGTTGGGGGTGAAATCAGGCCAGCAGGGGAGGGCAGTTGGGGTTGAGATCAGGCTGGCAGGGGAGGGCCATTGGGGGTGACCAGGCCAGCAGGGGAGGGCAGTTTGGGGTGAGATCAGGTTGGCAGGGAAGGTAGTTGGGGGCAAGATCAGGCCAGCAGAGGAGGGCAGTTAGGGGCAATCAGACAGGCAGAGGCAGTTAGGGGCAATCAGACAGGCAAACAGGTGAGCAGTTAGGAGCCAGCAGTACCAGATTATGAGAGGGATGTCCAACTTCCAACTATACCGGCAGTTGGACATCCCCCAAGAGGTCCCCTATTGGAGAGGGTGCAGGCTGGGCTGAGCGAACCGCCCCCCCTCCATGCATGAATTTTGTGCACTGGGCCACTATTATATTAATAATAGCACCAAAATATATATTTTAATATTACTTTATAGAACAGAAAAAATCTGATAATTTCTGATATCACAGTAAATACTTGATTAAAATAATTATTACTACTGTCATTGTTATTATTTTATCTATAATAATTTTAAGAGAGTGTCAGTTAGTTTTCAATCTAATGTTTTATTTCCTAAGGTTCATATTATTTCCTTTCATTTTATACTCAGGCCTATGGAATGCCTCAATGTACTACAACTCAGTTTCATTAACAAGTTGCAGTTACTGACTAGTGAATGTTAGCATGTTCAATTTGAAATTTACAAAGAAGTTATTCATTTTGCTGACTTTTATATATAAAAGATGTTTGTTATAAAAGTAAATACCTTTCTATCTCCAATCTCCTCTGTTTCCACTCCCTACACACACACATACACACACACACACACACACACACACACACACACACACACCCCCTAGCTCTGGAACTTTCCAGATTTTGCTCATTTTACTACACCATAATTCTTCTCTACAACTGGAGGAGAAGTTATGGGATCCACTTATAACTGTGCTAAAGCACTAGCATACTGATTTATCTTACACTAGAGGCCCGGTTCACGAAATTCATGCACTCCAGAGGTTCTGTCAGCCCAGCCTGCACCCTCTCATAGTCCAGGAGTCCTTGGGGGAGTCCAACTGCTGCAGAGGAGGGAGTGGCTCCTGTCACCACTGCTGCGCTCTCCAGCCATGAGCCCATCTTCTGGCTGAGCACTGCTCCCCCTGTGGAAGAACACTGACTACCAGGGGCAGCTCCTGTGTTGAGCATCTGCCCCCTGGTGGTCAGTGCACATCATAGCAACCGGTAGTTTTGCAGTTCAGTTGATTTTCATATTAGCCTTTTATTATATAGGACAGTGCACATATGGCTGGCTATGTGCAACTACAATAAAAATTTACAAAACAATATCTACTCTTTCTATCCTGTAATACACTCTGATATTTATAATATATTTTATTCCATTTTACTCTATGTTGACTGCTGGTTGCAACCCACTAAGTTGGTCTTATAAATGACTCATGGGTTACTATGCATTTTTTGAAAAACCAGTGGGTAGATAATCTTATTCTTTTGAAAGTCTGTGTGTATGAGAGTGCCTATATGAATATTGATGCATAAAATTCATCATTGCAACACAACCTATTGTTTCAAAGTCCCCCAAAATGAACACATCTGGCAATCACACCTCTTGCCAAAAAGTCTCCTCAACGTTTGGTTAAATTGAGAAGCCTTTCTAAAGTATTTGCAAATGTGCCAAAATGAGATGTCATAACTCTTAGTCCTGATGAATTCCAAAGAAGTTTTTCATACATAAGGCTGCAGCATTTAACAACATGTCCTCCAGCTCTTAAAAATGTGTACCATACTGCTTCCTCCCATAATTGGCATCTGAAGGATGGAGTATGGAGTCTGCAATAGCGATTTGAATAGAAACAACAAGGTACAGTCTGTACTTATCATCAGACTCACTGTAGGTCTTCTGTGAGGTCTTGTTGCCACATACATCCTCATTAATTTATTTTATTTTTTCTGTAATTAATTCTTTCCATGGGAACAAGGAAATGTGCTGCTTTCAAAGCCAGATAAAAAGACACAGGGAATATTAGAGAAAGATTTTCTCTGTGGGAAAACAAATGGTGTTTGCTTGTTTTCTAAGGAAGGGAAAAGAATCAATGGGTGTGCATTCCAGTTTTTCTTCAAGTCATAACTACCTCCATATAAAGACAGGAAGTTTGAACTTAATTAAAAAGGGTTGGCCTTAGGTCCAAATCCTTGTTCTGTCACTAACCAGCTGCAGTTCTCTAGGGGAAACACTTTTTCTATACCTACTCTCTAATCTATAAAATGTAACATTATCAGACTGTGTTATGAAATAAATGAATCAACTAACAAATTCATGAAATATTATGGTATGTATGACCATGTTTTAACTTATAGAATAATAGAATCCCAGTTAAATGACATTTGGTTGTCAATAATGGGAATTACCCAAAACAAGACCAATACTCCAACTCCTTTCCTCCCTCTATTGAGGCTTAAGTTCATTTTCTTTTCTTTTTATATATATATATATATATATATATATATATATATATATATATATATATATATATATATATATACATATATATATATATATAATTTATTGATTTTTTACAGAGAGGAAGGGCGAGAAATAGAGAGTTAGAAACATCGATGAGAGAGAAACATCGATCAGCTGCCTCCTGCACACCTCCTATTGGGGATGTGCCCGCAACCAAGGTACATGCCCTTGACTGGAATCGAACCTGGGACCTTTCAGTCCGCAGGCCAACACTCTATCCACTGAGCCAAACCAGTTAGGGCTTAAGTTCCTTTTCCATATCCCCTCTAAGTGGTTGTGTTAGGCCTGATCAAATAATTAAACCAACACCCTCTCCCCTAAGAACTGACCTTTAGACCACTTCACAACTGACATTCCCTTTCCCTTAAACTACATTTCACTTCCTAAGACCACATTCTACTTGTTAAAACCACTATCTTTTCCCTTCTGGACCCACCCAGAGAATTTTCCACCCAGAATAAAGCCCACCTAGAGTCCTTTAAAAGTTCTGGCTCCCTGTCCCTGGTTGCTGGCACCATTTGGGGACTCAGACCATTTGGTTTACCAGATGACCTAATCCTATCTAATAAAAGAGAAAAATGGTAATTGGCGTACGACGATACCCTTTTCATTGGCTAATCAGGGCTATATGCAAATTAACTGCCAACTAAGATTGGCAGTTAACTGCCAACATAGGTGCAATGCTGGGAGGCGAAAGGGGAAGGAGGGAAGAAGCTGCCTGCTGCTGACTGCAATCGGAAACCCAGGTGGCAGCCAAGAGCCAGAGAAGCGAGCTGCCTTTGCTCGGAGAAGCCAGGCCTCCTTTGCTGGCTTCTGTGATAAGAGAACCTGGCCGCCTTTGCCGGCCCTGGGCCAGTAATGGGAGAAGCTGGGTGGGGCAGGGAAGAGGCGGATGTCTGCCTGGCTTCTCAGATCACTGATCACCAGTGATGGGAGAACACCCAGAGGCGGGGCCAGAGGCCAGGCTGCATAGCTGCCTGGGGACACCATCTGGACCCCAGGGGCGACGCAGCCAGGCCCCAGAAGGAGACCCAGGGCCTGGGGCTGAGTTGCAGCTGTGGTACACAATCCAGTGCCTGGGCTGAGGAGACCCAGAAGGAGACCCAGGTGCCGGGGCTGTTTTTGCCGCTGGGGCACGCAATCCGGTGCCCAGGCTGAGGAGACCCAGGGCCCGGGGCTGCGTCGCAGCTGGGGCACGCCATCCCATCCGGGGGCGATATAGCCAGGCCCCAGAAGGAGACCCAGGCCCCAGGGCTGTATCGCTGCTGGGGCACGCGATCCAGTGCCTGGGCTGAGGAGACCCAGAAGGAGACCCAGGGGCCTCGCAAGAGGAGAGTCTCCATGGTCAGATGGCGTGGTGTCGGGACAGGAATAAAGACCCGAGGTGACTCAGATGCCTGGCCACAGGGTTAGACCAGCCAGCAGGGCCTTTCAGTTGGGACTGGGGTGGGGGTGGGGCGAGGGAGGCAAGCTGGAAATAGAGAACTACAACTCCCAGGAGGCTTAGCGGCCAGGGCCTGGGTGCCTGGCTGTGAAATCGGATGGGCTGTAGTTTCGCAAGCCACTTTAAACTAGAAGCTTGCAAGGTTGGAAGTTCTGCGTCGGGAGCCAGGGAGAAATGGAGCTGGAGCAGAGAGAGGAGTCCATGGCAGCTGTGGGCTTTGAGGAGTTCTCAGCACCTCCCGGCTGGGAGCTGGCGCTGCCTCCGCGGAAGGTGGTCACATCCTGGAGAGCGAGCTTGAGACCGAAGTGGAGTTCGTGTCTGGGGGTCTGGGCAGCTCCAGCCTCCAGGAGCGAGACGAAGAGGAGGAGGCAGCCTGAGGCCAGCAAGGGCAGCGCCAACAGGAACTCAATCGCAGGAAGTACCAGGCGCTGGATCGGCACTGCAGGGAGATTGAGCAGGCGAAGGAGCGGGTCCTGAACAGGCTCCATCAGATACAGAGGATAACATGGAGACTCCAGCAGGAGCGGAGGTTCCTCATGAAGGTGCTGGACTCCTATGGTGACAACTACCGGGCCAGCCAGTTCACCATCTTACTGGAGGACGAGGGCAGCCAGGGCAGAGACGCCCCCAACCCAGGCAACGCTGCGAACGAGCCTCCAGAGAAAGAGGGGCTGTCCCCGCCCAGAAGGACGCCAGCGCCCACAGAAGCCAGCAGCCCGGCCCCTGGCGAGGGTCCCAGCAGTTGGAAGAGGCGGCGAGTGCCATAGGAAGGGCACTGGGCAGGAGTCCCGCTGACTCCGGAGCTGGCCCCCGTGCAGATAAAGGTGGAGGAAGACTTTGGCTTCTAAGCCCTCGAGGCTCTGGACTTAAGTTGGGTTTCTCGGGGGCCAGACAAGCTGCTGCCCTACCCCACCCTAGCCAGCTCCCCCTTTGACTGACCCCCCAATAAATGGACCCGATGCAAAAAAAAAAAAAAGCTTATAGAGGCATGTTTATAGGATCAAATAGTATAAATATAGATGTAACAGGACAATAAAAAGAGAACCTGGCTATGATGATAACCTGAATGCTGCCTCTGTGTCATTCCTTCTTTGGGAACCCCTGGACCTGCTGGGGCTGGACCCCAACATTCCTCTTCTTATAAGGACTTCAGTGAGATGGTCTAAGGGTCCCACTGGAACTGCCACAATTTAATGTAATCCCCTCTTTAAAGATCTTATCTCCATATACAGGTACATTCTGAGGTTCTGGGGATTAGGATTTTAACATACATTTTGTTGATTACCCAAATCAGCCCTTAACAACCAGCATGTTTCAGAAAGTAGATTCCTACAGGGTTATTTACCAAACATTCAGAAGTATTTTTAAAAGAGCTAAGCCCCTCGCCCACCCTCCCAGCGAAGAGTGAAGGCCTGGGTTCCGGGCACCGGAGGAAAACTGGTGCCAGCAGCCAGGGGAAGGGGCCCCCAAGGGGCCCCAGATTGCGAGAGGGCACAGGGTGGGCTGAGGGACCCACCCGAGTGCACAAATTTTTGTGCACCGGGCCTCTAGTATATTCATAATTCTTTATCCCTTTTGGCCTCATGTGTTCCTCCTTTGACAACCCTAACGGGTTGTCCATTTCGGGTTTGTGCACAGGAGTTACAGAAAACTGATCATTATTTCCTTCATTGAACAGTCCTATTAATTAGTAAAAATATCCTTTTGAAAAAGTTGAACCACAATTGGTTACTCTGGCATTTCAGTAATTAGCTCTTTGTCATGCTCCTGGCCTTCTAGAGTGAATCCAGTTCCTCTCCACATGAATTTTCCAAATACCTCACAATAGTGGTCAGTGCCCTGCTGTGTCTGGTCTCCTCTCTGCTAGCTTTATTCTTTGAAGACATGGTTTCAAGTCACATAACAATTTTGGTGACTCTCCTTATTGATTTATCTTATTTTAAATGTGATGCCCAATGTTTCATCCAGGCCAGATGTGGTCTGTGGAAACATGTGAAGAGCAGGTGGCATAGAAAGGATCTCCAAGAACATCCTTTCTAGCCCCTTTCATATGACAGGTGAAGGAAGGCGTTGAAGTGACTTTCTCAGAGTTACATAGGAAAACTTTGATGTCAGTGATATTTACTTTAGTCAAATTTGTTCTTTTAACTATTTTTTCACCTCCAAGATATCATTAATGTAATCTTCATCTTTTTTCAAACTACTTTAAAATTACTGGTATAATGAGAAGATTATTACTCTTGATCAGACTTATTAAACAGCCTATCAAATATAAAAATGTTTTGTAACTAAAGAGATGAGGAAAATAGAGCAAATAAAATGAGAGAGCTAGAAAGAGAAAGAAGGAAGTAAAAAGATCCTCTTTTTAGAGTTTTGTGGATCTTGGTTTTTTTCTTCTGTGCTTGCTTCCTGTGTAATCAGTAGAGTTTGCTGTGCAAAAATTGTTTTGCATTGGAATATAAAGACTTCACACTATGCCCTCCCATTCCTCAGCTTTCCTCAATCAGAAGCAACATCTGTTACTCATTACTAAACCTTATGAACCTAGCAGCTAATAAGGTATGATGACTGAGGAATTGAATCACAAGACCAGTTCTTTAGTAAATAGAAGGAATAGACCTTTTGAATATGCAAACTCTAAAGCTCAGACAATAATGTTATCTCTGTGAGATTGGAATAACAAAGACTAAAGGAGAATATACTATTTGTTCTGCTCCCAACTATAAAATAGATAGTTACCAAACACCTAATAGGCATACTCACTCAGAGATTATTGTCACATTGAAAGAAGCACTGGATTAATTAGAACTATAGTGCTCACATTTGCACATAATCCCAGGTATTTATTTGTGTGTGTTGGGGGAGCGGTGTAGTGGCATCCTCTGGGGAAAAAAAAAAAGTTTCTTCTAATATAGTTATCCCAGGGATGGAGTATTTGGGGGAAAATTCTAGTATTTTCAGCAGTGAATGGACAGCAATGGTACCTGAGAAAATGTACCTGAGAAAATAACAGGATGTTATTTTACCTCAAGCAGGAGTATTTTGTAGGGGAGTCAGAGGCCAAGCCAGAACTTATATTAAAAAACAAACAAACAAAAAACTGAAAATAGGGAAGATCTTGCCCTGGCCACAGCTAGGTATGTCAGTGAATGCCATTTTTGTTTCCTGAGACAATAATAACTCTGAGGGGCTATCTTCTATCTGGAAGATAAGAAGTAGGACCCCCCTGAACACTCTTCCCAGGACTACCTCTTTTTCCCTTCACTACTGGCGATACAGTTTGACAATGACATGAATATGAAAAACTGCTTCTTTATTATTACATTTGTCACTGAATCTCCAGAATTATGGATCTATGATCTAATGTAATGAAGAATCTACCTAAAAGTCATTGCATCTTCTGGCTTTTATGTATTGTTTTGTCAGTGGTAACCAATATAATTATCCAATCAATCCACGCTTATGAAGATTTATGGGTCTAATGTTTTTAGGATGTTTATAAAGCAAAGAAAAATATTTCAAAGTTTCTTCAAATCTTAATATGACCCAGGCAAAGAAGTACTTCATCAAATTTACAGGTCAAGAACAAAGGGACCACACTATTTCTCAAAGCTAATTTTTACATGAACCAAGCCATTTGTGGTCCCTGCTGCTATTTAAAATGAGCATTAAGAGTTTCGGCAGATTGGCATCATTCAGATGAAGGGAAAAGGAGTACAGCAATAAAATGGAGAGGTCATGCAATGGCAAAAACAGAGAACTTCAGTAATTATCTTCAACGATTATGCATAAACAAAATTCTGGACAGTAATCTTGAGTTCTAAGACCCAAGTCTGTAAAGAATTATGCACAAGTAAGGCCAAGTTACTTGTCCTGACTTTGTTTTCTCAACTGTAAGATAAAGGGGTTAGATTAAATGCTCATCTAAAACCCTTCCAGTGTTAACATTCTAAAAGCTACCGGTAGTTTATGTGTCTGAATTATCATCGTGATAATCTCAAAATTCACCTCAACTCTCAGCACTACTTAACCTCTAGAGAAAGAAAATAAAATCATTTTAAAAAGTACTCAGTAAAGCCCATAATGACATTTCTGGTCTTTCCAACCTAAATTGTTGTTTTGATATAACCACAACAGAAAAGGTGTGATGGGGGATATATATTTCCATTTTTTTAGAAGTTAAATGCAACTTTTTTAGAAGTTGGACTATGAATCATATTGACGGTCTTACAACCAAAGCCAGATTGCTATCACATTTTAAAATAATTGATGGAAAATGATATCATAACCTACAAGTGGCACAACATTACAATATGTAGGTTAGGCTGAAGACCATGTTTTAATGATTGTCACATTACCAGTACAACTTATTGGTACACTTTCCCTCCGAGAGCATCACTGACATATTTGTTGGCTAGAGCGAATTAGCATTCCATTATCATTAGGTGGAAATAATAAATTCAAGAACCAGTGCAAACAAAAAATGGAATGGGGTGTGAATAGCATTTTGCAATTAATCAAGGGAGGCATTTTGGCACCTCATTTTTCTAAAGAAATAAAACTGTGAAAACTTATAAGTGTGTGCTACTTATCCACATGCTATATGTTCATCAACAGTGAGCTAGATACTATTTTAACACAAATTCACCCATTCTGCAAATAGTCTTTGAGTGCTTATTATGTGCTAGGCACTCTGATAGGCTTTGGGGATGTTCAGTGAAGTTTCAACTCAAGTCAGCAAACAACTGTGGTGTGAAAATCCTGTATGTCACCTGTAAAGTATAATATTCACGGTTTTGTGTATAAAATACAATCTGTAGTTACTTTTCTCCCTAAAATTAAGCTAGATCAAGGGGAATAATGGAATATATACAAGTGTGTGACTATTCAAACCATTCGGGCTTTAGGGAATTAATCAAATCTCTAGTTACAAAAGTATGAGTGAAGCATTTTAAAATTTTCTTTTTGCCCACAGCATTTATTCATTTTATTTCACATTTAAATATCGAGACCATTAATGTATGTCAATATATTTTAAAAACTTTTTGAGGTTTAAACATTATAGCAGTATCCCATTTTGGGGGGAGGACTAAAATTTAAATGAATTTTATACTGGGATGAATATGTTTATACTGAAGCTATTACTGTTGCTCATAAATGTATGGTTAGCTGGGTAGTGTTCACAGTTTCAGCTGGGCTTTCTTGTGTGACTGCAAATAACTGTGAGAGAGGAAGGCAGTTGTGTTGCTCTGCGTTGGGTGCTCTCACATAGTTGAGGTCAGGTGGCCTAAAATGGTCTCATGTGGAAAACCTGGGTGCTCTTTTCCTTCACATGGTGAGGACAGGGCTCCCAGACAGACAGACTAGGAAAGGAGTCCTCACTTCTGCCAAATTCTATTGACTGAGGCAGTCACCGAGCAGTGTGGCATGAGAATGGAAGGGAACTATCAAGTTACAAAGCAGAGGGGATCATTAATGGAAGTCATCAAAGCCAAAACAGTCCATCTGCCCACCCCTAAGTAGGTGAGCACCACTGATCTTGTGCATTAATGGGCACATGTACCAAGATTTGCAAAAGTACTGAAGCAAAGAATCCCTTAAATCTTCTTATAGCAAAGACAGGGTAGACTGACTGACTCCTTTAAAGGAGTAAAAATGAGTCATTGCCTGTTCCTTTCCTCCATATAGTTCAAAAGCTAATGTTGTCTGCCCTTAATTTTTTTCCTTCTTTTTTGTTTTGTTTTTCTTTTCATGCTATTAATCTCTTTGCCTAAAACACCTAGGAACAATTTCTGCATAATACAATAAGCCACAGTAAATGCACAGTCCTTTATCCTACAAAAAATCATAAATCAAGGAGAAAGCAAGTGTAACAGATTAACCTTGAAGCTGAAACCAAAGTCACCTTTTGTTCTCTTCTGATATTCTGTAATAGCATATCTGTTCTCCAAAAAAACATCTTGTGATAGCTAACAAGAGGACTAAGTGACAAGGTACTGACATGTCTCAGTATAAAATGGGTAATTTGTGGGATAAAATGTGTTTGTTTTTTAAATGGGACATCTTTTCATAGACCTCAATGCCTTAAGTGAAAGCATTTGTAATTGTCTATATTCTTGAAGAAAGAGGAATATCCACTGAGCAAAGGATCATTATAAGGATGTAGGAATAAATTTGGGATACAGACTGAGTGCCCAAGGGCTAGATAGGATTACTCCAATTCAACCAGAAAAAGGCTCAAGTAGGAACTGACTTCCTGAAGGACCAAACAACAGAAAACAAGGCATCACCTAGCAGCTCTAACAGTACCAAACAGAGTTGTATCTTGTTACTCCAGCACTTTTCTCATCCTGGGGGAGTTTTACCTTGTGAAACTTCCTACCACACTGCTCCTACTCCGATAAACCATAAGAAGGAACAGTATAGAACCTCATTATCCAGATGTGCACTTGATTACAATCAAAGGAATATAAATGCTTCTTCACTAAACTACATAAAATGACAAACCAAAGAGAATTTCTTCCAATCTTTAAAAGTTCACATTCAAAATTTGTTCTCTCCTGAATCCTGGTGGTATCATCCAAACACTTTGCCAGAATTGGACAACACAATTTCTATTGGCCTATTTAAATAATTAAATAATTGAATTTGCCTAAATTTGGCAATAGAATATTTTTGTCTTACTTTATGCCCACAAAAACAAAACAAAACAAAAACCCTGTTTTCCTTTAATTGTTCTGTTGTAATACATGGTTTATGCATGTAATATGTAGCTTTAAATATTTACATGTAAAAGTTATATAAGAAAAGTAGGTTCCATTTATTCCACCCTCTCCCCTAACCACTGAGATTTCCTCCCCAGAAGGAGCCATTGCTATCAGCTGTGCTCTGCTCTAAGAGCAATTCTGTGAATATCCAATCAAATGGTTTTTATAAATTCAAGTAACATACCATACACACAGAACTTCCCCTCACTTTTTTCACCTGAAATGATCTTGGAGATAATTATAATCTCACAATAGAATGCTTCGTTAATTTTAATCGATATCTAAAAATACATTGGATGCATCATGATTTATTTATTTTATTGGATTGCTGCTGGTATACATTTTAGTTAAAAAACAAAACAAAAACAGTTTAAATTAGTAAGAGCCAGTAGTCATGATGATAAGTTTCTTTTTTAAGACAATATTGGATAAGCATCTCCCACATAGCGACCATCTATGGAATGGCCCTACTCTTTGGAATCTAGAGGGAAGTTCCTAAAAAAATCTTGATTTTTTTGAAGCAAACCAAAACATACCTTTATCCTTGTTTTTTTCCCCAAAAAAACATTATTTTACTTTCTTACCTTCCCATATTTTCTCATGCTCTTTGCTGAAAATCCATCCCTTCTTAATTTTCACCAATTGTCAGTGTTCTTCCTGTTAAAATGCAACTGTCAAATTGCATTTCCTTCTCTAAGATTTCCACCATGGCCCCCATCACTACAGAGTAGAATGTGATTTTTGCTCTCATTCAATTTACTTTAGAGATATTTTAACTCCTTGTCATCTTGAATCATCTCCTTTGCCAGACTGCATGCCCATCTAAGATAGTGATGTATACAGCAAAGGGCTATCCTTATAAGAACTACCAGAGGGCCTTTCATTTATTTGTGCTTAATAAATATGTGTTGTAGAAATATATCCTGAGAGTGTGATTCCATTAGATCCTCCTAAATTATAATAGGTCATTGAACTATGAGTCAGTAGCTATAAGCCTTACTTCTGGCTCTGATATTGCTATTAGGTATTTATTAGATGAATTATTTGAACTCTTAAAATATTCGTACTTTAAAATGGGGGTGGGTGGGAAGAGATTAACTAAAGAACTTATATACTTACGTGCATAGCCCATGGACACAGACAGTAGTGTAGTGAAGGCCTGGGGTGGGGTAAGGACTGGGTGGAGGGGGCAATGAGGGTGGGAATGGGGGGCATCTATAATACATCAATAATAAAATATATATGTATATTAAAAATAAAACAGGAATAAAATATCTGGATCATTTGTATAACTACTTGTTGTGAGAATCAAATGAAATAGTGATTTTATAACAAAAATCTCATCATTACACACAAAAAAATCAAAGGTCTCCTACTTCAATCACCTAAACATTGCTCAAAATCTCTATACATTAACATTCTCTGTAAGTTAACTATAAATTTATACATGAAAATTTCCAGAGGCATAGAAATCTCTATCAATATAGAAGCCCAAGTTACGTTTATGCCATTCTGAATATTAATGAGTGGCTATTCAGTGAAACCCATATTACGCCACTTGATGATAAGTTTGCTATATCTACTTGGTGCTTGGCTCCCAAGCTCTGTACTAAGATTTCTTTGGTTCTTTCATTAATTTCTCAATAATGCAACCCCACATTTTATAAGTTTAGATTGTTTGGACCACACTGATAGTGTTATTGCAGGATTTTTAAATCTAAACTAACCCTCACAATGATTGAAGAAGATGTAAAAAGTATTTTGAACCTTTTTTTGGCCTTCTATATGTGTGTAGTATATTCTCCTAGATCAGAGGTTCTCAACCTGTGTGTCACGACCCCTTTGGGGGTTGAGCGACCCTTTCACAGGGGTCGCCTAAGACCATTGGAAAACACAAATATAAGTACATATTGTTTTTGTGATTAATCACTATGCTTTAATTATGTTCAATTTGTGACAATGAAATTGGGGGTCACCACAACATGAGGAACTGTATTAAAGGGTCGCGGCATTAGGAAGGTTGAGAACCACTGTCCTAGATGGAAAGTTGCATAATAAGTGAGTCTCACCATTTGGGTTCCTTAAACTCTGCAGGTCAAACCCAAACCATCCTAAACAGGCTTGGGTAAGAACTAACAAATAATGTACATAAAAGCATTTTAAAAACACAATATACAATAAAAGGTCTAATAGTATTATTAACTGTTGTAAAGCCTGTCATATTTTCCTTTTCCACTAAACTTTGAGCATGTAGAAGCAATTTAAAACTAAATTATTAAGATTTTACATTTTCTAAGTATGCTATATACAAAGATAAAACTAATTCACATGTATCTCCATTTCACATTTAATGATATACTCAACTGAAAAAGTGGTTGTAAGACTAAGCTGTTTGGTATTTTTCCTACTACATTATACCTGGGCCAGAACTGGCTGCCTTCACTCCTTATGTGTATTTATGTGGATCCCCCACACCTGGGGTCCACATATCTCTTTTTATCATAAATAATACGCAGTTGAACACCTTTAAATGAGATGTTCAATGAAGAGCTAAAAAACTTAAAAATATCTAGCAGTATTAGAGCAGAAATGCAAATAATACAATACATAATCCAAAAAAAAAAATTCTATTTAGCCAAATGGCCACGTGAACATTCCTTTATCTTAGATTTTTGTCACTCTATACATATGTCATCCCAGTTCCTTCTTTATTAATGATATAGAACGGGGCAACTCAAAAGATCCCAAACAGTTAAGAATATTTTCACCTTCCAAAACCTGACATCTTAACTGGGAAGCTGCTGAGCGCCTAAGAGCACATACTTCATGAAAGTAAAGAAAACGTACCTTCTGTGTGCACAGCTGACACATAGGTCCAGTTGTACCTCTTCACTATGTCCACCATGGCCCGAGCCTGCTGGGCATCTGAAGGCACGACCCTCATGAAGTACTTGAACAGAGTCTTGTCACTCAGATCCATGCTTGTTGCCGAGTAAGCAATCTGAGGTATGTTGAAAAGCTGGAGCAAGTTCTGGACCTGAATGGCCACAGAACTGGAGCCGGGCCCAATGACCCCTACTATGGGCTTCTTGGAGCGGAAGGAGGAAGAGCCATCCACACAGCGCACCAAACCTTCTTCTTCTTCCGAAGAAATGAGGGAGTCCCTGATGAACTCAATGCTCTGTTCTAGGGCCACAGCCGAGTGCCAGCAGGAATCCCTTATCTCACAGCCCAGTGTGATGTTGGGCAGGAGTGTGGGGTCTGCGTTGATCCTTTCCAGGGTGTGCAGCATGGCTTCCACTCTCTGAATGCCATACTGTTCGCGGACTGCCCCACACTTCCTCTCATGAACTTTGTCCACGGTGGGCTGGTGGTGGACAGAAAACAGAGCTCCAATGATGATGTCACCCGGCATGTGAGCCACCACCCTCCTCTCGCTAGACTGTGCACTCCCACGGACATCTTCTTTCAAAAGCAGCACTGACAAGATCAACAGAAGGACCATTTTAGGAAAGGAGTTCAAGCTAATAAAGACAGCATGGTGGGGAAAACGTAGGAGAGTTCTGATAGAGAGAATCAAACAATGTCCTACGCTGAGTGGCAAACCAAGAAATTAGCCAGTAATTTAGATGTGCTCTCTAAAGGACCACCATGTCCCCAGGTACCGTTTAGTTAGATGAATCCACGTGATCATGATCTTCAAAACCTGGGGGAAAAAATAGCACAGGTATTAATAGCGTAAATGCCACTAGTTTGGAAAGCTCTGATGGTCTATGCCAGGGGTGGGCACACTTTTTGACTCGAGGGCCACAATGGGTTCTTAAACTGGACCGGAGGGCCAGAACAAAAGCATGGATGGAGTGTTTGTGTGAACTAATATAAATTCAAAGTAAACATCATTACATAAAAGGGTATGGTCTTTTTTTTTTTTTTTTTTAGTTTTATTCATTTCAAACGGGCATATCTGGCCCGCGGGCCGTAGTTTGCCCACGGCTGGTCTATGCTATTGGGGAAAGAGAGGAGTCTTTGATGATGTAAATAACTTGAAAGTAAAAGGGAATATAAAAATCTTTCTGACTATCCTTTGTCTCCTTTGTGAATTTTGTGATGTGATGAAGCAACTGATATAGCTTATTGATCCTTCTTTGCTTAGATTAACATTTTTTTCATTTATTCATCTGAAGTATAGGAAACTAAACCATATGTGTAGCAAGCTGAACCATGTTCTCACTTGGGGGTGAGAGAAAGCATCATAAAAGCAAAACTACGCTATGGACAGAAAACCTTAGGGAGTATGAACCCCCAAAATTAAACATTGCTGATGGCTGGGTAGTGGTATTTGTTGTTTTAGAAATGCTTTTTTTTTCTTTCCACATTTTCAGCATTGAGCATGCATTAATTATACAATTATAAAGATAAAGTTACTTAAAGAAAGCCTACATATCCCTTCTTCAAGTGTAACGTAAAGCAAGTTAAATAATCTTTCTAATAAAATAAGTGTGGTGTCTAATTTTCATACATGATAGAACAAAGACAACTGTGGGTATTTCCAAGTTAAATGTTCTACAGGAGAGAAGGAAGAGGTTTGGGGTATCGCAGAGTAAAATGTCCCACATATCGGCAGCAAGCATAGTGACATGAACACCAATTTTTGGAAAAATATTCAGGTTAAGATTCCAGTTCTACTATCAGGAAGTATTAGTAAATTGTTTAACCTCTCTCTCTCTCAGTACCTGAATTTCCTCATCTGAAAAAATGGGGTTAATATGTGCTAGGCAGCCCTATGGGAATCAGCATGATATCAACCATGCAAATGTTTTATATATTGAATAGGGCTGCATATATTTAAGACATGGCCTTTTCTATTAGTAAATTTCCAAGGGCATTCTATGGCTAGGTAGTGAGGAACAGAAAATCCTCTGTCAATCCTCTTGGTTCTCCAGAGTCTTCTAAGTAATTACAAAATCTTGTAATAAAATTCCCAGTAATCAGTCCTCTATCTCTGATCCAGGAAAAAACAAATCCACATCAGGAAGACTCAGTGGGCTGGGAGAATGCATATTTGGACTATCCTTCCAAGTAGAAACTCATTATAGCTATGAAGATTGTCATTATTTCAGTATAAATTCCAGAGAAGAAAAAATTTTGCCAAGTTGTCTACAGAAAATTCTAGCATCATTTGTAAAAGGGAACTGACAAGTTAGTGACTTGGGTTATTTAAAGGATTGTATGCGAGACTTATTTTGTATCTTGTCATCTCTGCCAACCAAGGATCTCAAATTGTTTTAAAGTGACTAACTCCCTAAGCACCGCCTTTCAAAGATAGGTGTTTCTTCAGGAATTCAAGCAACTACCATGGTTCTTCAAGAGTACTAATAGTTTCCAAAACACATCAGATCTGCAAAAATCCGAGCCCAGATGAAAAATGAGTATAATCTGAAAAACATTTCTAATCACTCTCACCCTCATTTTCATCGTTTCTTCTACGGTTTCCTATGGCAACAGAGAAAGGCTCCCTCTGTATAGTGCCAAACACTAAAATAAAATTTAAAAACACCTCAAATAACTAGATGTTCCAGAATAACTAGGTTTTTGGCGATATTTAGGAGAAAATGTTATTTTTTTTCATTTGGAAATTATCTGAATATTCTCAAGCATTCCCTTCATTCTGCTTAGACCAAAGACCTAGGACCAATGCTTATTTTCATGATCATGTGAATTACTGCAGACAAAAAGAAAAATCTAAAGTAAAAGAAATTATAATTTATCAGTAAATCCAGAATATTACTGAGCAAACTCAATAACAAAATAGGGCTAATTTTTATTATGTAGAAGTATCAAAGAGATATGAGAGACCAGAAATTGCTTATCAAACTGATGAAACTAAAGTATCAGTACCATGCATTTTATTTATTGGAGTTATTTTAAGCAACTCCTATATATTGAGACATATATCCTATCTAATAAAAGAGAAACATGGTAATTAGCGTACGTCCGCTACCCTTCCCATTGGCTAATCAGCAAGATATGCAAATTAACTGCCAGCCAAGATGGCGGCCGGCAGCCAGGCAGCTTGAAGCTAACATGAGGCATGCTTGCTTCAGTGATGGAAGACTCCAACATTCCCCGCCTGCCTTGTCGGCCTCTGAGCTTGCAGTTTGAAACATTGTAACAAATACAGAAGCTAAACAAAACCCCAGAAACCTGCTTTCAACCAACTGGGATCTCAGAGCTGGAGTTGAAACAGTGTTTCAATTATAGAACCCAAACAAACCAGATACCTGCTTTCAGCATCAGAGGCCTCAGAGCTGGAGCCAGAGCTAAAGCTGGCCCAGAATAAAATAAAATAAAAAGAGAAAAAGGAGCAGTTGGGAGCTTCAGTCACCCACCAGCCTGATAATAGCCCTCAGCCGCTCACCCAGACTGACCAGGCACCCCAGTGGGGACCCTCACCCTGAAGGGTGTGTGACCAGCTGCAAACAGCCATCATCCCCTTACCCAAGCTGGCCAGGCACCCCACTGGGGATCCCCACCCTGAAGGGTGTGTGACCAGCTGCAAACAGCCATCATCCCCTCACCCAAGCTGGTCAGGCACCCCAGTGGGGACCTCCACCCTGATCCAGGACACCCTTCAGGGCAAACCAGCCGGCCCCCGCCCATGCACCAGGCCTCTATCCAATATAGTAAAAGGGTAATATGCCTCCCAGCACCAGGATCAGCGGAGCCGCGAGGCCTCCCAGAACTGGGATCAGCGGATCTGAGAGGCCTCCCGGCACCAGGATCAGTGTGACAGAGAGCAGCGCCCAAACCCCCTGATAGCTCTCTGGCTCTGTGTGTGACAGGGCGTGGGGCCACAACCTCCCTATATGCCCTGCTCTGTTCTTGACAGGGGAAGGTGCCCCAAACCCCTGATCAGCCCTGCTCTGTGCCTGATAGGGGGGAGCTCCCCAACCCCCTGATCGCCCTTAGGCTCTGTGTGTAACAGGGTGCGGTGCCCCAACCTCCTGATCAGCCCTACTCTGTGTGTGACAGGGTGCGGCACCCCAACCTCCCCCAACGGGCCCTGCTCTGTGTGTGACGGGGTAGAGCCACAACCTCCCCATCGGCCCTGCCCTAAATGTGACAGTGGTGGCGCCCCAACCGCCTGATCGGCCCTGCTCTATGGGTGATAGAGGGAAGCGCCCCAAACCCCTGATGGGCCCTGCTCTGTTCGTGACAGGGTATGGAGCCCCAAACCCCCTGATGGGCCCTGCTCTGTGCATGAGAGGGTACGGAGCCCCAACCCCCCTGATGGGCCCTGCTCTGTGTGTGACAGGGGGTGGCGCCGCAACCTCCCTAGGGACCCTGCCTTCAGTGTGACAAGGGGCGGTGCCCCAACCCCCCAATCGGCCCTACCCTGAGCGTGACTGAGGGTGGCATCGCAACCTCCCAATCCACCCTGCTCTGTGCATGACAGGGGGTGGCGCCCCAACTCCCCAATCGACCCTGCTCTGAGTCTGACCAGGGGCTGAACCTAGGGATTGGGCCTGCCCTCTGCCACCCGGGAGCAGGCCTAAGCCAGCAGGTCGTTATCTCCCGAGTGGTCCCAGACTGCGAGAGGGCACAGGCCAGGCTGAGGGACTCCCCCTCCCCACCGAGTGCACAAATATTTGTGCACCGGGCCTATTATAGCTAAATTAATTATTTAACTCACTGCACAAATATCTATTAACTATTGAGTGGGAGACACTAATATATATATATATATATATATATATATATATATATATATATATATATATATATATGTATATGTATACACACACACACACACATATGTATCCTATCTAATAATAGAGAAACATGGTAATTAACCGTAACTTCGCTACCCTTCCCATTGGCTAATTAGCGAGATATGCAAATTAACTGCCAACCAAGATGGCGGCCAGCAGCCAGGCAGCTGAAGCGAACAGGAGGCTTGCTTGCTCCAGTGATGGAGTAAGCCAAGGTTCCCCGCCTTCCACTGCCAGCCTCTGAGCTGCAGTCTAAGAAAAAATGTTGCAATTATAGAAGCTAAACAATCCCCAGAAACCTGCTTTCACCCAGGCGGCCTCGGAGCTGGAGCTGAAACAGTGTTTCAATTATAGAATCCAAACAAACTCAGAAACCTGCTTTCAGAAGCCGAGGTCTCAGAGCTGGAGCCGAGCCTCAGAGCTAAAACTGGCTCTCAGCTACAGTGACAGCCATAGAAGGTAAATAAATCCCAGAATAAAAAGAAAAAAAGAAAAAAGGAGAGGTTGGGAGCTTCAGTCACCTGCCAGCCTGAAAACGGCCCTCAGCCCCTCATCCAGGCTGGCCAGGCACCCCACTGGGGACCCCCACCCTGAGGGGGTGTGACCAGCTGAAAACAGCCATCATCCCCTCATCCAAGCTAGCCAGGCACCCAAGCGGGACCCCCACCGTGATCTGGGACACCCTTCAGGGCAAACCAGCCTGCCCCCACCCGTGAACCAGGCCTCTATCCTATATAGTAACAGGGTAATATGCAAACTGACCCTAACAGCAGAATGACTGGGAATGACTGGTCACTATGACACACGCTGACCACCAGGGGGCAGATGCTCAATGCAGGAGCTGCCCTCTGGTGGTCAGGGAGCTCTCACATGGGAGGAGCTCTGCTCAGCCCCAAGCCAGTACAGCGGTGGTGGTAGGAACCTCTCCTGCCTCCTCAGCAGCACTAAGGATGTCCGACTGCAGTTTAGGCCTGCTCCCCGCTGGCAAGTGAACATCCCCAGAGGGCTGCCGGGCTGCCAGAGGAATGTCTGATTGCCATCTTAGGCCCAATCCCCCAGGGAGCGGGCCTAAGCCAGCAGGTGGTCATCCCTTGAGGGGTCCCAGACTGCGAGAGGGCACAGGCCGGGCTGAAGGACCCCCCTCCCTCCCGAGGGCACACATTTTTGTGCACCGGGCCTCTAGTATAAATATAAATAGAGAAATATGCTAATTAACCTGGACACTGTAACGGGTCAACTTGACAGGAGGTTGCACATGCAGAGTCGGGGGCAGGGCGGCACGGCAGGGGCCTCCATGCACCTGTGCTAGAGGAGGGCCTGATCAGCAGCGGATGCAGCTGCTTCGAAGACCATAGAGGGAGGCAGGGCCGGATCGAAGGGTGGGTGGTGCCTCGCGATTTCAAATCACGCACTGGGCTCCTAGAACTAGTATAACAAAGAAGAGCAATGATGTGCATTGATAATTACCATCATTATCTTTCACTGAGCACTCATTATGCACCAGGAACTTATTCTTTAACTCATTTAACAAACATGTATAACACATCTATGCTATGACTCTCTCCTGAGAATTAAAGAGTCAAGAGAGAACAAGGTATAAATGTTCCCTGTACTCTTGGGGCTTACAGATCAGTTCTCTAAAGGTGACTTTGGAACCTGATGAGTGCAAAGAACAATAAAATGAAGGATAAAAAGTGTGGTCATGCCAAAGTGTGGCTAGAATGGAAGGGTTAGTGGTACAAGATGAGGTTCGAAAGCTAATAAAGGGACAGACCATGTAGAATCTCATAAAATCCAATTTGGGTGTTAAGTGCAATAGAAAGCCATTGAGGAGATGTAAACACATGAGTGGCAAAATTCAATGTTAGAAAAGATGTGCTAACTGCTCATTGTTCTGGATAATGGACTGGAGAAATCTAAATAGAAGACTCATACTAATCTAGGTAAGGATGATAGTGACTTGGCTATGATTGGTAAGAGTAGCTATGGAAAGAAGTTGACACAATCAGATATATTTTGCAAGTAGAATGAACTGGATTTTCAGATAGACTGGATGTGAATAGTAAGGGAGAAAGGAATTAGTGTCCTGGGTTTTGAGTCTACAAAACTAGTGTATTTAGGTACCATTAAAAGAAATGGAGCTTGGCTGGTGTTGCTCAGTGGTTGAACATTACCCTATGAACCAGGAGGTCACAGTTCCATTTCAGTCAGGGCATATGCCCTGGTTGTGGGCTCAATCCCCATTAGGGAGCAATGCAGGAGGCAGCCCATCAATGATTCTTATCATTGATGTTTCTGTATCTCTCTGCCTCTCTCTTCCTGTCTGAAATCAATAAAAATACTTTTTAAAAAAAAGAAATGGAATAGACTGGTACAGAAACAGATGGGGGCATAGGAAAACTTATTTTCTTTTGAACATGTTAAACTTGAGATGTTTTTGAAGCATCCAGGTACAAGTGTTAAATAAGAAGGTAAATATGTAAGGCTGGGCCTAGAGGACAATTCTGAGTTACATATGTCAATTGAGTGTCACCAATATATAAAATCTTTGGGATGAATACAATCACCTGGAGAGCAAATATAAAGAAAGTGGAGCTAAAAAGTAAGCCCCACAGAGAGGCCAGGTAGTGGGAAAGCCAGCTAAGGAAATGGGGCAACTCAGAAAGTAAGGAGAGAAAGTGAGAACATGTGACATCAGAGAAGCCAAAGGAGAATGCCCTTTAATATTTACAGACCTAGACAAGGCTTTCACGTTGCAGAGAATACAATATATCTTACTCCCCCATTGTGTCTCTGTGTCTGCGTATGGGGCTGTCTCTATCTGTGGTGTGTGGATGACAATAATCCTCATAACAATACTGAGATGTGGGCATTATTTCATTATCTCTATTTACAGATGGAATGGATTTTGTAAGCTAAAAACCAGCCAATTACTCAAAAAGTGATGGACCTGGAATTCAGGTCAAAGATTAGCATTGTCTCTGCTGCCTTACCCCCCTCTCCCTCAAGAGAGGTATTTATAAAGGCCAGGGAAAATGAGAGGGCCCACCTAAAGACAATTAGAACTTTCTAGGGCTATAGAATCTTATGGGAGTTTCTTTGAAAACTAGAGGAAGAAGAACATTCCAGGAAAGGGATGATTCAGAACATAGAAGGTACAAATATTTATAATTATCTAGCACAACTGTATTTATATTATATTTAGATTGCCCTGGCCGCCCCTGCTACATTATGGGCCACCAGATCATAAAGCAATGACTGCTTCTTAGTCTGCCTTGGATAGACATAATGGCTATATTTTATTGATATGAGCTATGAAGCTCAGATGCCATGAAAAGCATATTCGGAAATAAATTATGACTTACAAATTTGACAGAACTGTGCTACAAATGAACTTGTGGTAAGGTTAAACAATTCATTCCATGTGCTCTCAAAATACAGAAAATTAATAGAACATAAATTCCAAATAGACCAGTAGGGTATACACTAGCTCTAATCGCATCACTCGGTTGTCTAATAAGTGTTTATGGAGGAACGGCTTTACACCAAACACTCTTTTAGTTCCTGTGCGTTCAGTTATGGGCAAAGTAGATATAAACTTGTGCCCTCATAGAGCCTGTAATTTAAGGAGGTTTGTCAGACAGTAAGTAAGGAGGTAAAAGATTGTATGCTATACAGTAATAAAGGTTAAAGAGAAACAATAAGGCAGGGAAGGAAGATAGAAAGTGTCAGATATGTAAGAAAAATTTAATAATGTAGCCAAAGAAGCATAAACTATAAAAAAAAAAATTTGGATAAATTGCAGGTAAAGGTAAAATCAAATGTAAAGTCCCTGAGGCAGATTTAGCTTAGTGTGTTGAGGAAGATCAGGGAGGCTAATGTGATTGCAGTGAAGTGAAAATGGGGAGAGAGGAAGGACTGAGGTTCAAGAGATGATATGATGATGTTGAGTCATTTGAGACTTGAAAAGACTTCGGCTTTAACATTCTATGAGAGAGATTTTTCTGGAAGTGTTTTCAATAGTGGATGGACACACACTGACCAACATTTCAACAAGAATAAGGGCACAAAGGCAGAACCAAGAGAGCACTGAGGAAACTACTGCAGTAATTCAGGTGGGAAGATGACAGTCACCTGGATCAGGGAGATGGTAGGACAGGTGGCGAGAACTGGTAGAATTCTGAATATATTTTGAAGATAGAATGAGTTTGCTGTTGGACCTGACTTGGGATGTGAAGGAAATAGAAGAATCAATGAAGACACTAAGGTTTTCAGCTTGAGCAAATGAAAGATGGTGTCACATTGACTAAGGTGGGAAAACTGGAGGAGTGGATTTGGGTGAGATAACAAATTCAGTTTTGATATATCAATTTTTAGATACTTATTCGAAATTCAAGAAGAAATATGTCAAAAGCAGCTGGATATAAGAGTCATCTGTATACAGATGTTCTTTTTGATAAACAAAACTGGATGAAAAAGTGGATATAGAAAGGAAACTAGTTCTAGGACTGAGCCCCATGGTACTGTAATATTTAAATTTGGAGAGATAGGAAGAAACCTACAAAGGACATGAAAAAATATTTTGACCCAGAGACTTTCTCTTTTGAAGTGTGTGTGGTGGCCTGAGGGGGCTGAAATGTGAATTTTTCATGTTATATAAAGCAAAAATAAAAAGCAGATATGGTTTTATTTCCACAGGAGAGATTATGAGTGTGTGTATATGCATGCACAAAGTTCAGAAATGTACACAGTGACGTTAACGGGATGTTCTCTGGGTGGTGGAAATAGGCATGATTTTTTGTTTCCTTTTTGTCTTTATCTGTGTTTCCTAAGTTTCTAAATTTACTAACAAAACATAGGTATTATTTGTGATTATTTGAAGTGTGAGATTGAGGAATCCGCCTTCTAAATTTTTGCCCCAGTCATTCTTGAAGCCTTATCTCCACTAAGTTTGCTCTTCCTTGGGAATGTGCTAGTCAGATTAAATATGTTTCCTCCAGAAAATCCTTTTCCCCAATGGTTTCCTTCATGCTGCTTCTGATCCCTGATACATTCTTAATTCAAAGGCCTTTATGGTAGAGCTTTTTAAGAACTTGGGCTTGGAGAAAAGTAGACCCGGGTTTGAATCCCGGTACTTCCATTTGTTGGCTGTGTGGCCTTGGTCACTTAGCCTCTCTGAGCCTAATTGGAATGAGAATAGTACCTAACTTGAAGAGTTTTCATGAGGATTGAATGAGGTAATACTAGTATTTTTAAATAGTCCATTTACAACATCTCCCCAAATCCCTTGCCTTGCAGTGTTTGCTCTGTTCTCTGAACTCACATGGCAGTTTTATCCATACTTTCTTATCATGCTTATTACTAAGCTAAAATTGTAGTTATTTATACATGTTTTGTCTTCCAACAGACTTCAAAGACATTAAAGTTTAAATCTGTGCCATGTACAGCACCTAGTATAATCCTTGAACAAAACAGATGTTCAATAAATTCTGCAGGCAAAAAACAAAAAACAAACAAACAAAAAAACACAACAAGCTGCTTCCACTTGGCTTTCTGGTCAACTACCTAACTGAGGTGCCCCACCATGGGAAACGAAAAAATAAACAATGAAACTCCAGTTGTCCAATGGGGCCAGGCAACAAAAGGCCTCAACAAGAAAAGAAGAACTGATGAAGTAGCAGGGAGAAACCTTTAGTGCTCTCCATGGGTTTTCAACCTACTAAGGAGAACAGCAACATAAAACTAGAGAGAGCCTGTAGATGATTCAGTTTAAGTGAAAATCATAGACGTTAAATGCGTTTTAGCAGGGCTGGGACCAGAAACAGCAAGTCACTCAAAACGCAGGCTTAATCACTTTCTATAACTTCGTATTTTCTCTTCTATAATTTTCTAAGCATGTAATATTGTATACACAGATATTTTATTTGAATGAAAGATTAGCATGAAATCTATATCATAATATATTGTAATTCTTTCTATATAATGTATTGTAAAGATTTTTTTTCATATTAATTCATTTTGATGAGGAGGACAATGATAAGAATAATTAAAATATACAGAGCCCTGGCTGGTGGCTCAGTTGCTTAGAGCATTGTCCTGGTCAGGGCACATACCTAGGTTGTAGGTTCGAACCCCAGTGGGGGCATATATAGAAGACTATAGAAGACAACTGATCAATGTTTCTCTCTCTTTCTTTCTCTCTCTCTTCTCTCTCTCTCTCTCTCTCTCTCTCTCTCTCTCTCTCTCTCCCTCTCCCTCTCCCTCTCCCTCTCCCTCTCCCTCTCCCTCTCCCTCTCCCTCTCCCTCTCATATCAAGAAGAATATACCCTTGGGTGAGAATTTTTAAAAAATGCACTGAGAGCCCTAACCAGTTTGCCTCAATGGACAGAGCATCAGCCTGCGGACTCAAGGGTCCCAGGTTCGATTCCGGTCAAGGGCATGTACCTTGGTTGCAGGCACATACCCAGTAGGGAGTGTGCAGGAGGCAGCTGATTGATATTTCTCTCTCATTGATGTTTCTAACTCTCTATTCCTCTCTGTAAGAAATCAATAAAATATATTTTTAAAAATGCACTGAGAGCTTATCATGTTCTAGGTACTATGCTTAGTCATAGTTATGAAATGTCATTTAATTGTCATTAAAAACTATAGGATAAATAATTTTATGCATATGTTACAGATGGAGGATCAGGATCTGGAGCTCTGAGAAACAGAATAGCTTGGCTAAGATTCCAAAGCAAGTGAGTAGCAGAGCTAAGATTTACACTTAGAAAATTTATTTCTTTTTGACAGTTGCATAGTATTCAATTATATGAGTGAACCTAAATTTAATTAACTACCCCCATGTTAGATATTTAGATTGTTTATGAATTTTCCTACTTTATAATATAAATAGTGTTTCACTTTACTTACATTTGAGAGTATTTCAATGGGGGTAATGCGTGATATTGCTGGCATAAATGTTTTCTCATTTTATAATCTATCAATCTAGATTTTCAAAAATGGCATTAACTTCACTCTCAGTCCTTTTACCTTTACCCCATCAATTCTGGGAACCACACAATATTATTTCAATTAGGACCTGCTCTTTCTTGCTCCTCTACAAGTTCATCAGTGAAGAAATTTCTCCTTAGCTATCTCACCATGAGCTTCATTTGTTTATTTAATAAGGGTCTGGTATAAAAATAGAGGAGCTCCCTTGCTGGTTTTGCTGAGCGGATAGAGTGTTGGCCTGTGGACTGAAGAGTACCAGGTTTGGTTCTGGTCAAGGGCACATCCTGGGTTGTGGGCTCAATCCCTAGTAGGATGCATGCAGGAGGCAGCTGATCTATGATTCTCTCCCATCACTGATGTTTCTGTCTCCCTCTCCCTTCCTCTCTGAAATCAATAAAATATGTTTTAAAAAGTAGAGAAATAATGATGCTACATTATTTTCAGTGTACAGCATCATTTTCCATTATTAATCCTACTTCAACCTAAAACAAAATTATTGCTAAGAAAGTCTGATTATCCCCATTTTATATATTCAGGAAATAGAGTCTCCAAGAGAATAAATTATTTGCTTTAGGTTATAACTCTGAGGTTGTAGGGGTAATAGATTGGTAGCAAAAAAAAATCAGGTTCTTGCTACAGATAGTGGGCAAGAATTAACTTAATACAATGACAAAAAGCCTTCAAAACGTTATAGATCTATACATTAAAAACTTTAATCCAGCCAAAAGTGGAAAGTGATGAGAGTACATAATAGTGCAATATATATGATATATATTACTTTAGGGTCCTATTTTCAGAACCCCTGGACTGCTTTATTCAGCATTATATTTTTGAGTTCATGACATAACAAAATTAACCACTACCCCATTATAGAAAACAATAGACATATTTAATAAGCATGAAAGTATTTTGTCTTAGGTAATAATACAGTGTCATATTGAATCCTAAATGAATCTAAAAAAGAAATATTGATGGATAGAGTTTTCCATAAGTGACAACTTGCATTGTAACAAGATTCACAAATCACATTGTCTTTTATTTTCAACAATCTTCTCAGATGCTGACCATCTTTCTGGCACAGATGTCTCTTATATAACTTAATCCCCACACAAGCAAATCACACAGCTCAGGACATCAACACTAAAAATGATTCCTTTTGCCTGAGCAATACCCTCATCATAGGCAGTCGGAGGTGTCAATATTGCATATATCAGGGATGCCTTTGATATATTTTCCTGAAAACAAGTGCATACCAGAGATAAGAGACCCTCCAAGGTATAATGATATCAAGAGTGTTATAGCCTGAGGAAACCTCCATTGTTGTAGCTATCTCAAGCACACATCTGTGACCTTGTAAACAAGAAAGTCCAGCACCCTCTCTGCTTCGCCCAGGGGGAAAAAAAAAAAAAAAGCAAAGCCATACTTTATTTAAAAACCCTTGGAACCAAAAAGGGGCCTTAAATAATACTATATGAGAGTTAAATCTGTAATTTCATGCATTAATTAAAAGGTGCTGGCAGTAGAATAAAGCTCACTAAATCATTTAAAAATACTGGTTTAGTAGTCCGTGAAGACCTGAAACAGCTTTCTACAGCAAAGCAATAAAAATGATGTAATCCACTGTTAACTAGTCTCAATTTAATTATCGAGCAGGGATTATAGCCTTTTTCCCATTTTGCAGCCTTCAGCTGCTTTCTTGTTATTTATGGCATGGCTCTAAAGACTTTAAAGCATTATTGTGCATATTATATTACCTATCATCAGGTGCCTGACAATGTGGTTTTGCATTTCTAACTCAACCTCTAGTTACTTACTAACTTCAAAATACTAAGTGAATGCTTCCTTTGTGCTAAATAATGTGCTTGTATAAGCATTATTGTAATATAAATCTCAAAAAGACCCTGTGAGGTTGGTAATGATTACTACCCACATTAAATATCTCTAGAAATTGAGGTTTAGAGGTAAAGAATCTTGCCAGAAGTCTCAGATCTATACTAAATGGCAGACTCAGGATGGAAACCCAACTCTTGGCTCCAAAGCCCACACTCAACATAATCAAATAATAATGCCTCCCATAGGATCAAATGGGTTATTTAGTTAAACCTTATACATTGATTACAAAATATGCTGGAGACTCTGCTTTCCATCAAATTCTTAAGTCATGCCAGTCAGCTCTTTCCAGAAGCCATACGAATAAACCAAATAAATCGAGGTAACTGTTTCCTAGAATCATTAGGTCAGGATTACTCAGCCTGAGATCTGTTGACACTTTAGACCAGCGGTTCTCACCCTGTGGGTCGCGACCCCTTTGGAGGTCGAATGACCCTTTCACAAGGGTCGCTTAAGACCATTGGAAAACACATATATAGTTACATATTGTTTTGTGATTAATCACTATGCTTTGATTATGTTCAATTTGTAACAATGAAAATACATCCTGCATATCAGATATTGACATTACGATTCATAACAGTAGCAAAATTACAGTTATGAAGTAGCAACGAAAATAATTTTATGGTTGGGGGTCACCACAACAGGAGGAACTGTATTAAAGGAAGGTTGAGAACCACTGCTTTAGACAATACTTTGTTGGGGGCGGGGGGAAGGGTTTGCTGTTCTATACACTATAGGATGTTTCACAGCATGCCTGGTCTCCGGATGCCAAGAGCACACACCTCCTCTAGTTGTGATGAATAAAAATGTCCCCAGACTGTCAAATGTCCCTCTGCAGGTCAAAGTCATTCCCAGCTGAAAACCGTTGATTTACATGACACTCATTCAGGTAAGGTCTACATAATCATCAAAAAAACACACAACTAAGAGCCAATCATTTGGACATGTCAGCTCCGCAAAGCCTTTTCCTAACAATTCTAAGGAAAATAGTTTGAAAAACGCTTGTCAGATTCCCTTGACTTTGTATCTTGCTTCTGGTTGCATTATCTTTGCTTGCAATTTTAATTTGAGAAATTCAGATTAAACTGTGAGCATTAAGGATGATATTGCCTTACATTAAATAAGCATAGTTCTGATTATCCACAAATTACAATGAATGAATGTGAGAAGAGTGTCCCATGATATATTTCATCATTTCAAAGGCTATTTTTGATAAAAAGTGCAAAGTTCATTATAATTTTAACAAGATAAAGATAGCTTTATATAGTAATTTATAAGTTGGTTTTTCAAAATCTCATTTTTATTTTTTAAAAAGTAACATAACAGTATATTATTTTCTTTTGGATCTTTAAAAAGTTCTAATACATTACTGTATATCAGGACAAGTTAATTTTTAAAAAATACTTTTCAATTATTCCTCTGTAAACGTATTGTAAATGTAAATAGGCTGGATTATTATTGAAATGCTCACTAGTGCCATTATGATTATGAGCCTTTAATTTTTCTCAGAACATTTATGCTCAAAGGTTTAAAGTTAGTGGCCTATTACCAGAGTTATTGTGAAAGCTAATCATTAGGGAATTATTCTTTTTGTTTGTTTGTTTGTTTTTTTTTTTTTTGTTCTTACTTTTATTTTTTTAAATATATTTTATAGATTTTTTACAGAGAGGAAGGGACAGAGATAGTCAGAAACATCGATGAGAGAGAAACATCGATCAGCCACCTCCTGCACATCCCCCACCGGGGATGTGCTTGCAACCCAGGTAAATGCCCCCAATTGGAATTGAACTTGGAACCCTCCATTCCACAGACTGACACTCTATCCCCTGAGCCAAACTGGTCTCAGCTGTTCTTACTTTTAAACAAAGCAACACTCTTGGTTGCTTTTTCAGGGAATTATTCTTAGGTCTGTTGTCTTTACAAGACCAACAGAATCACTTCTACATAAAGCACTTTTTTTTTTTTTTTTGCAACTATGTCTTTCCATTAAATTTTGTGAATAGTTTGACTAAAATAAGAGAAGATATTTGAGAAAGCAATTATGTACCAACCCACAGAGCTGTTGACAAGCCGTAATTACTATTTCTATACTCTTCACTGTGGGTTGGGCACTTTACTTAAATTTGTGCAATTAATTCATCATAGTCACTCAATAAGGCTAATAGTGTTACAACCTGTTCCCCATTTTAAAAATGAGGAAACGGAGGCAGAGCAATGCTAAGTTAACCTGCCCAAGGTCACAAAGCTGGTAAGCCACCAAACTGGGTGCAAGGGTTTGCACTGCAAACATACCACAACTCACTGGAAACCACATGAAGCTATTTCATGATGTTGAACCGTACCATAGATTAAGGTTATCTAATGCAATGGGAAAAGGGCAAGTTTGAGTTCCAAAAAATAAGTTGTATATATTTTTATCCTTTCCATTCTCTTATGTGATAATGAAAAGAAGAAGGAAAAAACTCTGTTGAACAACATAAAAGAACACACATTGCCTTGCTAATTGTTATGAGGATTAAATAACATATCTAGTGCTTGGCACGGTGCCTGGTGTGCTCATTAATTGTAGTTATTAGAGCAGGGATGAGCCTGCACTGAGACTTTTGCTTAGTTCCCATTCTGACAGAAGGTGCATATTACTCAAACAAGATTAGAACTGGTAAAACTCTAGATTGTTTCCTGTAAATTTAAAAGAAATGAAAGCACAACAGTGGCATAACATATTTTAGAACTATGTTTCAACCAATTGAGATAAAGTAATATGGAGGTGAGCAAAGGGAGAGGGGATGGGGGACACCTATAATAGTGTCAACAATTAAAAAAAATTAGGAATTATTTTTTTTTAAAAGAAGATATTGTCTCATTTACATATAGTTGAAATTTTAAAATCAGAATTCAAGCTTTTCTCTTTGGTTGTACAAGCACATCATCAACTAAAAAATATTCTTTTAGATGCTGCTGTCTTATGTTCTTCTAAGCTCCACTCATTATGAAAAATGATGAATAAATGTTGCCTCAGGATGAGGGTTAATTTTTCTCTAAATATTAAAAATAACACATGTTTCTAAATTGTAGAGTGTTCCTGCTTTGTAGTAATACACCTTCAGTATATCCAAACAAACTGACTAGCTTAAGCATATCATCATATATCAATTCATAAAATAGAAGTTAGTTTATATTCTATTTACTAAAGTAACATGAGAAAAATAAGGAGGAATAGTTAGATGTGCCTCTTCACCCAATAAGGATGAAAATCCTGAGAGAAAATTGTGTACAAACAAGTACAATATGTTTTATGATTAACTTTATCTTATATTTTCTACCTGCAATTTCATCTACCCTTATTGGCATTTAATTTAGTTTTTCTATCTAAAATGTTCTGACAATTCTGTAACAGACAATATGATAACACCCCCATAAAATCTTCAATGTGTTTTGAAGAAAAGATTAAAAATTAGAATTAACATCTTTTAGCCATGAAAGTGTATCTGAGACAAACTATTGAACTGAAGCATAACAATGTTAATAATCAGAGTAAAAACTAAAAATTGTATATAGTTACTTGACATTTTCAAAGTCTGTATATTTTGTGCTGGACGTAGTACCTATGAATGAATTTTTCCATTTTCAGCTTGATGTTTGTCATTATGCCAACAATGTGAAGTGATGGTAGAGTCCTGTGTCTACCTGTGGAAATAAAGAACTGGGGAAGTACTTGGATTACTCAAATACCGCTACGCCCAGTCTTCAAATAATCTCAATATTCCCGTTTAATAAATCAACATTGAAGAGTTTGATTTGTCTTTGAACATAACCCACAGCCAAAATATTGCCACATGATAGCAGATATATAGGAGGTGCAATAAAATATTTAGATTAAATATGTTGTCAAGCAGAGTGTAAATGACTAGGGAAAGCTTTTTTCTCTTGAAAGAAGCGATTATGTAGAAAGTGTTCTATCAACATTCTCCTAAGAAACCTTGGAGGATCTGTCCGGAGTGCTGAAAAGGTTTAGGCTGGCGAAGGCTGGAGACTTTGTGGCATGCGCATTAACCTGATGAGTTCAGGGAGCAGAGTTTTCAGATCTCCAACCAAAGAGCCTTTTAACAGAAATCGCATCTATAAAGGACAGAAATGGCCACAACTGATTCTTAAATGTGTAACTACAAAGATATAAAGGAGAAATTAAAGAAGAAAATTTCCCGTGCGTCATGAGGGAAATAAGGAATACACAGCACACTTAACAAGAGGCAGCATGCCCAAACACTCCCGATACTCACAAGAATGTCTAGAATGTTGTATAACTAAGAGGATTCCACAGAAAACTGCAGCTTCTTCCCACTGGGTGGAGGGGATGCACATAGTACAAGGCAACGCTTGCTTGGCTGCCTCACATGGCCAGTGGCCAGCATCAAGGATACAGATTAGCTCTAGCTCAGTCTCTAGGGACTCTGAACAATAGAGCAACATGTAGGGAATGAAGAAGAGGGTGGAAGGGAGACTCTGCCTTCCCACTGGCCTGTGCCAATTGCTTAGTGGGAAGTAAAGTGTTGGAGAATCTATCTGCCTGGCTACTCAAGTTTATAGTTCAGCTGAGGCATAACCAACATTGTGCCTAACGAAGCACAAAGGCCTGTTAACTTCTCAATTTCCCATCACCACAGCACCTGCTCCGGAGGGAAATGGGGGCTGTAGGAATTCCAGCACCAGTTCTAAGGGCCCTCTAGGCTGACTGCATGACCCTTTGTGCGGTCCCAAGTACAGTGGTCGGCTCTGGGCAAGGGCTAGCTGCGGGCCTGCCCCAGGTTGGGTTCATTCCCCCAAGTGGCTGTAGCCTGGGTGCCCTCCTCGCCATGCCGCTCGAGCTGCCACACTGGGGTAACTAGCGTCTCTGTGTCCGAAGGGAAAGGTACATCCATGGGGGAGGGAAAAGCGGGAGGACTCAGACTGAGGTTTAGAAAGAGGCTCCCTAGCCTGTTGGAAAAAGCTGTGCTTTCAGCACCACCCGCTGTCCCCACTCTTCCGCAGCAGGCGCCAGGGTCGCAGCTGCTAACCGAGCTCTTCAGGAAGCGACCCTCCTTCCTTCCCCTCTCTACCTGGGCTTCTCTCCATCCCGAGGGATCCCTTGGGTGGTTTGGGGAATCTCAGCCTGCATTTTAAACATGCGCGCCTGGCTTAGGGAGCGGGAACTCGGATCTGAAGGCATGCAAGATCCCTTTCCCAACCTTTGCAGTGCTTCCCACCTTTACCCTATCGCTTTCACCTTTTCTCCCAACAGGTTTAACTAAGGCAGCTGCAAATGGAGCAGACTTCAATCTCCAGTTCTGACCACCCCTCCTCCTCCCTTCCCCCTCCTCCCTCCCCCAAACCAAACTGTGAGTTACCCAGCAAACTGACAGCTGCTACATCCTTCCCGCCCCGGGGACTCTTGGGCACCAGGACACTAGCAAGCTTACCCCCCAGTTGGCCACGCCGCGGGCAGTGAGGTGCGGTCTAGCTAGCCCCCACAAAGTTGGGCCTTGCGGATCACAGGGGCAGAGCCAGCTTCTCCAGTTTCATGTTCCCCCCAAGTAGATCTTAAGCTCATCTCCTGAGCTCAGTGAGAGCGGAACAGCAGAGCTGAGGGCGTTGTGTGCAGTAATGTCCCTGCTACTGAGGAAGGGGGGGAGGGGGAAGGGGAGAGCGCAGAGGAGGGGGGGGTGGTAGTTTGTATTTATAGAGAACAGAGTTCTCAGCACAACTTTTTGGTGCCACCAAGTGGCACAGTGAGTTCCTTTAGGAACACAGACTTGGGGTTGAGTCTGGATAAGGTAAGCCAGCTCCACTGCCAGATGCTCACATGGGGGACTTGAGGTTTCCCATGTGCACCTTCATATCTCAGCACCCGGGATGCAGATCCCTAGGTTCTAAGCCTGCGCCTGTGGAAGGGGTGCCTGTGCCCTTTTCAGACAAGTGCCAGAGGCGTCAGGGACACCAGGCAGATGCCAGTCCCCGCCGAGGAGTCTAGCCACCCTTCTCTCAGAAAGGAAATCCATTCCCTTCTCCCTCCGAAACCCTCTGCCCAGATTACAGTCTCCTCGCATCTATTTCTAAAACCTTCTTCCTCCACCCTTAGTGCCCAGCCTTTAAAGTAGGGTGCCATTGATTTTCCTTGTGTTAGAATAGATTCCAAATTCTTTCCCAAGCCCTCACATTTAAAGAACTTCACAGCTTGCTACCAAACCTCCCTCTTGAATTGCTACCTTGAAAAAAAAAAAAAAAAGAGCATGTGATTTTAGCTCTGTGGATCGGAACCCCTCCAAACAGCACTCAGAACTCCAGGTTCCCTTGGCTACGGCTAGGTGTCCAATTGTCCTGCTCACCCATTTCTACAGACCTCCCAGCACGCATGACACCAAACGCACAACCAGGAGCTTGCAAATGCCTTTCACACTTGGAGGGGAAGTGCCCTGAAACTTCCATGATCTGGATTTTCTGGGTGCTCTTCCTTTCTTGTATACAGATCCTCAACGCCATACAGTCACGGTTACTGCCTGGGACCTTAGTGTCCCAAAACACAGAACAACATCTACACTTCGCAGATGGAGTAACTGAATACACAAAGGTTAAGGAACGTGTTCAAGGTCACACATTTCCCTTGAGACCAGCCCAGGGACCAGCCAGGGGGCAACTGAATGAACACAATGATACCAAACCTGACTCCAGGCTCCTGCTCCTCTTCCTCCCAACACAGCGCCTTCAGGCATATTCTCTCCCTTCTCTTCCCTCTCTCTCTCCCCACATCCCTCTCTCGGACCCCATCCTTTGCCAAAGTTCCATAAAGGAATCTAGAGTAAGGATGTCTCCCTAGTCCCACTTGGAGTACATGAACTTGAGCTCAAAGGGCCAGAGTTGCATGTAAACCCCCTTAAAATGGCCCCCTGCTCTAGAAAACCTCTTCCTCCCGGCAATGTAGTCATGGAAGTGTCATTTTATGAAAGGAACACTGGCATTCATACCCAACAACGTCCCCTGCTTGCGGCCCCTTTTCCGGGGGAAGCGACAGCAAATGCTTCTCTAACAGCCCCCCCCCCCCCCGCAACACTCAATAGCCTCAAAGACAGCGCAGCCCCCCTCCCTTGATAAATGCACCCCTTTGTGCACATGCATCGGTATGAGAGTGAGAGAGAGAGAGAGCGGTGTCCAGACGCCTCCTTTGGTCCCGATCTCTATTTTCTTTTTCTCCTCTGATATTTTTCAGTTCGTTTTCTATGGAAACGAGCCCACTTGAATCCCTCACTCGTGCATAGAAGAGCAAAATGAGCTTCATCCACCCTCTCACTGGAGCGACACGGCGGTAGCTGGGGCTCCCGTCTCGAAAGGCAGGTCTGATCCCCACCGCACACGTCCTTGCGGGGTGACTTTTCCAAACTTGCAGGACCTCCCAGAGTCCCTGGCTCCACCGGTTCTCCACCTGCCCACCACCTGCCCGGCTGGGTCCCTGGCCCGCGCTCCCGCCCCTGGCCGGAATGCTCGCCAGCCCCGCGCTGGGGGAGGGGCTCCGGCGGGCTCCGACCTCGCCGGCGACTCCGGCGCTGGAAGAAAGGAAAGCCGCGCGGTGCTTACCAGCTGCGCGCCCTGAGCCGGGCGCCCCGGGCCAGCGGCTCCCCGCGGGCTTCCTGCGCTCGGCGAGCGGCCTCGGCGGCGGCGGGAGCGCTAGCGGCGGCGATGGAGGCGGCGGAGGGCGCGGGGCCCGCGGCGGTGGCGCTCGCTCCTCTCCCGCGCCAGCGCCGGGAGCACGTGTCGTACTCGGGCGGGCGCAGCCGGGAGCGCAGCGCACAGCCGGCTCCCGCTCCCGCTCCCGCAGCGCGCGGCAGGGCGACCGGGCACAGGCTCCTCGGGGGACAAGTGTCTGGAAGCCTCCTCGTCTTGGGGTGCGGGCGAGGGTAGCCTCGGGCTCCCTCTGCAGCTCCTCTGCTCCCCTCCAGGAGCCGCGGAAGAAGAGCTGTGTGGGGAGGCGTGGGTGGCGTGTCACTCAGAGGGAAGCTGGGGGAGCAGGTACAGCATAGGCTTCTCTCTGACGGGGGCACTCGAACCCCTGACGGTGTTGGGGAGAAGGGGCGTCACTGCCGGAGGGCAGAGAAGAATCAGGAAGCCCAGGAAACCCGCATTCAGAGGTGTGAGCGGTGAGAAAGGACGGTCTCTCTCATGGCATTACTTAGTAATAGTGCCATTTTGCATGTCTGCACTTCTTACAAACCATTCTTTCTACGTCCATTAAAATTTCTTCCTCCGAAGCAGTGAAATATCTTTTGCTCCCTCACATGACTTTGCTTCCCTTCTCCCACCACCCCTATAACTCACCCAGACTGTAAAAATAATAATAAATTCTGAGTTAATCTTTAAATCCAAAAACACTTCATTTCTACCTCTGAAAAAGATGCCGGTATAAATAAGTTGCATGGCTTAATTGAAAGGACAGAAAGGCATTGCACGATATGACTGTTACGATACACGTTATATCTCCCTCCTGAATTTCGGGAGCCAGGTGTTGCAGCAGGTGGATGGAAGATTACAAGATGAGGACACTGGCGTTGAGGGCTTGGTCCCAATGAGTTCCTTACTAATGTAGATTTCCCACCAAACCCTTGAAAACACGGCAAGATGTTCCATGACAGCTTCGGGAATTGGCAAGAACAAGACATGTATCTATCACACCTTGTTGATCTTTCAAGGGTGTCTTTCTTCTCCCCGTTTTCATGTGTTCTCTGATGGTGGCATTCATTTTGGAGATCCTTTGACTGCAATCCACAAATCGAGCTTTAGTACTTTGTTGGGAGGCCAGCAAAGCTGTTGGTTGATCTTCCTGAATAAGAAAGATGGGAAATATGGTGTACGTGAGACAAATACAAAAAATTAAAAAATAGTGAGAGTTCTGAGGAAAATAAAAGGGGAACTAATGACAAGATGATTGTGGAAATGCAATTAAGCCTGATGTATAAAATGCTCTGTTAGCCCAATTGGATGGGGCACTGGCAGTGAGGACAAGGTCACAGATTTGAGCCTTGTGTTGGCCACTTAGTTCTGAGTTATCATAGGACACACTGAGTCCCTCATCCTTCATCAGTGAGAATTGGCTCAAAGTACACAAGCGAGTGGGCTGAGCTTAAGTCAAAGGGGTTCTCAAGGTGGCCACTGAGTCATTTAAAGTCTCCAAATTCCTACACACATTCCCTTCCCTGTGGTGTCCCAGGGGTATGGAGGGGATGGGCTCAGGTAACACATGTCAAAGCAGGTCAGGAATGATAAAGCACTCCATGGAGGTAAAATGACATTGTTTACCAAGACATGTCTACTTCCTATGCTCTAAAAGCTAAAATGTGAAGAATATTCCATGTTGTATAACAGTGATATTTTCAGGTGAAAAGGAAAACAAAATTATATAATGCTAAATTGCTCAGTGACATTTACAATAGAGCTTTACATCATACTTGAAAAGTGGTGAATTAGGGCAAATTAAAAGGAGTATGGAAACAACTAAGTCCTGAAAGTAAGTTCCAATTCTAACTTGCTCAAGAGTATGACTTTTGCCTTAAGACGAGCTAATAATAATAAAAATATTGTAATTCTTGTGTAGGATGAAAAAAGTTATTTATACTTATAATTGATTCATTTTATAACTTTGACTTTTCATTGATTTCTCTCTTTCTCTAACATAGGACAATTTATCAAGAAATCTTCTTGGTTCTATCTTCAAAATATACTCAGAATGCTACTGCTTCTAACCACCTTCACAGATAACATGTTTAATCAAACCAAGGCAGCTTTTACCTAGTTATAGCACTAGCTTCCAACAAGTCTTTTAGCTTCTTCCCTTTTTCTCTACAGGCTATGTTCAACACAGCAGGAAGAGTGTTCTTCCTAAGAAGTTAGCTTAAATCAAAACCCTCCAGCCATGGCCGGTGTGGCCCTGTTGGTTGGGCATCATCCTGTGCACCGAAAGGTTGCCAGTTCAATTCCCAGTCTGGGTCATGCTGATCAATGTTTATGTCTCTCTCTCTCTCTCTCTCTCTCTCTCTCTCTCTCTCTCTCTCTCTCTCTCTCTCTCTCTCTCCTCTCTCTCTCTCTCTCTCAGAAATCAATAGGAATAAGTCTTTACCATAAATAAATAAATAACTCTCCAACAACTTTCCATTTCACTCTGACTCAAAGCCCAAGTCTTTACTATTACTCTACCCAATCTGCCCCCAGTCCATTACCTTTCTGACCTCATTTCCTAGTACTCCTCCCCCTTTGCCCATTCTACTCCAGCCACCTGGACTCCCTGGCTATTTCTTAAACATGACCCCATGCTTCAATCTACTGACCTTTGCATTATGGAATGCCCTGTTTCCAAGTAATTCTTGGGCTAACTCCTGCCTTTCAAATATTTGCTAAAATCTTCTCTCTCTCTGAGGCCTTCCCAGAGTACCCTACTGTAAACTATTACACCTCATGATCTCAGTGCTCCTGGTCCCCTTTATACAACTCTGTTTCCCCATATCTCTTAATAGAGTCCAATATACTTATGTAATTTATTCATTTGTTATGATTATTTTTTATTGTCTGTCTCTTCCTCTCCCCTCCATTAGAATGTAAATTCCTCAAGGAAAGGAATCTTTGTTTATTTATTTGTTTTTCAGTTATATCCCAAATATTCAGAAGAAAATTCTGGCACATAGAAGATACTCAATAAATATGTTTGAATGTTTAAATATTTGTTAAAATAGAGGTATACATGTTATATGCATGCTGCCCTTCATTTCTCTAGTTGGGGTCACTGACAGTAAATCATATCAATGTTTACAGGAGATTTTCAAGACTCCTGAATGACAGCATTTTTTCCAGCCTGGGCACTCTTACCCACCTCTTAAATTCTATTTTTGATTTTGTGCTTCTTAGACTTAGATAACTCATATTTTAGACTAAAAAAGGATTATTGCAATATTGAATGTTTTGCAACTATATGGCTATCTGAATCCGTCAAACAATAGGTTGTATGTGGCTTTTTAAAATTATTTCTCCACAGAAATTTTTCTTTCATTAATGAATACTCATCATGGCTTTTTTTTTTTTTTTTTTTGCTAGTTACTAAGCAAGAATTGCAACAGAATGATAAATGAAATAAATACTGGCTTGACTGAGAAAACCTATACTTATTAGATATGAGTGCATGTATGTTTATTGATTCAATCATGGTAATTATTAGATATTTATTAAACTACCATATGCCAATCATGGCTAGATAATGGGGATGCAATGGTGAATGAAATAAAGTCAAGCAATGGGCACACAAACAAACATGTCTTGAAACTTTTGGGAGGTGCAATAAAGACTTGAACAAAGTAAGTTATAAAGAATAACATAGGATTAGAAGAAGCCTAGTTATCTTCTTTGTATAGGACAGTAAAAAGCTAAATCTGAGACAGTAATATTTGGTAAAGATCCAAGAGTCAACTATGCAAATAATGTTATGTGTGTTTGTGTTGTGTGGGTTGGAGGTGAGAAGAGACAATTAACTAGACGGGGGGCAGGGAGAAAGGAAGGAGGTTTGCAGGGATTGGGAACGACAGCTGGGACTTCTGAAATACTTGCCATGTTTTAGAAACTGAAAAGACATTGATGCCACTCAAGTAGAGCTTGTAAACCCTTCACTGTATCTCAGTTTGCTTAACTGCAAAATAGAGGTTGTTATTTTATCCTATTTTATTTAGTAAATTGAATCTGCCTACTTTCAAAGTGTGGATGAAGCAAATATACATATATGTTTTTCCCTCATATTCCCTCATATTGAAAATAGCAAATGAAAATCATGCAGAAAGAGGTGATGAACACACAAGTTATTCTGACTAATGTAGTATCTGTGATCTACCAGAAAACATTTAGTTCTGAGAGAAAATGTCTTACCTAATTATCATTATCTAACACTAGAGGCCCAGTGCATGAAATTTGTGCATGGGCAGGGTCCCTAGCGGCTTCCAGAATATGGCCCGGGGAATTTTTCAATTTGTCATGCTACTGGGTACAAATACAATAATTAAGGAGCTTTATTCACTCGGTACTTGGGAAACTACAAGTACTTCTCTCAGTGTTTTCCAGGATGAATCCCTGCCCAGCCTGTGCTCTTGGCATATATGTGGCAACACAGAGACACTCATCTTTACTCTGTGATTCTTGGTCATGCTGAACGCTGTCATCACAGTAGGCAAAGTACCTCTCTGATAGCCCAGAGTGAATACTCAAATTCAATTAGACTTTGAGTGCCAACTCAAAGTGTGTATCATAGTACCTAGTGGATTTCAAGCCTAACAGAATGGCATTTGAAAACTGGCTCTTGCTCCTACTTGACTAGGGAACTCAGACAAGCTACTGACCCTCAAAACCTCAGTTCCTTCTCTGGAAATGGGAAAATGGAATATACCTAATTCTCTTGGTTATATATAAAGGCACTATGCAAACTAAAAGTGTGTTATAGAGATTGTGGGCAAAACATGGTTGTTTTTTCCCCTCATAATCTGCTCTATGATTCCAGTACAATACCATGTGTAGGCAAGAATTTTGATAATGACTTTGAATTAATATGGTCATAAATAGCAAAAGAAAACTCCTCCCTGAATTCTGTTTTCATATTAACTAGAAACTACTTTTTTTCCTTCTCTAAAACAGAGATAATGGTATCTGTCTAGTGGGGTTGCCACTAAGGGAAGCAATGATAGGTGTGAAGCAGCTGTACAGCCCCTGAAATGTAGTACATAAATGCTATTTAGAGATGGTAATGATGGGAATAAAAATCAGCTTATTTTAATTTCCAGTTATTTACATCATGTATATTGGAATGTGCAAGGCTCTAGATTCATAGTTTGGGCTTGAGGTATACTCATTTGGACAACTGAACATTTGAAAACCACCTTCTAATCTGGTAGAGTTCATCTCTTTGTAAACTGCAGGGAAGATCTTATAATTCTTAGTTGATACTTCTGGCAAAGGCAGTGATTTCTTTTTCATCTACAATCAAAATAGATTAAAGATAATGGCAACAGCATTCTGTTTTGCATTTAAATGACCAAGTAAGGTTATACAGAGGATTATATCCTTCACAGCAGAGCCTTGGAATCATTGCTTAATAGAATTCCTGGAAAGTTTGCACTGTATACACAGGAGACAAATATGTTGTGGGTATAGATACAGCTATTGCAATCATTCATAATGCATTTAATTATAAAGTGTCTCAACCACCTGGAATCTAACATCATATCTAACATTCACCATAGTGACTTAGGAGAGTTCTGTTGTTTTCCAGTGTTTTATTTTCTTAGTAGTTTATTGAGCTAAAGTCAATAATGTATATAGTAATCAGTACAATGCCAGAAACTTGAAAATTGATGGACTGATGCCTTTTTTTATATTACTAAATGCTTGGCTTTTACGTCTCTACAAGATTTAGCAGGGCTGTTGAGCTGTGCTAGACACATGAATCTAGCAAGAAGTCTGACCAATGGACCAAGAACCTATATGCTACAGCTAAAGTAATACAGCATTCATTTCTGTTTCTTAACTTCCTTACCTAAAATGGGGAAAATACTAGTTCCATAAGTTAGTTGTGAAGACTAAATAAGTTATAAAGAGTTTGGCACATTTCAAGAGTTTGGCACATTTCAAGCATTCAACATGTTGTTAGTTGTAATTATTCCAGATAAAAGCTCTATACCACATGAATCACAGCACAATCTCTTACACCAATCTACATGGATTTAACTCTTGGCTGTGTTGCTTACTAGTTGTATATACACTAGTTATTTAACCTTTGTGCATCTTAGTTTCCTTATCTATAAAACAGACAGAAAGTAATGCTAAGCATTTCATAAGGTCTTTGTTAGTATTAAAGGAGTTAACTACTGTCAAGTCCTTATAAAAGTTACCATGCAATTGATAGCTATTAGCTGTATATAACAATTTAGTAAGCACTTTAGATCCAGTCATCATTCAACTTAAAAAGCTTCCTATAATTAAATTGAACCTGATAATCCAAAGAACTATGAAACATTTGGCTTTCTAAATCTTATATTGGAATGGATATCTTCAAGGACACTCAAAAAGAATAAAAGGTCTTGTTACTAATCTCCCTTCCCTTCCCTTCCCTTCCCTTCCCTTCCCTTCCCTTCCCTTCCCTTCCCTTCTCTCCTTTTCTCTTCTCTCCTCTTCTCTCCTTTTCTCTTCTCTCCTCCTCTCCCTTCTCCTCTTCTCTCTTCTCCTCTCCTCTCCCTCTCCCTCTCCCTCTCCCTCTCCCTCTCCCTCTCCCTCTCCCTCTCCCTCTCCCTCTCCCTCTCCCTCTCCCTCGCCCTCTCCCTCTCCCTCTCTCAACTGACATGTACTCTCATTTCTAAATGCTCATAGAACAGAGTTCAAACTGCAATATGGCACCTGGGTCTCCTCCTTGTTTGGCCTCATCCTCTTTTCTAACCTCTTCATTACTTGCTTGCCTTTCCCAAACACACTGTATTTTTACTATGACTTTGTAAAAAAAAAAAAAAAAAAAAAAAAAAGGCTTTTTGAAAGGCTCTTATATTTATCCTCGTCTTTTTCTAATGCATGCATGTTCATCTATTAAGATCAGTTTCAATGAAACACTGCCCAACCCTCTTGAAGGAGTACCTACCATTTCTTTATGCTAGCACAGAACTCTGTTAAAAGCCATAGCATAAGATGTATAATATTAAATCACTAGGGCAGTGGTTCTCAACCTGTGGGTCGCAACCCCTTTGGGGGTTGAATGACCCTTTCACAGGGGTCACCTAAGACCATCGGAAAACACATATATAATTACATATTGTTTTTGTGATTAATCACTATGCTTTAATTATGTTCAATTTGTAACAATGAAATTGGGGGTCACCACAACATGAGGAACTGTATTAATGGGTTGCGGCATTAGGAAGATTGGGAACCACTGCACTAGGGGCCCAGTGTATGAAATTCATGCACTGGGGGGGGGGGGGTGTCCCTTAGCCCAGTCTGTACCCTCTACAAACTGGGACCCCTCGGGGTATGTCCGACTGCTGGTTTATGCCCGATCCCAAACCAGCAGTCGGACATCCCTCTCACAATCCAGGACTGCTGGCTCCCAACCACTTGCCTGCCTGTCTGATTGCCCCTAACCACTTCTGCCTGCCAGCCTGATCACCCCCTAACCACTCCCCTCCCAGCCCAATCAACGCCTAACTGCTCCCCTGCCTACCCAATCGCCCCCAACGGCCCTCCCCTGCTGGCCTGGTTCCTCCCCCCAACTGCCTTCCCCTGCTGGCCTGATCTCCCACAACTGCCCTCCCTTGCCAGCCATCTTGTGGCAGCCATCTTGTGATGACATGGGGGCAGCCACCTTGTGATGGCATGGGCGTGGGCATCCATCTTGTGTGAGGGTGTGGCAGTCAATTTGCATATCACCTCTTTATTATATAGGATAATTATCCATTTAGGTTCCCACCTACTCTGATATAATGCAAACTTTGGGGGGTAGTTAACCTATGTTATGCATTCCTTGTACCTAGTTGGTGCCTAGTACACCGTAGTTACCAAACATATATACCAAACACAATGATTCCATAAATTAGTGAATACATTCTATCAATTCAAATTCTCAAATGCTACATTCTAAAACAGGCTCAACTGGGTTCAGATTTGTAGTCTTTCTAGTTTAGGGATTCTGAACTTGGGCTACACATTAGAATCATCCAGTAGAACTTTTAAAATCACTGATCTGGTGGGGGCCCAGGGAATGAGTATTTTAAGAGCTTCACAGTTGATTCTAATATACAGCCAATAGTCAGAACCAATGCACAGACTATTTAAAACATCAGTATCTATTTTAAATTAATTTGGCATAAGTGATATCATAAATAAGAGTGCAGGCACCATGTTAGTAAGCAAAGCATAATTTGAGACCAAAGGAAAATAAATAACTTCTATGAGATTAATACTCTGTTAGCCCCTTCTGAAGTATGAAATTTATTTATTTATTTATTTATTTATTTATTTATTTATTTATTTATTTATTTCTGTAACTCCTCATCCGAGGATATTTTCCCATTGAGTTTTAGAAAGAGTGGAAAGGAAGAGGAGATACACTGATTGGTTGCATACCACACGTGCCCCAATTGGGGCCGAAGATGGAGCTTGCAACCGAAGCCCATGCCCTTGACCAGAACTGAACCCAGGACCCTTCAATCCTCAGGCCAACACTCTATCCACTGAGCCAAACCCGCAGGGAAGAAATCTTTTAAAATAAACTCATGTATTTCACACTTATAAACACATTAGCCCAGAGGTGTGGTTCAGTGAGTGAGCATCAACCCAGGAACAAAGAGGTCCTGGGTTTGATTCCTGGTCAGGGCACATGCCTGGGTTTTGGGCTTGATCCCCAGTGGGGGCGTGCAGGAGGCAGCTGATTGATGATGTTCCTCTCTCATTGATGTTTCTATCTCTCTGTCCCTCTCCCTTCTCTCTCTCTCAAAAAAAAAATCAATAAAACATATTTAATACACTTTAAAGGCATACTTTATACAAAAACACACATATCTCCAAATATTCTTCGTATTAATTATGGGAAGTAGACAGCAAAACCTAGAGAGGTGAAACAACGGTCCTTACCACACAAGTTTGAAATAGCAACTCCAAAAAGCAAAAGCAAAATAAGATCCTAAAACCCTACACTTGTGCTATATCCATTATCTAATGCTACCTCGTATCTCCACAAATACCTCTACCCTTGATGCATAATTGCATAAATTTTGAGTATTGACATATTTGATTAATATATTCTAGAATAAAATAACTTTATTATATAATCTCAATTAAATAGGTATCTCTGCATTTCTTTAAAAAATAAAGTTATATAAGTAATTCATGTTATGAAAATATATTAAAGAATAACAATGTTCAAATTATTGCAAGATAATTAATTCAATGCTCCATTTAGAAAATAAATGAAGAAAACATTTATTTTTATTGTCCAATAACTTCAAAATAAAGTAGCTTCTAATTTTTAAAATTTAATTTTAACGCCTTAAAATTATATATGTGTATGTGGGGGGCTGTATTCTATAGACATTTTTGGCAAATATTAATTGAGCAGCTGCTACATGTCAGACCTTGCACCAAGTACAGAGGTTACAAAGTACAATAACCTCAAGGTTCTGAAAGTCTAGGTGCATTTATATTGTACAGCACTGTAAATTATATTCTTATCGCTTTACTTTCAATTGTTTTCCAAATAGTTTCCTGTATTTGTAGATATACTATTATTTTTTCACTGCATATCATTCTATTTTATTTTTATGTAATTATATAAGGAGATGCTCAAAAAAAGGGTCAAAATTTTTAAAATTATGGGTTCACTTTGAACTAGCTAGAATATTTTGAATATTTAAATTATCTATTTTCCAGTTAATGCTCTCATTATATATTTTGATATGTTGTAATATTTTCCTCAATTCTTAGTAATATTCTAAGTGTGAAAAAGCCAAGGGAGTTTTCTCCCATCTTCTTTCTTTCACATGTCCCACCATAGATCTTCACGCAAAAAAAATGAAAAAGGTGAAGAAGAATAAAAAGGAGAAATAAAGAACAGAGGGAAAAAATGAATGAATTAAGAGAGAAAAAGAAAAAAGAGGAAGGAAAAAGAAAGGGTGGAAGAGAGGAAAGAAGGGAGAGAAAAAGAAAATAGCACAGGATAGAATTTTACAAAAATTGTCAAATCCCAAGACTGTGTTATCTAAACTAAATCACATAATTTATGAAGACGTTATCCTCAAATGAGGGTTAAAATCTATGTCAGCGTTCCAAATTTAAGACTTAGTGTTTCAGCCCAAGACCTCTCTTCTGATCTCTTGATGTTCCATAGACTCATGTCTGGTTTCCATGGTGACCATTTTCATGAGTCTTTTAAATAGTAAGAAAAATTTATCTTCTCTCATTACTTACTTTCAGAATCTTAGAATTAGAACCTTCCTTCCATTTCTGAAACCCCAGTAAGATTGTATTGTTTAGATAATAAATTGTCATTGCAATAAAAAGTAGGAGGAAAAAGAAGTAAACAAGAGGTATTGAGCATCACAAGTTAAATTTTTAGATAGATAGGTGATAGATGATAGATAGATAGATAGATAGATAGATAGATAGATAGATAGATAGATAAAGGTAGAATTGCCTTGTGTTTATTTCTCTGATGAAATGCATAGAAACTCAGATTTCTTTTCTTCCATGGAAACAGGGGATCTATAACACCAATAAAGAGCTAGTGAGAAAACATAACTCTATTGGAGGCATAAGCTGTGCTTCAGGGGATTAAGTTAATAACCTGTAACTGATTTTTTAATTCAAAACATTCTAAATATGGCTCTCCTGCATCAGATAATATGCACAATGCAATTAAGAAAATCCCTAGAAACGTTGGCATATTCTGCTATAAACAGGCTTTATCTTAATTTAAGCTCTCAATTTTGTCAGATCCATAATTGTAAGTTCAAAATTTTAATCTAAATCTTTTTTATTTGAACAGTCTATGTATTTTATTATAAATACTTAATTTCCAGTAGGAAACAGGTAAATCGTACCTTGACAGAATAATAGGAAACACTGAAAACTTGGTTATATAACCTTATATCTCCCCCTCACTCACATCATTGGACCACATCTCTACTCTGAAGTATTTATTGGACCTCCATACATTTCTATAATCACAAATATCCACATTATATTGTTACTCATTGTTTATTGTTTAGATCATCCAATGTTATTTCTATAAAATTATGACCATACGCTCATTTTCTTCTTACTGTCATGCCATTGTTCTGGTTAGGACTTGTCGGTCACATTTTAGCAGCTTAACAAATCTTTACTGAATGAATATATGAGTTGACATTCTTTTTTTTCTATTAAGAGTTGACATACTTAAAGTTTCCTTTCATTTACTTTGATAGACCATGAATTCATGAAAAATGAAAAGAAAATTGAAATTAATACTGAGTAAGACTTGTTTAAAAGAAACCCAACAAAGTGTATAATATAACCTTTTGTACTACATATACACACTTACATACAAGGTTTTTAATTTTATATATAAATGATGATTACCAAACTACAGTATTTGATAATGGGATTGATGTAATGCTAATTTTTAAAGTTTTTATTGCTAGTAATTGAATCTTGCTCTTTATTGTTAAGTAATATTTAAAGGCAGAATTATAGAATCTTCAGGTTGTAACACATCTTCAAAGTAGTGTTGCCAGAAAAAATAGAGGAAGCCGAGTTAAATTTTGGATTTCAGATTACTGATTTTTTTCTAATATGAGTATGTCCCAAATATTTCATGGGACATACATATACTAAAAAAAAAAATTTTCTGACATTAAAATTTAATTGGGTGTCCAGTATTTTTATTTGCTACATCTGACAACCCTATTTTTAAGCCATCTACTCAACCTTTCATATTTTCTGGGAATCTCACAGTCTACTTAGGAATGAGGGAGAGAAGACAGTGACCGTATGTTCTGATGAGTGCCAGGGTCGAGCAATGTATGAGCCGCTACCTGAGGGCACATCAGAGCACTGTGAAAGCACCCAGGAGCTTGTGATGAAATGTTGGAAAGTTACAGTTACACATGGTTACATATACTAAAAGTCAAATACATATAATTAGGAAATGAGAACAGGATCATAGTTCAGGGTCATGGCCAAATTCTTTGGGGTATTTGGGGGGGGGGGAATCTTTCTCTTCTTTATGATGATTCATGGGCCTACAGTTCATGATATCAAAGAGCCTCCATCCTGCAGTAATTACTTATGGTGGGTATCAAAGAAGCATCATCAAAAAGCAACACTGCTAATAATACAGTGTAGCCATTGATGATTTTTTAAACATGCATGAAATATCAGTTATGAAGCCTCTGGCAGTTTCTATGAAAATTTAGAAATATTTTTTCATGAAAGTTACTCTAAAAATATCTGCGCGCTTGGGAACAGCAACCACAGATGACTCACCTCAATATTTCTAATGCAGCACAGTACCTGGCACTGAGTTAGCACTCAAACACTATTTTTAAAATAAATGAATGAATACCTCCTCACTCTCCTATTGTCCTGCTTCTCCTCTCTGCTTCATCTATTTCTTGGTCTACTTTCTTTTTCTTAGTGGGATTCTCTCAGGCAAGAGGCAAACTCCCAGAGACTATGGATAATGACCAAGTAGTAGAGCTTGCCTCGAAGAGTAAATGCAAGTAGTGTATCTGTCTACAAGGACCAGAGAAGGGTAGCCAAGTTATACAGGGTTTGAGTGGACATCACCATTGGGGGTCTGATATGTACACAAGGGCACTGAAGCAGCTGGTGATCCTTGAAGTCAGGTAGCCAGAGACATTCTAGTCCCGGGTGATTTTCTGGGTGTCTGGAGAAAGCAAATATCTGTATGCCCCTAGGAGAAATGGTCAGGCCAGGGTTAGGCAATTTTCATTACGAGAAAGTATATCGGGGTTCATGACAATATTCAACCCTAGCAAGAAACTTCATAGAGAAAAAGAATGTCATCCAGGGAGTGAGATCCATTCGACACTGGGACAAGTTAATTACACTGGGACAGATGAATTAAGACCCCAAAGAATAAAATGACTAAAACTAAAAATAAAAGCAATAAGTATTTGTTTTAAAAAATGCAAAAAGCCCTACAGCGCTCTCCATTGTGGATCCTGCTTTTGTTTCCCAGTTACACAGATAGTTGGCTTTTAGTGTGTGTCTGTAACTATGAGGTTATATCCAAAGAACATAATCAATTGTACTTTTCACAGGTTTCCCCCAAATTCCCTCCACAAAGGTTGCTCTAGTTCAGTGATGGCGAGCCTTTTGAGCTCGGTGTGTCAGCATTTTAAAAAACCCTAACTTAACTCTGGTGCCATGTCACATACAGAAATTTTTTGATATTTGCAACCATAGTAAAACACAGACTTATATTTTTGATATTTATTTTATATATTTAAATGCCATTTAACAAAGAAAAATAAACCAAAAAAATGAGTTCGCGTGTCACCTCCGACACGCGTGTCATAGGTTCGCCATCACTGCTCTAGTTAATACTTCAGAAGGGGTACCTATCTTTTTGAAATGCTCTTAATTGCATCCCCTTCTTTTCCTACTGAGTGCATATTCACCCTTCAAGATGTTCCCTTCCACGTACATTCACCAACAGTATGTCATCATATGTATGACCTAGTGCGTGTGTATTTTAAAAACTACAACATACAAAAAATAATAAAATTAAAACTATAACATATAACATATATGTAAACCTTCTGGGCAATGAGTATATTATATAAACGCTCTAGGATTTCTTAATAATGGGAAAACTAGACTTGAGAAGAGATCATTTTCAGTTCTTCCATCTAGCTTTACCAGGATCAACCAGTTATAACATTTCTGCATCGCTCCTAGTAGAAATGTTTTAAATAACACAGATGTAACCATGGGGAACAATGGCAGGCACCACAGATGGCAAAAAAATACGCAGTGGGGGCCTCCTAGCTTCATGTTTTAAAAACTAGCAAGAGATGCTTTATATGTTTTCTACAAATATCCTCAAGTCAGGCTACTCTATACTAATAATAGAGGAATATGCAAATTGTACGGACACCATCACAGTAACAGTAATGACCAAACAGCAGGCTGCGTGGGGCGACCAGGCTAGAAGGGGGGTTAGTGAGGGACGACCAAAAGACTGAATGGCAGACTGCATGGGGTGACCAAGCCGGCAGGGGGGTTAGTGAGGGACGACCAAATGACTGAACAACAGACTGCATGGGGCAACCAGGCCTGCGAGGGGGTTAGTGAGGGATAACCAAACAACTGAACAGCAGGCTGCGTGGGGTGACCAGGCCAGCAGAGGGGGCAGCTGGGGGTGATCAGGCAGGCAGGCAGGTGAACAGTTAGGAGTCAGTGGTCCCAGATTGTGAAAGGGATGTCCGACTACTGGTTTAGGTCCAATCCCTGGGCAGTCAGACATCCCCCAAGGGGTCCCAGATTGGAGAGGGTGCAGGCTGGGCTGAGGGGGCCCCCTGCCCCCCATGCACAAATTTCCTGCACCGGGTCTCTAGTCAAAACATAAAACAGACCTTTATATGGCTTAAGCTATAATATCAAAGTGTTCTGAAATACAAACAAACAAATGCATCATACAAAACTCCCATATACAAGACTTCATGATGATTAGTGTACTTGTGGGTTATAGGGAGATTGGGTTAACATAGATAAAAAAAATAAAGAAAAGAAAAAGTTCTTGCTCTCTGGAAACTCCAAATCTAGGGCCAAGGAAAAATGTTCCTGTCTCAAACCTGATCTCTGCAAAATCAAGGAATTATCATTGAGAATAGTAACAAAAGAGAGGGAGAGAAAAAGAAAAAACCTCCCAAACTCACGGAGAAAAATATTGTTTGCGTTTTACCATGAGGAGTTACAGTGTTAATGTCATATGTTACTACCACAATAATTTCTACTTTATGAGGTTTGAATTAAATTTCCCATTAATACTGTCATTTCTCTGAAAAAGACCAAGAACCCACAGGCAAGTTATTTATTGTTTGCATTACTAGCCCTTGCTCCAGTAACAGATAAATCCTCAAATCTCACAAATTTACTGGTTGCTCACATTAGTCAGCAATGACAGTGGGGCAGTTGGGAGCTGAGGTGCAGGAAATGGTGTCTTTTTTTGCTACAAGTTAATTTAGTGACTAGATAACTTCTACCTTGTGGCACTGTTATTTTTTTGTAATGGATAGTTTATTGATTTCTAGAGAGAGAAGAAGGAAGAGAAACACTGATGTGAGAACATACCATCAATTGGCTGCCTCCCACATGCCCCCCACCAAGGTTCGAGCTGCAGGGAATCAAACCTGAAACCCTTTGGTGCGTGGGATGGTGCCAACCAACTGAGCTGTGCACACCAGCCAGGGCGTGGCACTGTTATAGTTCCCAAATATCTATAGAGTGGAAAAGGGAGATGAGGGTTTTCTAACCAGACCTGAATGTGCTGTGTATCAATTCTACCCACACTCCACCGGCCAGAATTAAGTTAAATGGCCCAACTTAATGCTATGAGTTGTTGGAAAACAATCTTTCTTTATACCCAGGAGGAAAATGAAATGGGTTGTTGGACATGTGGCAGAGAAACTATGTCATTGAATCCACAAAGGAAGTAAGGAATCTGAGCGTCAAGGACAGTAACAAATCAAGCAAAACAAAAAGCAAAGTACCTTAACTTCTTCCCTATATCTCTGTGAAACAGTTTTGTTTTGTTTTTAATGCTGTTGACCCAATTTTGAGGCTCTGTAGAGGTCAGTCAGTTCTCCTTGAGTAGCCAATAAGGCCCACACCCGCAGCCAGCTCCCATATCAGGCTCTCACGCTCCAGGCTACTCTAGTCCTGCCCCCATTGTTCTAACACCAGGTACCAGACAACCAGGGTCAGCCCCTATGACACTACATCTGCTGTAATTATTCACGCTTAACCCTAGAAACTGCAACAAAGGCACTGGCCCACAATTCTCCTCTTTCCTCTGCTTGGTGACCAATCCCAGTGTTTCTGAGGGGCCCTGTGTTCTCTCCAGGGAACTGTGAGTCACGGTGCAACTCTTTGTGGTTTCTCTCTCGATCTGTGGCTGCCCTCACTATACCTCACTCAAGCTAAAATGGTTAAAACACTATAAAAAAGGCATTATAAATGCACAACCCATTTTCAGCCAAAGTGTACTAGGTTTCAGAGCCTAATAAACTGAAACCTCTCAGAGCATCGTATTTGTCAACACGGCACTAATAGTCTGGGCCCAAACTGACAAAGGAAACGGAGATGTTTATGTCTCTGATCCAAGGGAGAGATCTGGAAAAGGCGGACCAGTTGAATTCCTCTGTCCAAGCCAGTCCCTAAGTTAAAACCCATGCAAGGCCACTGGCCAATAGGAAGATGGCACCCAACTCTGGAAAAGATGAAGAGCAATATGTTGTTAACTAACAAGAACATTTATGGTTTGTGATGGGTTTTTAAATGCATTGAGAAGACTTAGCTAAAATGTGCTGTAACCTATTTTCTTTAAAACATACAAGTATATTAAAGTAAGAAAATCTAATGCAAACTAAAAATAATCTTGTAGTTTATAAAACTAGGTGAAGGCTGGTCAGTTCATTTTTTAAAAATATGTTTTTATTGATTTTTTATTTTTATTTTTATTATTATTATTATTATTATTATTATTTATTGCTTAAAGTATTACAAAGGGTATTACATATGTGTCCATTTTTCCCCCCACCCTAGACAGTCCCCTAGCCTCCCCTATCCCCCAGTGTCTTATGTCCATTGGTTATGCTTATATGCATGCATACAAGTCCTTTAGTTGATCTCTTACCCCCCTACCTCCTGCCCCCCAACCCTCCCCGGCCTTCCCGCTGCAGTTTGACAATCTGTTTGAGGCAGCTCTGCCTCTGTATCTATTATTGTTCAAAAGTTTATAATGGTCTTTATTATCCATGAATGAGTGAGATCATGTGGTATTTTTCCTTCATTGACTGGCTTATTTCACTTAGCATAATGCTCTCCAGTTCCATCCATGCTGTTGCAAATGGTAAGAGTTCCTTCCTTTTTAGAGCAGCATAGTATTCCATCATGCAGATGTACCACAGTTTTCTAATTGATTTTTTAGAGAGAGGAAGGGGAGGAAGCATGAAACATCCATCAATTGACTGCCTCCTGCACACCCTCTGCTGGAGATCGGGCCTGCAACCTGGGCATGTGTCCCGACTAGGAATGGAACCGACAACCTGATGGTGCACGGGAAGATGCTCATCAGCTGAGCCACAGTGGCCCCCACAGGTCCAGTTCATTTAATGGCTAGTTTTCATGCCTGATTTCAGTGCATCATTTTCTAAGGTTAATTTTTGAAGAGGAGGAAGAAAAGGAACAAGATATAGTTCTTCCCCAGAGTCCTCCATGAACCTATTCTGCAACAGCTGTGATTCTGAGGCATCTGAACAAACCCAGGAAGCTTTCAGGTTTGAAATAATAACACCATGAGTTACTATGAAATGCATTTACCAAACTGTGTTATTAACCTAGCACTACAGGTCTCTAGTGGGAAAGTACACCAAAATAATTTATAATTTTGGGTCCTACAAATAGCCTGGGGTATTATGAATTCCTTACCCTAATAGATAAGCCATATTTTGATTTTTCTAGCAACTTTTATCAACTATTCTTTAGCTACTTTATTTTTGTTGAAATGTCAAACCAAGTTCCATGGGGAAAAGACAAAAGCAGAGAACCTTTAGATTATTGGGTGGTTGAACAAGGATCTGATCTGAGTTTGAATTCTGGTTCCTAGACTTACATAGCTCTTGAAAGCTTGATCTGATGACTTAAAATCTCTGAGCATCTGTTCCATATCTTTAAAATATCAATAATGATACCTTTATTCTGGGATGTCAGAATGAAAAGACTTAATGCATATAAAATTTTGCATATAAAGCCTGTTGGACAAGAGGTGCTAAATAGTTGAAAGAATTGAGTAAAACTCACTCAGCTTGTGCCTCTCCATATTTTAATGCCAATTTAGAGCAACAAAGAAAAAGTTTCTCTCTCTGGGTCTACCAATGCCTTTTCTTCAGATATCACAGGCCTAAATATGCATCTCAGACACATTGCAGACTATATTTCCTGGTACATTTAACACTTGAGTGTTTGCCTATGTTTTTGACACAGAAATAACTGTTTTTAGTTTAACAAAATAAAAAAATAATAATAATGCTGCCATTTATGGAGCATATAAAAAATGCCAAGCATCATCCTAAGCATTTTGCTTTAATCTGCATAACAATCCAGTGGTTAGGTATTCATTAGTAAACCCTTCCTCCCTCCTCCTTCTTCCTCCCTCCCTCCCTTCTTTCCCCTTCCTTCCTTCCTTTCTTCCTTCCTTCCTTCCTTCCTTCCTTCCTTCCTTCCTTCCTTCCTTCCTTCCTTCCTCCCTCCCTCCCTCCCTCCCTCCCTTCCTTCCTTCCTTCTTTCTTCCTTCTTTCTGTCCTTATACCCCACCACCTCTTTATCATCCATGTAGAGTTCATGCAGAAAAGAACACCTGGCCTCCTTGTGAACAAGTAGAATCTGGTCAGCATTTAGTTGCCGAATTGAGCAATCTGTGCATGCTAGAGAAATTGGTTAATAGACTGTTAATTTTTAAAAGTGAACGAATTAAAGTAATATATAGTAAATGTTACTTACCATTTAACACACCTTCAAAGGAAAGCTACGCATGTTCTATAAAATGGTTGCCTAGGAAACAAATAATTCCATCTTATTTTTGGCATAGAACTGTAGGTGTAGAAAAGCTCCGAGTCAGTCCCCACACAGCATGAACACCGATATTATGAAGCCAGCAAGACAGAAAAGGTGTTTCTACTCTTTGGTCTCGAGAGAGAAAATGAGGCCTAATTTTTATCTAAGAATTCTTTGAGAGGTCAACTGGACAAGAGCATCCCTTCAAGTTAATGAGAGAAGGTAAGAAGGGCTTAAATAGTCCTATATAAATATGACCATTAAATATATCAGTCTTTCATCACTAATCATCAGAGAAATGAAAATCAGCACCATAATGAGATATTACCGCATACCGATTATGATAGCCAGTATAACACACACACACACACACACACGCACGCACGCACGCACGCACATACACACACAAAAATCAGAAAGTATTGGTGAGGATTTGGAGGAATTGGAACTCTGTGTAATGGTACAGCTGCACAGCTGCTATGGAAAACAGTATAGAGGTTCCTCAAAAAATTAAAAATAGAACTACCATGTGATCCAGCAGCTCCACTTCTGAATATTTATCCAAAACAATAAAACAAACAAACAGAATCTTAAAGAGATATTTTCACATACTATATTCATTGCAGTGTTACTCACAATAACCAAGAGGTGGAAAACCTACATGTTGACCATCACATGGCTAGATAAGGAAAGTGTGGTATGCACATACAATGGAAAATTATTCAGCTTTAGAAAAGAAGGAAATCCTGGTATATACTATAACATGGATAAACCTTGAGGACATTATGTTGAAATAAGCCCATCATAAGAAGACAAATACTATGTGATTCCACTTATATGAGGTATCTAAAGTAGTCAAACTCTTAGAATCAGAAAATAGAATGGTGATTGCCAGAAGCTAGGAGGAGGGGAAAGTGGAGTTTTTCAATGCATATTGGTTTTCAGTTTTGCAAAATGAAAAACATACAGAGATACATTGCAAAACCATATTCATGTAATTAAAACTGCTGTCCTGCAGATCCAAAATGGTTACAATGGTAAATTTTATGTTAGGTGATTTTCACAATAAAAAATTATAGAACAGTATTGACTATTCAGATCTGTTGCCTTTTCATATAAATTATTGTTTCTTTAACAAATGTATCTTTTTTATTCTTAATATTGGCAATTTTATTTTAATATTGCAGGCTTGTTAGTGATTTACCAATGTTAGGAACCTTTAAAAAAAACAGCTTTTGGTTTTATTGGAATTTCTCTATTATTTTTTAGATTTCTATTTCACTGATTTCTACTTCATTGATTTTTTCTCCTACACTTATTTCCTTCTCTCTGCTTTGACTTTAATTTGATCTTCTTTTAATAGTTTCTTACATTAGAGATTTAGAACATTGATTTGAGCCTTTTTCTTTTCTGTTGATTTTAGTGCTATAAATTTCTCTCTAAATTGTGTCCAATAAATTTTAATATATTTTGCTTTCATTTAAACTTATTTCAAAAAGTCTTCTCATTTCCTTTGAGCTTTGTTCTTTATCCATGTGATATTTATGAGTGTGTTCTTTAATTTCCAAATACTTGGAAATTTACTTTTTTTTTCAGTTAAATTCCATTGTGGTTTGCATACATTATATTATATCTATCATTTTAAATTTATTGAGATGTTTTTAGGTTAAAATACAATCTATTATGATGTGTTCTATACACACTTGAAAAATGTTTTATCTTTATTATAGTGTTCTATAAAAACAAATTGGTTGATAATTTAGTGCAGTACTTCTTACAAATTTTGTGAATTTATTTTATTAATTATAATAAGAGGAGTTCAAAAGTCTACAACTATAATTGTGAATTTGTCTATTTCTCCTCTTGGCTTTATTAGTTTTTGCTCTCTAAGTCTCTGTTATGTGCATATCCATTTTGAATCATTATGTATTTTTTGTCAAATTTCATGTCTATCTTTGTTACTTATGTTGAAGTCAATTAGTTTCTAATTTGGCTAATATTTTTCTGGTGAATCAGAGCAAAGTCAGTCCGGCAAAATATAAAAAAGTATAACATATGGCCTTAGCCAGTTTTGCTCAGTGTATAGAGCATCGGCCTGCAGACCAGAGGTTCCTGGGTTCATTCCATTCCAATCAAGGGCACCTACCTTAGTTACAGGCTCCTCCCTGGCCTGGGCCGCTCTGGTCTGGGAGCATGCAGGAGGCAACCAATAGATTGGTTTCTCTCACATCGATATTTCTCTCTGTCATTCCCTCTCTTTTCCATTCTCCCTGAAAATCAATGGAAAAATATACTTTTAACATATATATTAAAAGTGTAACATATAATAAATAGGTTTTATCTTATAAATGTAACATTATGTCAGCATTAGAAAATGATTTCATGCAGTATATGAACAAAATACAAATAAAAGAAAAATTATAATAATCATAATAAACGCATAAACATATTTGACAAAAATTCAACATTAATTCATAAAAACTCACAGCAAAATAAAAATAAAGACCTGATAAAAAGCATCTGTGTAAAATCTTTCACCTAAGAGTGAAGAATTAAATGCATTCTCTTTTATAAAAGATTTTTTAATTTATTTTTTAAAATTTTATTTTATTGTTGAGAGTATTACAGATGTCCCCCATTTTCCCCTCTTTACTCCCCTCCACCCATTTCCTACCCAACCCAGGCCTTCACCTGTCTATTGTCTGAGTCAATGGATATGCATCTATGTTTATAAATTCTTTGGTTAATCTCTTCCCGCCTTCCGCCTTCCTTCTGAGGTTCATCAGTCTGTTTCATGCTTCTATGACTGTGGTTCTATCTTATTTATATTTTGTTCCTTAGGTTCAACATATAAGTGACATCGTGTGATATTTGTCGTTCTCTGATTGGCTTATTTCATTTAGCTTAATATTCTCCAGGTCTATTCATGCTGTCTCAAAAGGGTAAGAACTTCTTTCTTACAACAGCAAAAATCACATGTAAAAAAGTAAAAAATATCTTCTCTTACTATATTTATTGACTATTGTACTGGAAGTAGATTTCAACTAAAGCAATATGACAAGATAAAGCAAATAATACATATAAATTGGAAAGGAAGAAATTAGTCTTTATTTATAGATGACATTTTAGTCTACATAGAAAAATCCCAAAGAACACCCCCCCCACCCAAAGCTATTGGAACTAGTAAGTGGTTTTAACAAAATCACAGGACACAGTCCAATATAATTCAGTTGTATTTCTATATACCAGCCAGAGGATATTAAGGTGAGGCAAAAGTGTTACCTAGGGCACAACAATTTAAGAAGGTACTCAACTTGAAATTCAAGTAAGAAAATGATGTTTATAATAGCACTAAAAATCTAAATATAATGCATAGTAATAAATATAATATGTGCAAGGTTTGAATGCTGAAAATCATGAAACATTGCTAAGAGAAATAAATAAAATGTAAGTTGATGAACAGATAAGTTTTGTTCAATGACTAGAAGACCCAAATTCTCTTCAAATTGATCGATACATTAAATTCAAACTATATAAACCTCTCAGCAAGCTTTTCTTTTAGTAGAAATTTACAAGCTTAATTTAGTATTTATTTGGAAACGTAAAAAAAAAACAAAAAAAACAGGAACAGACAAAATAAAAGAACAATGTTGAAGGACTTTACTCACCCAATGACATCAGTGTTTACAGTAAAGTTCCAGTAATTAAGACACAAAAGACAACATAAAGAATGATCCCATTTATATAAATTCTGGAAAAGGCAAAACTATAAGGGCAGAATCAGATCATCTTTTGGCAAGAGCCAGTGGTAGGAGAAAGGAAATAATTGCAAAATGGCAGCAGAGAACATTGTGGGATGACGGTAAAATGCTTGATTATGGCAGGGTTTACACTACACACCGTGGGCCAGATATATGCACTGCAGGACAATCACTTTGAATATGAGATAAACCCAAAGGGCAGCAGAAGGACCATAGAGAGTGGATTCAGGACTCCTTTCATCTGAGTCACAGTTCACCTCTTTCTTATCAGTATGACCTCAGGGACTTACATGGTGCGCCGTTCTCATTTTTCTCATATGCAAAGTAACGGTGATGATATTTACCTCTGGGTAAAGCTCTCTTGGCACAATGCCTGGCCCATGGGCAGAACAGGTTTTAAAAAAAACAACAACAACAAAAACCACTAATTTCTCTTCCCTTTCCTTTACACCAATATTTCTCAAACTAGGCTTTTGAACTTCTGGCACCAGAATCAATGGCTGTATATTAAAATGCAACCTTTGATTACAGAAACCGAAGATCGCAGGAAGTACATTTTACCAAGTGCTAACAGTGCGCAGCTGGTGACGCCCTGACGCCCTCAGGCTCCACATTTTCCCAGCCTCTGCACCTTTTTTTCCCACAGGCAAAAGCTTCACCAGTAGGATCCGCCTCCTTTTCTAAGAATAATTTTAATATTCAACCATGAAGGATTCATTTTTTTTTTCCTCCACGTGTCATCAGAGGACTTCTTGTATCAGAATACCTTGGTGGTGCCTGTTTAAAAATCCAGATTTTTGAACCCAAATCCATACCTACTGAATTATAATTTCTGGGCGTGGGGGCTCAGGAACCTGCATTTGAATAAGCTTTCGGGGTAATTCGTATGAACTGTGGCATTTGAGAACTATATAAGTCAAACGCATCAATCACACCTACCAAATGTGTGACTAACCTGGAGCCCAGTTTTGGTCATTTCATTTGTATCTGCTGTCCTGCCCCTAGTTCTCACTTCTAAGCATCAGAAACGTGGGACTTCATTGTCATTTGTACTGGGAAGCTTCTGGCCCCAACTATAGCTTGGTGACCTGAGTCTGATTCCTACTGATATTTCTTTATTTAGAAAGTGTTTATTGAGTAACTAATATATGCCAGGTCCTGTCTAAGTGTTGAGGATAAAGCAAATGACAACAGAAGAAGAAGAAAAAAAGCAATGCTTTCCCAAAGCTTATTTTTGAATCACAAATACAAATAATTAACAAAATTAAACAATGAAACATAGCCTATTTAGATGGTTAAAGATATAAAGAAAAATGAAACAATGAAGGAAATAGACGTGGGAAGAATATTTAAATAGGATGATCAGGAAAACATTCACAAGAAGCTGCTGATCTACCTGCAACTTCTGGTTCCTAATGTGGCCCAGTGAAAAGCAGTATTTTTGTGAGTGCCACGCCCACCCTCTTTGGAGGAGCATACTGATAATTTAATGGTCACCAGCCAGCTATGGACTGCATCCTGGATTTACCACCTGAAGTCTCTCATCATAGACTTCAGATGTCGAATTCTGGGATGGACTTGATTTCCTAGAGCCCGGAGCTGGCTTTGGCTATGAGGCCTGCCGCATGCCATTATTCCTAATTTGGCCATCACCACAGCCACACTTGGATAGAAGGTTCACCTGGATTTGCAGGGCTAATTGCAGTGATAGACTCCCACCAGAAGAGGGTAGCAGAGGGTTGCAGAGTAAGAGCTGTTGCTGGTGTAGGTGCTCACCCACAGGCTCTGTTCAAACTGAGCTTCCTCTCAGGGCACACATAAACTACTTACTAAAGTCTGCGGCACACCAAATGATATATATTTTTGCCGATCTTACAAAAAAATAGGTATAATTCTGACTCATTCACACCAGAAGGCTATTGTTGTGTTGGCTGTTGCCATTTTTTTTTTTTTTTTTTACAATCTAAGGGAGAAGAGGTCAGTGCCCTTGACTAAATAGTCAGATACTGCTGTTTTAAAAGTTCCTGCAGCACACCCATTGGAAAATCGCTGAAACAGAGCATTACTGTACTTAAAGTCAAGAGTGGGTTTCCTGAGAAAGACATCATTTATAAGAGCTGGGACTAGCCTTAAAGAGCACGTGCCCTGGAAGTAAGAGGGAGCGGAGTGCACCGAAGTGACAATTCCAGAGCACTTTTCTAATGCAGTGTCTTACCTAGTAACAAACATGTCATTTCTTGCTAAAGTAGATCCCGTGGCATCAGTACATATTCCCCCTGTGGCCCTATTGATTCAACTCCCTCTCCTGCCACTTTCACACCTACCCTGTGAATTTCTACCCCATGAAGAATACCATGGCCTCTAAGCATGCCACGAGACCCAAGACTCAAACCTTTTTTTTTGCTTTCTACCCATGGTAAACATTCATTCGTCCTGAATCCCTTACTTAAGCTGAGCAAATAAAGAATGCAAAGCATTTATTGGAGAAGGAACATGAAGGCAGAAGCAAGACAACCTGTAGGATTCTTCTCTGCAACCCCAGCAACAGCACAGGGCCTGGTACCTCACAGAAACTCAGTGTGTTGTGTGTTTTACTGCAAGAATTCATATTATTACTGAAGGCAATTACCCACCTGGCAATTCTGACAGTCCTTTTTTTTAAAGGGGCAGTGGTAGGATAAATTTCATTTCTATCTTATGCTCTGCAGAAACCAGATATAATGAATGCCTTGTTTGTTGAAAGCACCAAATGGGATGCCTCATACCTATTGACCTCTTTGTGCAGTGATTTGACAGTGCTACTGAACACATGAAATGAAGTTAAAATGCATCCAAGGAATGCAAAAAGTTCTTAAAATGATCATCCAATGACCCTCGGTCCAAACAAGACCAAAGGTCAGCACTGTCCCCTGTGCTCCCAATGGCCAGGACACTGCCACCTGTTGACTGCAGCAGGTTTATCAGCATCTCCCTCAGGACAGGAACGAACAGATTTCTGGACAAGAAGCAAGGTAATATTATTGACTTCCAGAACCAATATATATGCGAAAGGAAAAACTAATATGGATTCATTGAGCTTTTTCTTTCCAACAATGCTATAAAAATATTCAAAAGCATTATCATTCCTAACTTCTATAATAGACCCATGATAGGCATTATTATTGTAATTATTAGTGTTTGCTTCATTTTGAGAAGGCAGTGAGGTAGGGAGAGGTAAAAAGACTTGTTCAAGATCACTCACCCAGGGCTATAGACATTTGAGGTGATTTTTCTATTCTGCCATGCTTTCACAATTCAATTCAATGTAACCCATGTATCATGTTTGATGTTTTACAAAACACATTAATATTGATTTTCTAATTTATCCATCACAAGCACTGTATTAGACAGATGAAATGTCAGTTTCCTCTTTGGACAGATGAAGATTCTGAGGCCAGGATGGGAACACATGAAGTTTGACTCTAACTCCTGTCTTCTTGAATACGACCTGCTCTTCTAAAACAGTGCAGATTGCTCAAATGACAACCTCTAAACAGGGCAGAAGCAGGTCTTGCAAGATAAGGTCTGTCTGTCCTTTTACTTTTAGATGATGCTTAACAGCATCAACCTGCGCACACATAAGGTGATAAAAACTTACATGAAATGACATTTCCTTCATGCAACATTCTGAGAAGACAGAAAAATATAAACTTTGTCATTTTAAACACAAAATAATCATAGTCCTTGCTACTTTCTCATGTGGGAGGGGCAGGTGGCGGTGGGCAAGTAACGGTGGGTGGCATCATTATTATCAGATAAGGAGACAAATAGAGACCAGGTGTGGTCAGTACACTTGTTGGACATAGTGCATTAATGAGTTTTTTATGACATGGTTATAAATAAAAAGTAAAATTTAGGGCAGAGTTTGGCTGTAGGGTCTGGTAAGAACTACACTTGTTACATAAGAAAATCTGGGGGATATATTTTGTTTTGCTTAAATTAACACCAAACAGCAGTAAAAAGATAATCCTGAAATTAATGCCAAAGAGGAATAGTTCAGCAGACATGAAATCAAAGGTAAAACATGACTATGACAATTGACTTCCCTTGGGATTTTAGAAATACTAAAGAAGATATCTGGTATGAACAGGTGGGCTCAAGCTAGTCCAATCCAGGTATTAAGAAGCAGGGAGAGCCTAACTAAAATCTAGATTGTACTTGTAATTCATAACATGAATAGCCTGTTTATTAAGCAATTACTATTGCCAGAATTATTTAATGCATTTTCCATACATGGTTTTATCCAATTTTCACAACCCTATCAACTGAGTATAATATTCATTCACATTGTACAAATGAACAATGTGGCTTAGAGATATTAGGTAATTTTTCTTAAAACCCCATGGGAAATAGAATCAAGATAGAATCAGACAGGACTGCTTGATCCTGGTGCCTGTGACCTTAAAACTATTCTACTCCATAACGTCAAGAACCTGCAAATATAATTGTAGTTATAGCAGAAACTTCTTATCTCTAAGTTATTCATTAGTTTAGATCCAATTTTTTCACAGTTATCATGACTTCCAAGAAATATGCTAATAGAGCCATTAGTTAGGATGCTTCCTTATTATATCGTTTAAAATATAATCAAGATGAGCCGTTCCCATAAAACTCACTCACAGTTTGCAAACTTCTCTTCATTATTCCCCAGAAATAAATGTATATGTCAATGACCAGCTTAGAAAATTTTTAGAAATATTAACTTCCCAGGATAAATTAGTATGGTAGGATTATTTAACAAAAAAATCATTATTTTATGATTTTTGCATTTGTGTCATGGAAATGTGAAGCAGCCTCAAATATGTGAAGAGAAAGTGATGATTTTATATCTAAAAGGATTAGGAGTAAGTGAAAGGGGTAAAAAGTAAATAAAAAATTTGAGCCTTTTCTAGGAGGAATTTATACATCAAGTGAGAAGACTAATTTATAACATATAAAACAACTGGGACATTTTTTAAGAATATCTACTAGGAAATGATACTATGGTGCTATTATCACATACATAGCTCCCAATTAATGAATGATTTCTATTACCAGGCACTATGGGAGGAAATATCTAGATATTATTAATCCTCACAATAGCTCTATATAGCCTTTATTATTTACTGCCATTTTACCAATGAGGGAACTCAAACTCTGTCATGGGCACGGAGATCATGGGAATAGAAGGTATGGGCTAGCAGTCTAAGCCCAGGAGGTTCCTGTCTTCCTTTCTACTTGCAATCTGTAATCTAGTAAGTTTTACAGTATTACCTTCTATAATGAATATGGGGACTACTTCTAACAACCAAAGCTAACATGGAGTGCTTGCTACTTTGTCATTTAAAAGGGGCTTTGTTGGATGGTTAATATATTGGCTAGGCATGTTTTTGGATGGAAACAGATAAAACAACCTGTTAAATAGTGTCTTAAAATTCATGGATTAAGACTCTCATCTAGCAAGTAGTCTTGCAATAAGATGCTGTAGGTCTGGTTTAAAGAGGGTGAACATCTCTATCGCTGTATTGTTCTCTTGGCCGTTTCCCATGATCACATGGAAGCTTCATTCTATGGGCATTCATGGTAAATTTAAGGAGTATGAAGATAAGTTCATCTTTGGGGTTCTCCAGGTAGCCATCATAGTCATCATCATCATCATCAAAACTATAATCTATCCTATCTAATAAAAGGGAAACATGGTAATTAGCCATACCTCCGCTACCCTTCCCATTGGCTAATCAGGGCGATATGCAAATTAACTGCCAGCCAACATGGTGGCCGGCAGCCAGGCAGCTTGAAGCTAACATGAGGCTTGCTTGCTTCAGTGACAGAGGACTCCGACATTCCCCGCCTGCGGCTGCCAGCCTCTGAGCTTGCAGTTTGAAACATTGTTACAAATATAGAAGCTAAACAAAACCCCAGAAACCTGCTTTCAGCCAGCCAGGATCTCAGAGCTGGAGTTGAAACAGTGTTTCGATTATAGAACCCAAACAAACCAGATACCTGCTTTCAGCAGCTGAGGCCTAAGAGATGGAGCCAAGCCTCAAAGCTAAAGCTGGCCCAGAATGAAAAAGAAAAAAAAAAAAAAAAAGGAGCGGTTGAGAGCTTCAGTCACCCGCGAGCCTGAAAACAGCCCTCAGCCCCTCACCCAGACTGGCCAGGCACCCCAGTAGGGACCCCCACCCTGAAGGGTGTGTGACCAGCTGCAAACAGCCATCATCCCCTAATCCAGGCTGGCCAGGAACCCCAGTGGGGACCCCCACCCTGAAGGGTGTGTGACAGCTGCAAACAGCCATCATCCCCTCATCCAGGCTGGCCAGGAACCTCAGTGGGGACCCCCATCCTGAAGGGTGTGTGACCAGCTGCAAACAGCCATCATCCCCTCATCCAGGCTGGCCAGGCACCCCAGTGGGGACCCTGATCCAGGACACCCTTCAGGGCAAACCAGCTGGCCCCCACCCATGCACCAGGCCTCTATCCTATATAGTAAAAGGGTAATATGCCTCCCAGCACCAGGATCAGCAGAGCAGCGAGGCCTCCCAGCACTGGGATCAGCATGACAAGGGGCAGCGCCCAAACCCTCTGATCGCACTGCGGCTCTGTGTGTGACAGGAAGTGGGGCCACAACCTTCCTATCCGCCCTGCTCTGTTCGTGACAGGGGAAGGCACCCCAACCCCCTGATCAGCCCTGCTCTGTGCCTGATACGGGGGAGCTCTCCAACCCCCTGATAGCCCTGCGGCTCTGTGTGTGACAGGGTGCGGTGCCCCAACCCCCTGATCGCCCTGCAACTCTGTGTGTGACAGGGTGTGGCGCCCCAACCCCCCAACCCCCATCGGCCCTGCTCTGTGTGTGACGGGGTAGAGCCATAACCTCCCCGTCGGCCCTGCCCTGAGTGTGACATTGGTGGCACCCCAACCCCCTGATCGGCCCTGCTCTGTTAGTGATAGAGGGTGGCGCCCCAACCACCCCCCATCGGCCCTGCTCTGTGTGTGACGGGGTAGAGCCATGACCTCCCCATCGGCCCTGCTCTGAGTGTGACAGGGTGCGGCGCCCCAACCCCCTGATCCGCCCTGCTCTGTGTGTGACGAGGCGGTGCCCCAACTCCCCTATCGGCCCTACTCTGACAGTGGGGAGCTCCTCAACCCCCTGATGGGCCCTGCTCTGTGCATGACAGGGTGGAGCTCCCCAAACCCCTGATCGACCCTGCTCTGTGCATGACAGGGTACGGAGCCCCAACCCCCTGATTGGCCCTGCTCTGTGCATGACAGGGGGTGGCGCCGCAACCTCCCCATTGACCCTGCCTTGAGTGTGACAGGGGGAGGTGCCCCAACCCCCCAATTGACCCTGAGCGTTACTGAGGGTGGCATCGCAACCTCCTGATCCGCCCTGCTCTGTGCATGACAGGGGGCGGCGCCCCAACTCCCCAATCAGCCCTGCTCTGAGCCCAACCAGGGGCTGCACCTAGGGATTGGGCCTGCCCTTTGCCACCCGGGAGCAGGCCTAAGCCAGCAGGTTGTTATCTCCCGAGGGGTCCCAGACTGCGAGAGGGCACAGGCCGGGCTGAGGAACCCCTCTCCCCACCGAGTGCACAAATTTTTGTGCACCGGGCCTCTAGTCTATATATAAAAGCCTAAGCAACTATCTGACAGTTCAACCATCTGACCGGTCATGATGTTCAATGACCACTGGAGGCAGACACTCAATGAAGGAGCTGCAGAACTGCAGGACTTGGCAGCTGCAGTTCTTGGGTGACGCACCCGGAACCAGAGAGCAGGGAGCCCAATTCCAGGGTGCGTCAACTGAGAACTGCCCTTTCACAATCCAGGACCCATCAGGGGATGTTGAAGAGCTGGTTTTGGCCCAATCCCAGCAGGCCAGGCCCAGGGACCCCACCAGTGCACAAATCTGTGCACTGGGCCTATAATAGGAATAATAATTTGTTGCTGCCTTTGTGCTAGGTTTTATAATATTTTTTTGTAGATTGTCTCATGATCTTTCTAACAATTCTAAAGGGAGGCACTCTGATTACTATCCTCATTTTACATGTGATAAAATCAAGACTCAGAGAGGTTACATATTTAAGGTCATATAAGTAGTAAGAAAGATAAACAGAATTCCAGCTCTGTTCTTTCTGGCTTTAAATGTGATGCTCTTATTTTTTATATTTAACTAGAGGCCCAGTGCATGAAATTCCTGTACTTGTGAGGGCTCCCTCAGCCCGGCCTATGCCCTCTCACAGTCCAGAAGCCCTCAGGGGATGACTGACTGCTATCTTAGACTCACTCCCTGTTGTCGCTGCACTCACCAGCCATGAGCCCAGCTTCGAGCACACTGACCACCAGGGGGCAGTTCCTGCATAGAGCGTCTGCCTCCTGGTGGTCAGTGTGCATCATAGTGACCAGTTGTTCCGCTGTTTGGCCGATTTGCATATTAGCCTTTTATTATATAGGATAATAAGGACCTAGTAAGCAAGGTCCACGTCCATTATTAAGCTTCAGCAGGTGTTTAGTAAAAATGTGTGCTGATAAGTGAACTGAAACCCTCGCCCCTGGTCCTTCTGCATGCTGTTTTATGAAACGTGCTGTAATCTGGTATTCAAGATTAGGCTACATCCAGTTGCTTGGCCTCTCTTATGCCATTGCTGGATATGCCAGTCATGAAACATAATTTATGATCTCTGGTAATATAAATAGGAATACAGCAGCTCTGACTCTTTACTCGACTAGCACCACCAAAATCTCCAGAATAGAAACACAGCTTTTATTTTCTGCAGAATAAAAGTCCAATTCTATAATAAATCAGTGGTCTGTCTTTGTGATGTTAAATATTTGTAGTTTTTAGGGTACTGATACATTTAGAAATGGAATAATACGTCTGATCTTGAAAGCTAAGAAGGGCCGGGCCCTTCTTGGATGTTAGTACTTGGATGGGAGAAGTGGAATAATAATAATTGTCACTGTCTAGTTCCATATGACATTTCTTTATTGTAGAACTTCAGGCTATTAAGCTTTTATTGTATACTTTATATTCATCAGGTATCTTCAGAGGTCTGTCTCATCCCTTAACCCAGAAAATATTTAAAAATAATACTTATTCTGTGCATAGCACTAGATGAGGTACTAAAAATATAGAGATATAGTATTATGGATACTAAGTAAAATTATATTCAAAGGACACTAACAGGCAAAATCAGAAGCTATTTTTTGATAGCAGTCTAAAAGGCCTTATAGAAGAGAAAATATTTGAACAAGATCTTGAAGAATAATAAGGAGTTTACTAACCGAACAAGAAGATAATAGGGTAAAAAAAAATCAGATGCAATGATGTCAAAAATATGACATACTGGGGCAATATAAGTCATTCCATGTGGGTAACATATGGATTGCAACATGAGATTGATGAAGTCAAAGTTGACATAGTAGGTGGTCAATCAGTCAAAGTAAATCTCACTCAACCATAAATGCACATATAGTCCTTCTGTAGGAAAGAACTCAGTGTAAATCATAAAGCAAAAGCAATGGATTCTCCCACTTTATTTTTTATCGAGTGAGGTAGTAAGACAAGCCTTGGACCAGCTATACCACACACCATTATTTTGGATATATGGTGTATTAATTATCTACTTTTGGCTAATAAAGTATTCCCAAACTTAATAGCTTAAATCAACTCCCCCCCCCCCCCCCTCAGAGTTTCTGAGGATCAGAGACCCTGGAGCAGCTTGGGTGGGTGAGCTGGATTCTGAATGTGTCATGAGGTTTCAGTGAAGCTGTCCAGTGGGGCTGGAATCAACTGGAGGCTTAACATGCGCTGGAGAATTTTCTTCAAACATTAGTTATATAGGGTTGCATATGACACAGCAGGTAGCTTCCCCTAGCGGGAAGAAGAAAAATAGAAAGAGAGAGGGGCATTGGGAGAAAGAATCTCCAATGTCTTTTATGACCTACTAGAGGCCCAGTGCACGAAATGTGTGCACAGGTAGGGTTCCAAGGCCTGGCCGGCAATCAGGGCCAATCTGTGGGGCTAGTCACCCGCCTTGGCCAGCTGGCACCACCCGCTTGCCTGCCCCACCTCCCCCCGCTGCCGCCCCCGCCATCACTGGTGGCCTCCCTCTGCAGGGTGACCAGCGGAGCAATCTGGGGGCTCCCGCTGGCACCTACATTGGCTGCCCTGGCACTACCCATTCACTGGCCCTGCCACCCGCTGCTGATCACCTCCCCCTGCGGGGCAACAGGGGGCCCTCACTCACACCTGCCTTGGCTGGCCTGGGGCCTGCAGGCTGGGGAAAGTTCCTGAGTTGAGTGTCTGCCCCCTGGTGGTCAGTGCATGGCATAGAGACTGGTGGTTCTGGTGTTTGGTTGATTTTTATTATATAGGATAGTTTCCAAAATCTCTTTTGCTTTAATTCTATTGCACACTGAGAGCATCTTTGATATAATATGGAAAGGTAATATACAAGGACACAAGTACTAAGAGGTGGGGATCAGTGGAGACTATCTTACATGCTGATTGCCATAGTCTGCACTCTGGATCTAATGAGTCATATCCCTCTCACAAAATATACAACATACACTCAAATCCCTCTTCCTCCCTCCTCTCAATGTCTCATTCCATTACAACATCTGCTTGAAATCAGAGTCATGTCATCTAAATGAAATCCAGATGCCAATAAGGATCCTGGGTACAATTTCATATGTCAAAAATCCTCATAGTCCCATCCGATTTGAAGTCTTATGAACTAGAGGAATTAGTTACCTGCCCCCCATATATTCATCATAAGCATAGAACACCTTTAACATGCATTTACATTCCTTTTCAACAAAAGGGGAAGTAAGTGGCACATAGGAGTCTTGGTTCCTAGAAATTCTGAGATTCATTTGGGAAAACATTGAAAGTTCTTTGATTATAATACTATCCTATTTTGCCCAGGAATTACTCTCCATAGCTCGTGACTTTGCCTTCTAGAATCTTCTTATGACTGAGCCATTCCTCTTTTTCCATGAGAGGTAATATGTGTTTGCAGGTAAGTAGTTCCTCAGCCCATTTCCTGCAAACAGAAGTATGAGGGATCCAAAAGTTTTTCATTATGTTCTCTCTGATTCTTTTAGCTCAGTCTGACATTATTTGTACTGACATAATTTTCTTAAATCATTTTGGCTCAATCACCAGTAGGGAGCATACAGGAGGCAGCCTATCAATGATTCTCTCTCATCACTGATGTTTGCATCTCTCCTCCTTTTCTCTCTGAAATCAATAAAAATATATTCTTTAAAAGTTCAAAACAATCAAATCTCTTCATGTAAAGTGGCCTTTCCTTTTGGTTACCGTTCTGTCTCACTATAAATAACAGGGAGATAAAATGAAGCAATTTAACATTTTTTCCTGGAAATCTCAGAATTCAGCATTAAGCATTTAATATCTAACATACTTTCAGAAGATCAGGAATCTAGGAGCAGTTTACCTGGGTTGTCCTAGCTTAGGATCACTCATGAGGTTGCAATAAAATGTATGCAGAAGCTACAGTCATATGAAAGCTTGACTGGGGCAAGAGGATCCATTCCAAGTCACTCATGGGTGTGGGCAGGAGGCCTCAGTTCCTGTGACATGGACCGTTCCAGATGGCCTCTCAAATCATTGCAACTGATGTTCCCCAGAGTGAGTGTTTTGAGAAAGAGAGAGAGAGAAAGAGTGAGAAAGAAGAAAGCTTCAGTATATTTTATGACCTATGATCTCTAGAGTGACAGGCTATCATTTCTTTATTTCTGCTTTATTCTATTGGACATGCAGTCCAACCCTCACATATCGTTGAAGGCAGGTAAACAAGGTCGTGAGTATCAAGAGGGAAGATCCATGGGGTCCCTGTTATAGGTTGGTTACTACATATGGGCATAGTCATAGACTACCTCCAATACCTTTACATGTGAAAGTAGCCAACTTACATGGATGTAATAAAGCATGGATAAGTCATCTGTCTTTTTAATTTCTTTAAAATTTGGGAAGAAGGGTGGAAGCTATGAGTCTAATCCAACAAAGCATAGTGGAAAATATGTCCTGCTGCTAAACTTGTAAGTCAAATCTTTTAAGATTTGAATTATCCTTTATTCCTTCCTTCTAAAAACTATGTTACCCTGTAGACTAAAACACTTACTCAAATTATCCTAATTTACTCTTGAGTACAGAGAAGGAATAGAAAACAGAAACTAACATTTGATAAACTCGTGATATGTAGAGACATTATACCATGCCTATATGTGGTCAATCTAATTTAATCTTCACTACAACCCAGTAAGGTAATGATGATATTCTTTATTTTACACTTGAAGCTACAATTGGGGATAGGGGGGGCAAGTATTAGAACAAAGGAAGCTACAAAGAGTGGAAAAAACTACATAGCGAGCTGAGAAAACCTACAGAAGGTTTCCCCTGAACCTTCATGTGAGTAGAGAGCTGTGGATGAGTGTGAGGAGAGACTCAAGGTCAGGAAAAGACTACCATAAAGAAGCTGGTGGAAAAATTGGGGGAGCTCACAACTGGTCAGAAATCGTTTGTCTTCCCACTAGCCATAGTGGAAAATGTTATACTTCATAAGGCTTCAGGTAGAGTAATCAAGAGGATATTACCTGAGTATTGTGGAAAAACAAGGCCTGGCTCTAGAACAACTTAACAAAGCTAAAAAGAAAGCCTCAAAGGATGAAACTTTCCTAAGAAAATGAACTACACTACAGAATAGAAGTCAAAATATTTAAAGAATCCAGTATCTAGAACTTAAAAAAAAATCCACTATACCTGTCATCAAATAAAGAAACTAACAGTTATGAAAGATGCAGGAAAATACAACTACTAATAAAGAGAAAAATTGATGCTAGAAACAAAAAGGATATAGGTAACAGAACTTGTAAACAAGGACATAACAGAGAGATATAAGTACATCTCAGATGTTCCAAAAAGTTGGCACAACAATGGCCATGTTAAGGAGAGACACAGAGGACATAAATAAGCAAAACTGAATTTCTGGAGATAAAGAAAAAATATTGTCTAAGATGAAAACTGTACTGGATTGGGTTAAACACAGAGTAAATATATTAGTGAACCTGATCAACAATAAAAGAAACTATCCAAAATGAAACACTATAGTAAAAGTAGTTATCTAAAAAGAAATTACATCAGGGAGTTATGGCACAAGTTAATTCAGCCTAATATTTTGCATAATTGGAGTCACACAAGCAGGGACACATAAAATTTTAAAAAATGGCCAAGGCCCATCACATTGCTTTAAAAGTGGTAAAGAGAAAATCTTGAGTAGGTAGAGATAAAATAGACATATTGTGTACAGAGGAACAAAGAAAAAAAATGTCAAGAAGCTTATTTGTTGTCACAAACAATGTTAGCTAGAAGACAATGGAGCAACAACCTTAAGCTACAAAAAAGAAAACTCTATCAAGTAAGAATTCTGTACATGGTAAAATAGCTATCAAGAATGACAGTAAAATAATGACTTTTTCTGACATACAAATGTTGAAAGATTTCAACTCTAGCAGACTTACACTACAATGTACAATAATGTTAAAATGAGTTGTTCAGATAGAAGAAAAAATAATAGAAGATAAATGAGTATAAATACAATTAATTATTTCCTTTTAATAAATTGAAACAAATGACAGGATGGAATATTAAATCTAAACCATATGAACAATCATATTGAATGTAATTGATGTAATCACCCAATCAAAAGCAGAAAAGCCATATTGAATTTTATAATAAGGCCCAGTTACATGATGCTTAAAAGAAATTTACTTTAATTATAAGGACATAAATCAGATGAAAGGATGTTAAAAGGTATGTCATGCTAACACTATCAAGAGAAATATAGAATGATAAGTTTAACATAAGACAGAGCATATATATATATACATGTAAATATTATCAGGAATAAAAGGATTATTTTATGATAATAGAGTTAATTCATCAAGAAGATAAAAAATTTAATGCTACTGCACTTAATAACAGAGCTTCAAAATACATGAAGCATTTACAAATAAACATTTACAAGTGAAAAGAGAAAGCAGCCCATAGAGACAGTTGAAAATGTCTCAATATTTTATAAAACAAGTAGATGGAAAATCATCTTGATATGGAGGATTTTCACTTCACCATTGATTCATGTTATCTATTTGACATTTATATAACATTCCTCCTAACAATATCAGTATACAAACATTTCATAAGTAAACATAAAACATTTCTAAGACCATATTCTGGTCCATAAAGCAAGTCTGATTAATAGAAGTATATTTTCTGACTATAATGAAATTTAAATAAGTAATTAATAATGGAAAAATATCATGCAAATCACCAAATAGCTAGAAATAGTTAAATACCACACTTATAAATCATACATGGTTCAAAGAAAAAAAATAAAAATAGAAATTGGAATGTATTTTAAACAGAATCACAGTGAAAACATGGCAAATCAAAACTTGTGGATGGAGCTAAAGCAGTAATCAGAAATAAATTGAGCATAACCTATGTTAGATAAGAAGGAAGGTATCAAATGACTTCAACTTTCACCTTAGGACAATTAGAAAGGTCAAGTAAATTATATCCTATCTAATAATAGACAAACGTGGTAATTGACCATACCTTCACTACGTCTCCCACTGGCTAATCAGCATGATATGCAAATCAACCACCAACAAAGATGGCGGCTAATTTGCATACTGCAGGCAGAGTGGGATAGCACAGCCACCAGCGTGATAACCGCCATCCAGGCCCCATGTGCGACCCCAGAAGCTGCCCGCCTGCCTCCAGTGATCGGATCCAATCCTGGGCGAAGGCCAGCCCCAGAAGCCCCAGAAGCCGCCAGAAGCTGGTGATCGGGGGGAGATGGGGGTCCCCTGCCCAGGCCTGAAGCCTGGGCCAGAGGCATCAGGCCTGGGCTGGGGGGGGGGGGGCAAGACAGTGATTGGTGTGAACTACAGAGGAAACACCTTTTCTGACCTCTCATTGGCTAAGCTCCCTGTATGCCACTGGAAATATTCTTAGTAACTTGGGTAATAAGAATCCAAAAAAGTGATCTAGGGTTTTTCACCATACTCCTGGCGAAAAAAACGAAGGTCCGCTGCTGGAGGGCTAAGAAATGTCATATCCTGCCCTAGCCACTTTGGCTCAGTGGATAATGCCTTGGCCTGCCAATGGCAGGATCTGGGTTCAATTCTGACCAAGGGCATGTACCTAGGTTGCAGGCTCCTCCCTGGCCGGGGCCCAGGTCAGGGCTCATGCAGGAGGAAACCAATCAAAGTGTTCCTCTCACTTTGATGTTTCTCTCTGTCTTTCCCTTTCTCTTCCACAGTCTCTAAAAATCAATGGAAACATATCCTCAGGTGAGGATAAAAAATAATAATAAAGAAATTATTATTATTATATGAAAAACACATCTTGAAAATGCCTAAAGAGAGTTGTCATTTTTTAATGGTGAAGGGACTGGAGTCCGTGTTGATGAAAAAACCTTGCTGGCTGCGGTGACTGGCAGTGGCTGCAGCAGTGGGGTGATGGGGCTGGTGCCTTCCCCTGATCAGCCTGGTCACCTCCCACAAAGGGAGGCCAGACTGCAGCTTAGGCCTGCTCTGCAAGGGGAGCAGGGAGCAGGCCTAAGCCATCACTAAGACATCCCCTGAGGGCTCCCAGTATGTGACAGGGGGCAGGCTGGGCTGAGGGACACGCGCCCCCTCCCAGTGCATGAATTTCATGCACCAGGCCCCTAGTCTATAATAAGCAGGGAAAAGGAAATTATACATAGCAGAAAGCACTGGAAAAAAACACACACACAGATCAATGTTAGAGAAACTGACAAACTTTTTCTAAGTGGTGGTACCATTTTCTATTCCCATCAGCAGTGTTCTAGAGTTCCAGTTGTACACCAACATGTGACATGGTTAGTCATTTAAATAGTAGTCATTCTAGCAATTGTTTAGTGTTAACTCATTGTTGTTTTAATTTGCATTTCCTAATGCCTGATATTATCTTTTCATGTATTTATTTTCCATCTGTACGTCATCTATGAAATGTCTGTTGAAATATTTTGCCTGTATTTAGAATTGGCTTATTATAGAGTTGAAGTGTTCTTTATGTATTTTATATATAAGGTCTTTATCAAACACATGTTTAGCAAATATTTTCTCCCAGTCCATGGTTTACGTTTTTACCTTTGTTAATTGTGTCTTCTAAAGAGTAAAACTTGTAAGTTTTGATGAAGTTGAATTTATCCTTTAAGATCCCCTGCTTTTTTATGTCCTATTGAAATATCTTTGCCGAATCCAAGCTCTTATATGTTTTTTTCTAGATATTTGACATTTAGCTCTTGTATTTGAGGTCTGTCATTCATTTAGAGTTAATTTTCATATAGGTATAGATATGAAATATTTTCTCCCAGTTTGTAACTGTCATTTAAACATGTTGTTTATAATGTATTTTTTTGTAATAAAATGTTATTTTTTTTAATTGTGTGCAATCAAATTTATAAATCTCTTCTTGTATTTGTACTTTGATTCATATTTAGAATGCTTTTCTCTACACCTAGGTAAAAGAGGAATGTAGTTTTTCCCCCCATTGACTTTAGAGAGAGTGGAAGGAAAGGGGGGAAGAGAGAGAGAGAAACGAGAGAGAGAGAGAGAGACATGTATCACATCCATAGGTCACATGCACACGTGCCCTGACCAGGCGCGGGGATCAGGCCTGCAACCCAGCATGTGCCCTTCACTGGGAATCAAGCCCATGACCCTCTGGTGTGCACGCCAATGCTCAAGAGAATTGTACTTTAAATTTAAAAGTTTAAAAGTAAAGATGAATAAAACATTTTAAAATGATGTATATTTTTAGTACCTGCATAGTTTGATATTTAGTATTATATTGCTGTCCCATTTAAACCTTATTTTTTTATGTAGAGTGAGGAATGGACTGAAGTTCCTTTTTTTTTTTTTTTTCAAATGAGTAATCAATTGTTCTGGCACCATTTACTAAAAAGGCCATCTTTGAATCAGTGATTTAAGATGCCACCTTTATTATATACTATAGTTCCACATTACTTGGGCTCTATTTTTATTATTTCACTGGCCTCTCTATTCTTACGCCAATACCACACATTATGTCAATTTATATTAACACGTGATTTTATACATCTCATACATGTTAAGATCTAACCTTCTTTCCACCAATCTACTGAAGTATCTTCACAAAGTTCATATTTCTTCCTGGATTACTATTAAAATTATACCCAACATTTAACATTTTACCTGTTCCCTTCCTTTCTTTTCCAAGTGAGCTACTTGTTTCTTCTTGGAGATGCTAAATAATAGTAATCCTGTAACTTCATTACTTTACAGTAAAGTCACTTAACACAGAAGGAATACTTCTCCAGGTGAGGTGCCTTGTCAGTGTTTGTCTCCTGGATACTGTTCTCTTCTCAACATCATTGCACACCTCTCAATGGTTCAGTTTATATCCAGCAAGGGTTTCAAGCATGTGACATTCAGGGCTGGTGTTTTGGAGTGGTAACTCCACCAATTGTTTTTGGGGGGAGTGTAGATGTAAAGGGTCTGAAAATCTGAAGACTTCTCACTCAAAATAACTTTTGTTCAATGATTTATTCACTGATAGGTGATGCAATTGTTTCTTCATTTGTTAGCAAGTAAAAGGGAGTGGCCAATTCAGCCAGATAGTAAGCAGCAGAGAAAAATCTAGAATGTGGTGTTTTCTTCTGCAATATTGGTTGGCCTCACAAGTGTCGTGGAAGAAATGGAGGTTGTTTAGATTAAGGTGTTAGGTACTTCATAACGTTGTTCAGTGTCTAAGAATCCATGTAGTACATTCTATTTGAAATTCAGTGACAGATATCTAAATAGATTACCTCATAAGCTATTACCAAATTTTTTTGGAAGCAGGGGCTATAAAACAACCCAGCAAATAATTAAACTTGTATCTTATGGCACCTGGAAATCTATAATAATAAAAGCATAATATGCTAATTAGACCAAACAGCCGAACAACCTTCTGGACGCCATTCTGGACATCCTTCCAGACGAAGCTGCCACAGTGGGGACTGAGGCAGAGACATTTAGGGGTGATCAGGCAGACAAACAAGCAGTTAGGGGCATCAGGCAGGCAGACAGGCAGAGTGCTTAGGGGCAATCAGGCACGCAGGTGAGTGGTTAGTGGCGATCAGGCAGGCAAGCGAGTGCTTAGGGGCAATCAGGCAGGCAGGTGAGCAGTTAGGGGCGATCAGGCAGGCAGAGTGGTTAGGGGTCATCAGGCAGGCAGGTGAGTGGTTAGGGGCAAGAAGACAAGCAGGCAGAGTGGTTAGGGGTGATCAGGCAGGCAGGCAGGCAGAGTGGTTAGGGGCGATCAGGCAGGCAGGCAGGAGCAGTTAGGAGCCAGTGATCCGGATTGCGAGAGGGACGTCCAACTGCTTCCGAGGGGTCCTGGGTTGGGAGAGAGTGCAGGCCAGGCTGAGGGACCCCCACCCCCATGCACGAATTTCATGCACCGCACCTCTAGTAGGTATATATTCCCTTATTTTCCCTCATCACTGCAAGGAGTAGTATGGTAGCAGGACAAAGAACAGTCTTTCAAGATAAAATTATATGAACCATGAAAGGTAAAATCTAGCACATCGATTATTCTAACACTACAAAGTCAAGCACACCTAAAGGTTAATATCACTGTAAAAAAAATCTCATAAAAAAAGGTGCTCTAAATTTTGAATTCACTGAAAAAGAATTAGTCAAAATGTTAAGTAATAAGTATATTAAACTTCTCGTCTGTGCCACCACAGTGGTAGAGAACAGATTTTCAAATGGTTGAGAATAGTATAAAGATGAGTAAAAACACGTGAATTGAAATGTCAGTGTGTGCAGACTTGCTACTTTAGGACTAGACATGTCATTTGATAATTAAAGTGTCAGCAAAATCAAGGTTTTTAAGGCTTGGGTAATGAAATTATTGCCTGAGAGTTATTGATTCTCCATGTCAATGGTGTCTTAAAATGACATGTTCCTTTGTCACATAGATTTTATATAATACCATGTTAATATTTACACTACCGGGGTTCTAAACTACTTCAGGATCAAACCTGTAGAAGAGAGAGAACAAATACTATAGGCAATGTTATATTACCTTGTCAAAAACAGGGCTGGGGAGAACTCCCAAGATTCCAGCATCATGGATTTTTTTTGCTATGCCCTTTTCTCATCCACTTAATGTTACCTCTAGCTCATCTTCTATATTGATATCTTTAGCCTTCAAATTTTTGTGAGCTATCAGTGCCAGTTTTCAGTTGCCTGATGGATATCCGTACTTGTGTACAAAACAAACCCTCCGATTTCATTAAGGCAACTTCCAGAGTCTGGTCTGGCATGTAAGGAGCTTAGACATTGCCTCTCCCACCTAACAACATGTAAAAAGCTGAACAAATTTTAAAATCAACAACTCCTTTTAGATCCAGATGGAAAACAAGGAAAAAACAGATGTCTCCAAAACTGAACAGACAGACAAGCGAATGCAGAGAATCACAACTTACCAGAGCAGAAACCTCTGCAGGAACCAGAGCTGTGGTAGGAAACCTCAGTGGTTATGGATGCATTGCTTCAGGCTCAGGATGGTCAAGTTTGAGAATTCCAGGGGCCCCAGCCATGGAAGTAGGAGGTCCTCACGCCTTTATAAGTTGGGAGAAAAATCCCCTCAAGTGTCCTGCAGAAGTGGGGGGAAGTCACCATTTTGACATATGGCCGAGTATTCTGTTCTTATCATGCTGTGACCTCAGGTGAAACTATTTAACCAGAGCCTAACCTGCTGGGGTTTTTACTAGAGCCCACCTGGCCTGGGAAGGGGGCACTAACCAGTTCCACCTGCTTTCACCTCCTGCAGAGAAATACCCACCTCCAGACCCTTCTAGCTTTCCAAGTGAGAAAAAGGAAATACTCAACTTCAGCCCACGCTAGCCATCCTTCCCTCCCTAAGGGCAGGGGGAACTGAGAAAGATTGGTGAAGTTCACTGTTAGGAACAGACTCACTAAAACACAGAATCATGGGTCTATAAAACGCTTCCCATCCCCCCCACACCCTACCTATCTAAAGACCTATTTACAGAAATTCCTTAACCCAGCACATCACATCTGGGGACTAAGAAAAAATTTCAAGGCATACAAAAAGGTAAGAAAACACAATTTTAAGAGACAAGCAACACAACCAGACTGACATAGAAGGCATGTTGGAATGATCAGACTGGGAATTTAAAACAACTAAGAAGTTCTCCAATTTAATATCAGGCATCAAATCACAAATCTGGGAAGTTCAGAGAACGCCAAGCAGGATAAATGCCCAAACTTTCACCGAAGCATATATACTCTATTTAAATTTTTTAAAAATAAAAATCTTGAAAGAAGCCAGGGGGTAAAAAAAACTATGACATCCAACTTCTCCTCAGAAACCAGGTAAGCAAGAAGAGAGTGGAATGACATATTTAAGTGTCGTGAGGGGGTGGGGTGGGGAAAGAGTGCTAATGTAGAAATCTTTACCCTATAAAATGGTCTTTCAGAAGTGAATGAAAAATAAAGACTGTGTTGTGGTTTTCAACCTGATGTGTAAGACAGAGAATGGTGAGAGACAATGCTAGCGGGGCGGTCAAGGTTAGAGGGGGCTAAGTAAGTCACTCTAAAATTAACTTAGTCCTATAGTCAATAGTGGTGGCCAGTACTTATTAAATGTGTATCATTTGCTGAGCATGGTGGCATTTTTTTAACGTACACAGTCTTCGTTAAATCCCAACAATAACCCAAGGAAGGAGATCGGGACCCAGAGAAACTGAACAATTTCTTTACCATAATGCTCTACTGCAATGGGGAGCCATTAAAAGATTTTAAGCAATAAAATGATGTCACTGTGTATATAGTGTCTGCCTTCTATTATTGGCTCCTTAATGGGCTCAAGGGATATTAAATCTGGAATGGACATTAGAGATAATCTGGCTCAACCACTTCAATTCACACAACTAGGAACTGAAGCTCAGGCACATTAGTTAACCTGGTCAGGCCATACAGGTTTGGCAGTAGAGTAAGATTAGCAACTCATACTCCAAACTTATTCTACATCTTCCTGCAGTACTCCTTCCATTGACAGTCTCTTTCTTGATTTTTAAAAATCATCAATTCAAGCCAATAGCAATGACTATAATCCTAACCCTAATGACATCTCCTTCTTCCCTTCCTTTTCCACATTTATCATAACTAACATGTAGTCTAAGACAGAAAAGAAGCAGACACTGGTTTTCCATTAAGGGGCATTAGAATACTTGATATTCATTGATGTTCCCTTAGTCATTTCAAAGAGAATTACTTTCATCCTATTAGAGCTCTTAGACCACGCATGTCAAACTCAAAGGCTAACATAGGCCAAATAAACAAGTTTTGAGTTTATGTGGGCCACACAAAAACAAAAGCTTCAATTTTCATAGAAATGTAGGTTTATTTTGATAGAGCCAGGCTGAATACAAAGGGCTGAGATAAATGAGTAATCAATAATGAGTATTCGTGTGGGCCGCGTGCAGCCCACGGATTGCAAGTTTGACATGCTTGTTTTAGATGAAACTCATAAAATTTTACTCTTCCAACAAGCCCCCTTGAAAACTGTTGAGAAGTTATCTCTGTTATTATTGGCATCTTCCTTCCTGCTTCTCTGGTTATAGACCAGGACTCAGCTGCAAGCACAAAGGTTGACATATGTCTAAGACTGGCCAATGAGAGTATCCCCTGAGCTGAGCCATCACAATTCAACTAGCCATGAAATGTGTTCAAAGACAAATGCCTCCATTACCATCCAAGAAATCACTCCACCACCTATTTTATTAATTTCTTTAAAATTGTGTTTGTGTCACTTGCAACTGAAAGTATAATGTTTTAACCAATACATTTAAAAATAGTTTTTCCTTTGGGTGGATATTCCTAATGATTAAGTGTAGATTTACAGAGGTGTACTGTCTAGCCTTAAAGAATTGGAATTTGGATGATTCATTCATGATCACACTGTTAGGAGTGGAATTATAATTAGAGCCTAGGCCTTGTAATTGAAAAAGTAACAAATTAATGAGCTTTTGGAGCTGAAAAAAAAGAAATAAAACTCACCTATTCTAATTCTCAATCTAATACTTAAATACTCTTGATAATATCTCTAACGAATATCAAATTAATGTTTCATGATTTCTATAACAGATTGTTTTTCATAGTGATGAGTATAACAAATGCAATTTAATTCTAAGTGTGCTGAATAGCAATAATATTTGATGCCCAACATGTGGTATGTCTATAAAGTTTTGGATCTGATTTCTTAGGAGGCTAATAAAGTTCAAAATCTTCAAAGATGTCCCATATTTTTGGCTGGATGGCCAACTGCCAAATTTCTCATGTACAAATAATTAATATCCATAATACTGATGATAATAAGAATACTTATATAATATTAATTTCTTAGGATAGTTTTCAAATATTGACATATACCCCAGACCTCTGCTTTGACATATACAAAGATATAGTTCTTTGGTTTAAGAAAATATAAAAAATTTATTAAGAACCCTCAGACCTCTTAGATTAAATAAAACAACATGGGTGGCATATGATAATCACTGTAGAACAATTGTTCCTTTAAATCTAAAAAATCTGTTTTCATGCAGTAGAGGAAATACAATATCTAAGACTGAAGTTTCACACCACACAAAATGCCTTTCAATATCACAAACTAAAGTTAGGTCTCTGGAGCTGTGTCAATGAGCAAGTCACTTAGTGCATACCTAGCATTGTGAGAGAAACACTGAGGCATCCCATTCTGTTAGATTAAATAATTCTTATCAATACAAAACTCAAACAATTTATATATAAAACAAAGAAGGCAGTGTTACATGGGGTAACTAATTTATAGATCATGTTACCTTGAATCCTCGGTTACTATCACTTTTTTCCAACCTTTATATGATAGAGTTCTTTTAAGGAATCCGTGGCTAAAATAGCTAATATGTAATGTGTCCTTATAAAATATACCAAGTAATGTTCTAAGCACTTTAAAGTGTATGTTTGTGGCAAACTACTGATTCTCCCTAACACTTATTCTCTTATTTCTTTTAAGGTAATACATTTAATTTTTTTGGCCAGACATATGAAACCCAGAATGAGGATTTTGTGTTTAAGTTCTAATTAACAGGATTAATGGGGACTTCAATGAAAGCATAGTAAAATTTTTGGTCTTGCCTTGAAAGGGAAAGGGTCTTTATGTTGACTGCAATGCTGATCTATTTATGAACCATCTATAAATAATGTATAGAATTATAGAACAAAAGATCAATGGATCCTAGATCTATGACCATTTCAAGATGTAAAGTCACTGTACCAGCCTGGAATTTTCAGTGAGGAAGAAATAAATTGTTATCGAGGAGAAACCAAGATGGCGGCATAGGTAAACACCGGAATTTGCTGCCTGGCACAACCACTTCAAAAATACAACTAAAAGACAAAACAGACATCATCCAGAACCACAGGAAGTCTGGCTGAGTGGAAATTCTACAACTAGAAGGAAAGAGAAAAGCACACTGAGACTCAGAGAAGATGCAGAAGTAAAGTGCAGAGGTAAGGAGGCGCACACAGAAAGGGCTGGCAACGGAGGACGCCAGTGTCTTTTTCAATCAGGAGGGAGACACATGCTCCCGCTCTGAACTCCAGTTCCGGCTAGTCTCTGGGGCCCCAGACTCATAAGGGGAGAAACTGGACTATCTGGCAGCGGGCGGAACTCGAGGTCAGCTTTCTCTCAGAGGTGCTTGTAGCAATTACCAAGGGACAATGAGACCCGGAGGCCTCTTAGGGCAGGACTGAGGACCAGCCATAGCTCTTTGCTCTGCCCTGTTGATTTCCTCAGACCCTACTCCACCCAAGCTGTGAGCAGAGGCATATGAATGGGCTGGCCCTTTGAGATCTAAAATTACCTAACAAACTGCAGTTGAGTCAGAGAGACCCAGAACATTCAAAAGAAGGCTCAAGGCCCCACAGCAGCTTGCATTGCTTCACAGCTGGGCCTCATCTGGGCACCTCCAAACCCCAAACAAGGAAGAGGAATCTGCATATCTCTCCGTACCTCCTGCTGGGTAGCCACAGGCAGAGGCTAAATTAGCACCTCCTTAGAGATCCAAGAGTCCACATACCCAGTGATCAGATTGGGACCATCCAGATTACAACTCCTCAGATCCATAAGGGACACACTCAGGGGGCAGACTCAGTGAGCACCAAAGCCCCACTGAAGCAAGCCTTGCCCCATAAGGGTGTCTTCAGCACAGAAGTTCTCTCACTGTAGACACAGCTGATTCTCACAGACAATTGGCCTGGAGATCAATTCCTCCCAGTGATACCAACAACAATCAAGGCTTAACTACAACAAGACTGTGCACATAGCCCACAAAGGGGTGCACCAAGAGTGTCCATCTCAGATAATTGGGAAGGCTGAGCCACTGGGCCCTATCGGAAACCTAGCACACAAAGCCACTCTATCAACACAGGGAAGCAGCCAAAATGCGGAGACAAACAGATCACAAATGACAGAAATGGAGGAAAGCAAACTACTGGATATAAAGTTCAAAACCACACTTACAAGGTGTTTCAAGAATTTTCTAGAAACCGCTGATAAATTTAGTGAGACCCTCGAGGATATGAAAAAGGACCAACTAGAAATTAAGCATACACTGATTGAAATAAAGAATATTATACAGACTTCCAACAGCAGACTAGAGGATCTCAAGAATCAAGTTAAAGATTTGAAATGCGAAGAAGCAAAAAATACCCAACCAGAAAAGCAAAAAGGAAAAAGAACCCCAAAATATGAAGATAGCGTAAGGAGCCTCTGGGACAACTTCAAGCGTACCAACATCCGAATTATAGGGGTGCCAGAAGAAGAGAGAGAGCAAGATATTGAAAACCTATTTGAAGGAATAATGACAGAAAACTTCCCCTACCTGGTGAAAGAAATAGACCTACAAGTCGAGGAAGCACAGAGAACCCCAAACAAAAGGAATCCAAAGAGGACCACACCAAGACACATCATAATTAAAATGCCAAGAGCAAAAGACAAAGAGAGAATCTTAAAAGCAGCAAGAGAAAAACAGTCAGTTACCAACAAGGGAGTACCCATATGACTGTCAGCTGATTTCTCAACAGAAACCATGCAGGCCAGAAGGGAGCGGCAAGAAATACTCATAGTGATGAATAGCAAGAACCTACAACCAAGATTACTTTATCCAGCAAAGCTATCATTCAGAATTGAAGGTCAGATAAAGAGTTTCACAGATAAGAAAAAGCTAAAGGAGTTCATCACCACCAAATCAGTATTTTATGAAATGTTGAAAGATATTCTTTAACAAGAGGAAGAAATAGGTAAAGATAAAAATTATTAATAACAATTACATATCTATCAACAAGTGAATCTAAAAATCAAGTGAATAAAAAAATCTGATGAACAGAGTAAACTGGTGAATATAATAGAATCAGGGGCATAGAAAGGGAGTGGACTGACAATTATCGGGGGCGAAAGGGGTGTGGGAAGAGACTGGACAAAAATCGTACACCTATGGATGAGGACAGTGTGGGGGGTAAGGGCAGAAGGGAGCTATGGGGGAAAAAAGAGGAATAACTATAATAATCTGAACAATAAAGATTTATTTTTTAAAAAAGAAATAAGTTGTTATCATGGTAAGATTTCAAAATTTGGGGTTTCTCTCATATAGTTTTATGTATATCCTATGAACCTATAAAATACAGTGCAGTTCTATAAAATTATAGATCCTCTCTAAAAAGTGCATATCCATGTGAATTTTGCTTAAATTTTAAGGTGGTCCTGGATGATTTGAATTCCATCCATCGACAATTGAATCCCAGGTTAAGAATCACTGAAATAATGATGACTTTACCATTAATAAAATGTTTCTTAAAAAAATTAAACCTGACCACTCTTAACTTTCCATCCGATAGTTGATATTGGGATAGACAGGTTATTGAAAACAATTATATATATAAACTAGAGGCCCGGTGCACAAAAATTTGTGCACTCGGGGGGGGGGGAGGGGGGTCCCTCAGCACGGCCTGTGCCCTCTCGCAGTCTGGAAACCCTCGGGAGATAACGATCTGCTGGCTTAGGCCTGCTCCCGGGTGGCAGAGGGCAGGCCCAATCCCTAGGTGCAGCCCCTGGTCGGGCTCAGAGCAGGGCCGATTGGGGAGTTGGGGTGCTGCCCCCTGTCACACTCAAGGCAGGGTCGATGGGGAGGTTGCAGCGCCACCCCCTGTCATGCACAGAGCAGGGCCAATCAGGGGGTTGGGGCGCTGCCCCCTGTCACTCACAGAGCAGGGCCCATCGGGGCTTGGGGCTCCTTACCCTGTCACGCACAGAGCAGGGTTGATCAGGGGGTTGGGGAGCTCCCCCCTGTCACGCACAGAGCAGGGCCCATCAATGGGTTGGGGCACCGCCCTCTATCACCCACAAAGCAGGGCCGATCAGGGGATTGGGGCGCCGCCACTGTCATACTCAGAGCAGGGCCGATGGGGAGGTTATGGCTCTACCCTGTCACACACAGAGCAGGGCCCGTGGGGGGGGGGGGGGCGGTTGGGACGCCGCACCCTGTCACACACAGAGCCACAGGGTGATCAGGGGGTTGGGGCGCTGCCCCCTGTCATGCACAGAGCAGGGCCTATCAGGGGGTTGGGGAGCTCCCCCCTGTCACACACAGAGCAGGGCCCATCAGGGGGTTGGGGAGCTCCCCACTGTCACACACAGAGCAGGGCCCATCAGGGGGTTGGGGAGCTCCCCCGTGTCATGCACAGAGCAGGGCCCATCAGGGGTTGGGGAGCTCCCCCCTGTCACGCACAGAGCAGGGCCCATCAGGGGGTTGAGGAGCTCCCCCCTGTCACTCACAGAGTAGGGCCGATAGGGGAGTTGGCGCACCGCCCCCTGTCATACACAGAGCAGGGCCCACCAGGGGTTGGGGTGCCGCCCTCTATCACCCATAGAGCAGGGCCAATCAGGGGGTTGGGGCGCTGCCACTATCACACTCAGGGCAGGGCCGATGGGGAGGTTATGGCTCTACCCCATCACACACAGAGCAGGGCCCGTGGGGGGGTGTGGGGGGGTGGGGGCGCCACCCTCTATCACCCACAGAGCAGGGCCAATCAGGGGGTAGGGGCGCCGCCACTCTTACACTCAGGGCAGGGCCAATGGGGAGGTTATGGCTCTACCCCGTCACATACAGAGCAGGGCCCGTTGGGTGGGGGGGGTGGGGCGCCGCACCCTGTCACACACAGAGCCAAAGGGTGATCAGGGGGTTGGGTAGTTTCCCCCTATGAGGCACAGAGCAGGGCCGATCAGGGGGTTGGGGCGCCTTCCCCCCCCCCCCTGTCAAGAACAGAGCAGGGCCAATAGGGAGGTTGTGGCCCCGCCCCCTGTCACACACAGAGCCACAGGGCGATCAGGGGGTTTGGGCGCTGCCCCCTGTCACACTGATCCCGGTGCTGGGAGGCATATTACCCTTTTACTATATAGAATAGAGGCCTGGTGCATAGGTGGGGGCCAGCTGGTTTGCCCTGAATGGTGTCCTGGATCAGGGTGGGGGTCCCCACTGGGGTGCCTGGCCAGCCTGGGTGAGGGGATGATGGCTGTTTGCAGCTGGTCACACACCCTTCAGGGTGGGGGTCCCCAATGGGGTGCCTGGCCAGCCTGGATGAGGGGATGATGGCTGTTTGCAGCTGGTCACACACCCTTCAGGGTGGGGGTCCCCACTGGGGTGCCTGGCCAGTCTGGGTGAGGGGCTGAGGGCTGTTTTCAGGCTGGGACTGAAGCTCCCAACTCCTCCTTTTTTCCTTTTTTTTTTAATTTTTTTATTTTGGGCCAGCTTTAGCTCTGAGGCTTGGCTCCAGCTCTGAGGCCTCAGCTGCTGAAAACAGGTATCTGGTTTGTTTGGTTTCTATAATCGAAACTCTGTATCAACTCCAGCTCTGAGATCCCAGCTCTCTGAAAGCTGGTTTCTGGGGTTTTGTTTAGCTTCTATATTTGTTACAATGTTTTTTAAACTGCAAGTTCAGAGGCCGGCAAGGCAGGCGGGGAACGTTGCAGTCCTCCGTCACTGAAGCAAGCAAGCCTCATGTTCAGTTTAAGCTGCCTGGCTGCCGGCTGCCATCTTGGCTGGCAGTTAATTTGCATATCACCCTGATTAGCCAATGGGAAGGGTAGCGGTTGTACGCCAATTACCATGTTTTTCTTTTATTAGATAGGATGTTTATATATGCATGTATATACATATGTATGTATATATATCCTAATACATAAAGGGCCAGGGTCTTTCATGACTGAAACATCTGGACAGATGACCGAACACCAGGCTAGGGTCCTGGCCGGTGCAGCAGAAGTCAGTCCTGTGTCCCGGCAGCTCGCGGTGCAGTGGTGGGAGGGAGCTGTGGGAACAGAGCCATGCTGCCATCAGACTGGCCTCTGGGTCCCTCCCCGCACCCGCACGCCTGAGGAACCAGAGCCATACTGTGATGGGACTGGACCCTACCCAAGGGGTCCCGGATTGTGAGAGTATGCAGGCTGGGTCGAGAGACCTCCCTGAGTGCACGAATTTTTGTGCACCGGGCCTCTGGTGTTTATATAACTGTTGTGTGTAAAACTTATACTGTTTTCAAATACTGGTAAATAAGTCAAGTTAATGGTTAGTGATAGTGCCAAGAAATAGTTTTTAGATTGCTATAGTACCCATCCCTAAATAATCTCCAAAAACACCCAAGCCAACACCAAATATTAATTTATAGAGTCAATTGACATCTTTCAACTTTGTGTAATTCCAAAAAAATCCCTTTTAGAAAGTGATTACTATTTTTGTTTATATTATATAATGTAAATGAAAATAGTGTGCATTCTATTGGCATGCAGATTTTAGATCTCTTGGCCCATCTCTCTATCATATTGCTACTCCAAAGACCAAGCTGTGAAGGAATTCTGAGCTGTGGCTAGGAATGACCTGCTAAAACTCATCAAAGCAAAGGCAAGTAGGCAGGCAAAATATAAGTGCTTAGCAACACAGCTTAGACACATGGGAGTTTGCCTTCCACTTTTCTTCCTTTTATTTCTGTTTCCCTACTGCAGAATATAAAGAAAATAACAAACCTCTGAGGGGGTTTGGGCAGAAAGTGAGCTCAAAACCTTCCCCATGATTAGATCAGACAACACAGGCTGGGTTAACAGAGCCGGTGGTCACATATGACTGCTTCAAAGATAAGCAGCTCTAGTCCTTTGATGTTCAGTAAGGCCCTCCAGCTCTAAAATTCTATAATTCTTTCCTAAAGCCAAAGATTAAAATCAAACCAATTGAAAGGACTCCAACCTAAGACTTAGAGTGAGATGGTAAATTAAAAGTGAAAATTGACAAGAATAACAGAAACCTTTAAAATATTTAGTGTTATTTTTTTAAAGTGTGCCCTTATAGTGAAGACTTATTTATATAACGAATATTATAGATTATATGTTTCATAATAAACCATTATATAATAAGATAATAAATATGCTACATTATGTATGTAATACCTGAAAAGAAAATTTTAACATATATATACATATGTATATGTATACATATTAAATGTATATATGTATATACATATGTGTATATATTAAATATACATTTGTATATATAGTAAATGTATATATAATATGTATATATGAAAATATACATATATATTACATTATATATGTATATATACACATATATATATTATATTATATATGTATATATAAGCATATTATATTAATGCATATATACATTAAATCAATTAGGTTATATATAATTTAATCAATTAGGTTTGGGTTGCAAACTATGCATTAACACCTTAAATAGGGAATGATTTATATTATAAATTATTTAAAAAATGATAATCTGATAATCTGATAGCAATATATATGTGTGTGTCTATATATATACTAGAGGCTTGGATGCACAAATTCGTGCACCAGTGGGATCCCTCAGCCTGGCCTGCAAGATTGTACCAAAACCAGCTCTCTGACATCCCCTGAGGGATCCCAGATTGTGAGGGGGCACAGGCCAGGTTGAGGGACCCCATCGGTGCACAATCAGAGCCAGGGAGGGACGCAGGAGGTTGGTCAGCTTGGGAAGGACTGTGGGAGGGCTCGAGGGCATGTCCAGCCCGTTTTGCTCAGTCCCAATCTACCAGACCCCAGCAGCAAGCTAACCTACCAGTTGGAGCATCTGCTCCCTGGTGGTCAGTGCACGTCATAGCGAGCAGTTGAGTGGCCTTAGTATATCATTAACATATTACACTTTGATTAGTTGAATGGACAACTGGACACTTAGCATATTAGGCTTTTATTATATAGGATTTTATATTATACTAGAGGCCCAGTGCACAAAAATTTGTGCACTCGGGGGGAGGGGGCGTCCCTCAGCCCGGCCTGTGCCCTCTCGCAGTCTGGGAACCCTCGGGAGATAACGACCTGCTGGCTTAGGCCTGCTCCCGGGTGACAGAGGGCAGGCCCAATCCCTAGGTGCAGCCCCTGGTCGGGCTCAGAGCAGGGCCGATTGGGGAGTTGGGGCGCCTCCCCTTGTCATACACAGAGCAGGGCGGATTGGGAGGTTGCGATGCCACCCTCAGTCATGCTCAGGGTAGGGCCGATTGGGGGGTTGGGGTACTGCCCCTTGTCACACTCAAGGCAGGGTTGATGGGGAGGTTGCAGCGCCACCCCCTGTCATGCACAGAGCAGGGCCAATCAGGGGGTTGGGGCGCTGCCCCCTGTCACGCACAGAGCAGGGTCCATCAGGGGGGTTAGGGCTCCGTACCCTGTCACGCACAGAGCAGGGCCGATCAGGGGGTTGGGGAGCTCCCCCCTGTCATGCACAGAGCAGGGCCGATCAGGTGGTTGAGGAGTTCCCCCCTGTCACTCACGCAGTAGGGCCGATAGGGGAGTTGGGGCACCACCCCCTGTCACACACAGAGCAGGGCCGATCAGGGGGTAGGGGCGCCGCCACTGTCAAACTTAGGGCAGGGCCAATGGGGAGGTTATGGCTCTACCCCATCACACACAGAGCAGGGCCTGTGGGGTGGGGGTTGAGGTGCCGCCCTCTATCACCCACAGAGCACGGCCAATCAGGGGGTTGAGGCACTTCCCCCTGTCACACACATAGTAGGGCCGATCAGGGGGTTGGAGCGCCGCACCCTGTCACACACAGAGCCACAAGGCGATCAGGGGGTTGGGGAGCTCCCCTGTATCAGGCACAGAGCAGGGCTGATCAGAGGGTTTGGGCGCCTTCCCCTGTCATGAACAAAGCAGGGCGGATAGGGAGGTTGGGGCCCTGGCTCCTGTCACACACAGAGCCGCAGGGCGATCAGGGGGTTTGGGCGCTGCCCCCTGTCACACTGATCCCAGTACCGGGAGGTCTCGCGGCTCCGCTGATCCCGGTGCTGGGAGGCATATTACCCTTTTACTATATAGGATAGAGGCCTGGTGCACGGGTGGGGGCTGGCTGGTTTCCCTGAAGGGTGTCCTGGATCAGGGTGGGGGTCCCCACTGGGGTGCCTGGCCAGCCTGGGTGAGGGGATGATGGCTGTTTGCAGCTGGTCACACACCCTTCAGGGTGGGGGTCCCCAATGGGGTGCCTGGCCAGTCTGGTGAGGGGCTGAGGGCTCTTTTCAGGCTGGCGGGTGACTGAAGCTCCCAACCGCTCCTTTCTTTCTTTCTTTTTTTTAAATTCTGGGCCAGCTTTATCTTTGAGGCTTGGCTCCAGGTCTTAGGCCTCCGCTGCTGAAAGCAGGTTTCTGGCCTTTGTTTACCTTCTGTATTTGAAACAATGTTGCGATCCTGCCGCCTGAAGCCTGGCGGACTAAAACAGGTTTCTGGGGTTTTGTTTAGCTTCTATATTTGTAACATAGTTGCTTAGAGTTGCAGCTCAGAGGCCTGCAGCTGCATGCGGGGAACGTTGGAGTCCTCTGAAACTGAAGCAAGCAAGCCTCATGTTAGTTTCAAGCTGCCTGGCTGCCTGGCTGCCGGCCACCATCTTGGCTGGCAGTTAATTTGCAATTTCCCTGATAAGCCAATGGGAAGGGTAGCTGTCATACGCTAATTACCATGTTTCTCCTTTATTAGATAGGATTATATGTATATCGGATTATATTTATTATATCATATTATATTATGTGTATATATCATATATATATATATACTCCCCTGTAAGTTAGAGATACTGCCATCAGTAAGTACTTACAATCTATTCATATCCAGGACTTGATCTATTTAAGGCCTCTGTACATAGTTTGCAACTCAAACCTAATTGATTAAATGTGCATGTGTGTATTTGTGTTTGTATATGTGTATCTATACCTGTACATAGATCATGATTTCTTTTCTGGTATAATATATTGCATAATTATATATATAATAAAAGACAAAAAGGGTAATTGACCATACCTTTGCTACGCCTCCCATTGGCTAATCAGGACGATATGCAAATTAACTGCCAACTAAGATGACAGCTGGCAGCCACGCAGCTGAAGTGAGCAGGAGGCTTGCTTGCTTCAGTGATGGAGGAAGCAAAGGTTCTCCGCCTGCCACGCGAGCTCTGAGCTCCAAAAGCAACAAAGTTTCAGTTATAGAAGCTAAACAAACACCAGATACCTGCTTTCAGCTGGCCGTGGCCATGGAGCTGGAGTGAGAGGAGCCGGCTCTTAGCTCCAGTGACGACAACAAAGTTTCAATTATAGAAGCTAAACAAACCCCAGATACCTGTTTTCACCGGCTGTGGCCACGGAGCTGGAGCGAGAGGAGCCAGCTCTTAGCTCCAGTGATGGCAACAAAGTTTCAATCATAGAAGCTAAACAAACACCAGATACCTGCTTTCAGCTGGCTGTGGCCACGGAGCTGGAGCGAGAGGAGCCGGCTCTTAGCTCCAGTGACGGCAACAAAGTTTCAATTATAGAAGCTAAACAAACCCCAGATACCTGTTTTCAGCAGGCTGTGGCCTCAGAGCTGGAGCGAGAGGAGCTGGCTCTCAGCTCTAGTGATGGCAACAAAGTTTCAATTATACAAGGTAAATAAATCCCAGAATGAAAAAAGAAAAGAAAAAAAGGAGAGACTGGGAGCTTCAGTCACCGGCCAGCCTGAAAACAGCCCTCAGCCCCTCACCCAGACTGGCCAGGCATCCCAGTGGGGACCCCCAACCTAAAGGGGGTGTGGCCATCCTGAAAACAGCCATCAGCCCCTCATCCAGGCTGGCCAGGCACCCCAGTGCGACCCCCACCCTGATCCAGGGCACCCTTCAGGGCAAACCAGCCGGCCCCCACCCGTGCACCAGGCCTCTATCCTATATAGTAAAAGGGTAATATGCAAACTGACCCTAACAGCAGAAAAACTGGGAATGACTGGTCACTATGACACACACTGACCACCAGGGGGCAGATGCTCAATGCAGGAGCCGCCCTCTGGTGGTCAGTGCACTCCCTCATGCGGGAGCTCTGCTCAGCCACAAGCCAGGCTGATGGCTGCCAGTACAGCAGTGGTGGTGGGAGCCTCTCCTGCTTCCTCAGCAGCGCTAAGGATGTCTGACTGCAGCTTAGTTCTTCTCCCCTCTGGCAAGTAGACATCCCCTGAGGGCTGCTGGGCTGCCAGAGGAATGTATGATTGTCAGCTTAGGCCCAATCCCCCGAGGAGCAGGCCTAAGCCAGCAGGTGTTCATCCCCAGAGGGGTCCCAGACTGTGAGAGGGCACAGGCCGGGCTGAGGGACCCCCCTTCGCCGAGTGCACAAATTTTTGTGCACCGGGCCTCTAGTATATATATATTAACCCTGACTGGGTGGTTCAGTTGGTTGGAGAGTCAGCCCATGTACCAAAAGGTTGGGGTTCAATCCCCCATCAGGCTTGATCCCCAATCAGGGTATGTATAGGAGATAGCAGATAAATGTTTCTCTCTCACATCTCTCTCTCTCCCCCCTCTCTTTCTTTCTCTTTCCCTGTCTCTCTCTCTAAAAACAATAAAAACTATCCTCATGTGAGAATTAAAGAACAAAAAACATATGTGTATAATGCTTTTATTCAGTTAAGTGTAAAACAAAAAAATAAAGAAAATGCTACAGCATGAGTATACAAATTTGACCAATTAATCAAGACTAGAAACATTCAGACATTAAAGTGAATTATTGAATTATAATTAATGTTTCCATGAACAATTAAAATAAGCAAATGATATATATCCAGCAATGATCTTAAATAGCATTTAACATCAACATCCTTTCATTTGTAACAGACAAACTGCAATCAATAGTAACCATAAAGTACTTTTGTAATCCATCTTACCACACACCATGCCAGCCTGAGTGATGCTGATGAAGCCTCTGCAGGGTCTGCTCAGTGTATCTGGTATTGCAGACAATGCACAGGGTAAGGCTTTGGCACTTGTTCATCAGGGTGAAAAGCATTATGATCTTAACAACTCACAACCTATTTCCTCTTAAGGAGTGAATTAAACTTTAGGAAAACCTTTTGAAAAGTCAGTTGGCCTGGTAATTGAGACACTGGAGACCTGACTAAATAGTAAATGAAAAATTGACAAAAAAGACAGTTAAATTGCTGTGTTAGAACTGAACAGAAATACAAGACTAGAGGATAAAAGGAGAAAAGCGAGGAGGGAAAGCCAAGGACCAAGTTGTAATGGCCAATTACTTTTGAAAACAAACATATTTAATATTTTATTTGGTCTATTCATATTTGATTTCAAGTTATTTGTGTTGCCTTAGAGAGTATCTGAACAGCTTACATTCTCACACTCACAACTATTCTATCCATTGCCCATAACCTTAGCTTGTCAAATTGCCTCTCTTCTTTGGGAGTGAGTTATTTTCTTTCAGGTTCCTCATGGGTCCCTGGTGAGCTAGCTATACTGTCTGTCCTGAATGTCAGTTGCTCTTAATTTTCCAATATTAAGCAATATGAATTTTCAATCTGGGCTCCCAATTTATTTGCTCCCAATTTCAAACATGGCCCATGTAGGAATCCTAGATATTAATCTCAGAGAAGTTGAAAAAAAAAAGTGTTTTCTTATTGATCATAACTTCCTTGTGGTAGTACTGGACAGGCAGAGGCTGAAATTTGGCATTTTTATAAGTAATTACAATATGACAATGTGTCCCTAATCTGCTCCTTGAAAGAGCAGGCTAGAAAGGATGGAAAAGAGCTGGATCAGAAGACAAAATGAGAGTGGTTGACTGTAACTATGAGTGATAACAAAAGCAAGAGAGTAAACACAGATGAAAGTCATTTAGGGTAATGGCTCAGACAAGATTACTAAAACAGATAGGGGAAGCTAGATAAACCATCACAGAAAACATCAAATCCAGAAGCAAAATTTGAAAATAGGAATTAGAAAGCCTGACAATGGACAGCAGGTAAATCCGTGATGGAACTGTTACTGGACAGAGCCCAATCCGAAGCAGGTCTGCCTCAGGCTGGCCTGTAGCATGTGGGTTGACTTCCTGTAGGAAAGATTTTATGACATGAGTTCAGGTGATTTTGAGAGTACGTTTATTAAAGCTGGGGACAACAAGACAAAGGAAGGACTTAGGGCAGAAGAAGCAATAAGAGAGAGCCTAGGCCCTAGGGAGTGCTCTGTTACAGGAAAGAATGAGCCGAGGTGGGGCTGCTGTTAGCTCACTAGGAAGTCAGAGAAAAAGTGGGCCTTGGAGGCAGGATCAGGAGGTAAGCCCAGGATGAGATGCTGTGCCTGCTGCTCCCTGGGTTGCAAGTCTAACAGGGACCCTTAGAGTTTAGGAGGAAGTACAAAAGTTCATGCTGGGGAAGGGACATGGGCTTGCTCTACAGCAATGGTTCTCAACCTTCCTAATGCCGCAACCCTTTAATACAGTTCCTCATGTTGTGGTGACCCCCAATTTCACTGTTACAAATTGAACATAATTATAGCATAGTGATTAATCACAAAAAACAATATGTAATTATATATGTGTTTTCCGATGGTCTTAGGCGACCCCTGTGAAAGGGTCGTTCGACCCCCAAAGGGGTCGCAGCCCACAGGTTGAGAACCGCTGCTCTGGAGTGAGCCTGCACTGAGTCTTTGTCCTGAGTGTTTTTTGTTTTTTGTTTTTGTTTTTCCCTGCAGGTGAGAATCTTGAGGGAGGGTTTCAGCAGAATATTCAGCAGCTTTCCAGGTGTGCTTTTAATATGCTGATGCATTAAAATGAGGTATCCAGGAGTTTGGGATTATTCTTTGGTCTGTTTTACTCTTTTACTTTTATCTTGAGTCTGTCTGGCTCTAAGAGGGTTTTTGTTATTTGTTCCCCTGACTTCATCTACCCCTGGGTTTAGCTGGCACAAATGGTATTAATTGGGTCTCTGTTCTCTATCTCCCCCACCAGAGTGATTTAAACTATGTATTCTCTGGTTAGGGAGATGTATAAACCACTTTCTCTCCAGTGCTCTAGATTAGGGAAGATAAAGTCTTGTGATTCACAAGCTGGCTCAAAGCTTTTCAAATTGTTTGGCCATATTTAATTTTCTTGTCTCAGTTTCCCCATTCCACTTGCCCATGAGTTTTCCAACTCTTACTGTCCTGCCACAGAACAATGTATTGATCCTGGGAAAGGCTCAGAAAGATTGTTTTTTAAATGGCCCTCTAGTTGCAGAGTTCATGAAATAGTTAAAAGCATTAAAATTTTGCATTTCAATTTAACATATTAAGTGAATATTGATAATGTATCAAACAAATATATCATAAAAAATTAATCTTTCTTTCATTCAGTTGACAAAAATATATGAGGTATTTTCTATGTCTCATACTTTTGTCTAGGCACTGTGGATATAGCTATGAATACTAGATCCTGAATCCCTGGAATTTATATGCTAAAAAGGAAAATGGGAACAAATGTAAAATATAACATCAAGTTGTTGATAAATGGCATGAGAAAAAATAGAGAGATAAACTTATGAATTTAGGATTGTCAGACAGACATTCTGAAAAATGAACATTTGAGCAGAGAACAAAATTTAAAAAAAAGAGTAAATCAAGAAAATATCTAGGACACAAGCATTTCAGTCAGAGGGAACAACCAGAGCTTTGTCTTAAGCCCTTTTCTCATCCAGGCCCCAAATAACAGACATAATAAACCAAAAGGTAGCCTAAACAGATATGAAAGAATAGATTTATTAACAGACAAGTAAACTCTCAAATATCCCCAAAGGTAAGATTTCTGAAATACTGGATTAGAGAGTGTGATTTAAATTGAAGTTATAGTGGGCCACCTCTCTCCTTGAAACTATAAACCTTGAGGCATATTGATGGGGGATCAGGAATCTGTGGCACAAGCTATGCTTAGTACCCGCTCATGCACCAAATTGCCTCACAATGGAAAGATCAAGAATAACAGGCCAAATTCTAATGGGGAGGTAGTGTAGTTAGGGGGTGGATCTTTCCCTGTCTGATGCTGTATGTATTGCATGAAAGCAATGCATATTAGAGAGGGCAAGAGAATGTGAGCACCCATAGTGCTTTAGAGCAAATGTAGTGCAAAGAAGAGACCATGTCTCACATGAGCTGTGATTGTGAATACAGAACACCAACTGTAGAGGAAATACAGCCTATTGAGTGACAAATTCTCACCAGTCCAATTACTTGTTCTTATTGCTGCATGGACAAGTAAGGGGAAAAGGTAAGGTAGTAAGACAGAAATTCTCTTACAACATCTCCAGAGGGCCTAACGTAAATAAGTAAGTAGATAAATAAATAAATAAAGTTTCCTTTGATACTCTTTAGGGTTTTTTTTTCTTTTTTCTTATACCAAAGGCAATAGTAATACCTATGGTCAATGAGGAATATTTATAAGCCCATTGGGGGAAAACACTAGCAACAAATCATACTTGCTCTGCACTCACCTTCATCCCTAATCTCTACTATCCTAATTTCTCCTCCTAGGACAAGATGTGGGTAGTTCTGTGTTTAGATTCAGATGAATGAATCTAAAATGGATAAAGAAAGGGTATCAATTATATTTTATTCCAACTTAATTTCCACCTTAAATTTCCTTGTCATGTAGACCAGTGTTTCTACCCAGAGCATGTAGGACAGTGAGTGCTGTGAGGTGACATAAAAGTATTCAAAAATAACACAGTTTTTGCAATATAAAACATTCATGTTTAAGCAATATTAATGCCCTCCTCTCAGTAAGGAAACTTAAGTCCAAAAATATGAAACACCCACTCTTTATAGTTTAAAGAAATTCAAATAAGAAGTTTTTAAGTACTTATATCTTAATATGCTCAATCTCAACCTCAAAAGTTTCTTTCAAATAATATCTGTGTTTCTCTGCATAGCTATGACTCCTTAAGCATCCTCAAATTTATAGTAATCCTATTTTAAGGCTCTTTTAAGTTCTACTTCTATAAAAAGTCCAAACATCAATCAGACTCAGAAAAATATCACATAATCAGCTCTACATCTATGCATGTTTTTTCTCTCTAAAAGTGCAAAAACAACATAATATTTTTAAAAATTATGCTAAGCAAATTTTGTTTTCAGCAATAGAACTTACTACAGTTTAGATTATCATACCAAAGATCACAGGATAACATCTAAATGGTATTTGTGGAGATGAGAATTACAGCCAAAAATCATATGAAGGATCTCAAATGCTCTTGTATTCTTTCACAACTTAAACATTTGCTGTAATGTCACATCTTGACACCAGGTCTCAATGAGGCTGCATTTTTTCTACAGTATCTCTCTTCATCCAGCCTAAATGCCTCCTAACAGTAATATCTTAGTATCCTGGTATAATCCCAAGAGGGTCTTGGGGTTAATGAAACCTGGTTTCCTTTATAATACTTGCCTTCTGTAACCCCAAGCTTTCTTATTTATTCTGCATTTCCAAAGAATCAGAATCAATATATAACCACTCTTGAGCTGCTGCCATCTTTTTTCCCCAGCATCCCTTGCAACCACCATCCTCCAATATACCAACATGTTGGAAAATAAGGGGAGGATTCTATACAGGTTCTATCTAATGGAAAAACTAGAATTAAGAAAATATAAACAAAATGAAATCTGGCAAGCAAGTGCCCATTAACCTCAAAGCACAAGTCTCTCAAGGTAAAGGCAGACTAAAGAATGTGGCTTGGATATAAGTCAAATTGAGTCTTTTTATAATCTGCCCATGTTTATACTAGTAGTCTTGTTGGAACAACCACCTATAGAAAGGAATTGCCTTCATCAGCTGCAAATAATTCAGGCCTTACACACATACCAGCTATTCATTGAGAAGGATAGAAGACAGAGACAGAAAGCAACAGATTACATACACATATGAGACAGAGGAGGCAGTCCAGCCAGTGTGGCTCAGTGGTTGAGCATCGACCTATGAACCAGGAGGTCACATTTCGATTCCCAGTCAGGGCACATGCCTGGGTTGTGGGTTAGATCTCTTTCTATCTCTCACTCCCTCTCCCTTACTCTCTAAAATAAATTTAAAAAAAATATTTTTATAAAAAAGAAAAAAAGAGGAGGCAAAAAACACAGACACACACACACACACACACAGACACACACACACACACACACACACACATATCCACATGGGGTTGTGTGAGAGACAGAAAGAGAAACAGAGAGAGACTGAGGTTACTGTTTTGAGAAGGCAGTATTAGGACCATGACCAAGGATTCTTCCCACATGGAAGCAAGTAACAGGAAAGTCCTTCCACCAATCTTCTTACTCATTAGGCAGAACAAGGGAAAAAAAAGATATATTATCTAATACTTAGGCAAAATAACTAACAGCTGATTGACCAATGTTGCTCTTTACATGTCAGAGACTCCCAAAGTGGATTAACTACTCATTCTCTCACATGCAGGGGCAGGTGAAGATGGAAGCTGCCTTCTCAGCCTGATGCCAGGACACAGGGTCTGCAGAAGTGCTCTCCTCTAAGAGCCCACATGGGACTGTGGGAACGGGAAAAAGATATCGTCTACCATACCCATCACTCATTATAATTCCAGGTGGATCACTGCCATGGATGGCAGTCTGAAGCTATGAGTAGAAAGAAGTAGAAATGTTAAAGAAATTTTTGCAGAGATGTGACATTTATAAGATGTTTTGAAAGTTAAGTAGGATTTTTATTAGGCAGTCAAGTTGAAAAGGGCATTCCAAGTAATAAGAGCAAAAATTTAGAGATATAAAGTATACAGTTCATTTGGCAAACCGTGAGAATTCAGTCAGAAAAATCTCATGTTACTGGAATTGACACACAGAGAGAAATAAAAAGATAGCAAGTGTATATGAGTGTGTGGGTGTGTGTGAAAAAGGCAATTTGTTCATATATTATGGTTCTTTTGAAATGTCACACTGTGGATCTAGATTTTTAATCTTTAGCAATGAGAAACCAATACAATATTTTTCAGTAGAAAAAATGACATAATACAATCAGTGATTCAGGAAAAGAATAATTCTTGTGGACATGGGGAAGATGAGGATAGAAAGCTAAGACTGATGCAATGCCAATGGCCCAGGCAATTCAGTCCTCATCATTGGTGCAATGCTCCCCATTAGGTATGGAATATTGTAATCTTTGTACAGAGCAGAACCCTTATGACAACTTTGGGCCTCTATTGCTCTTAGAAGTGCTCTGCATGAGGGCTTGACAACTCTAGATATGGCACTAGCAGGGATCAATGTTTTACATAATGGTCCAAACAAAAGCAACAAGAAAGATTTAGACCAATGTTAACAAGGCTCAGAGATTTTTAGTGAAAACCATTTCCAATTGGTAAACTTGATCTCCCTTACTCTTTATACCTAATGACTAGATAGTTCTCAACCTGAAGTAGTATCACACCCTAAAAGTATTTAGTAATTTATGGTGTGCTTTTAGTTAACAGGGCTCAAGGATGCAAAACATTCCTGAAATGTGTAGGACAGACCCTTCATTATAACTACCATTATAAATATGCCACCCAAAATGCCAGTAGTTATCCTGTGAGAAACATTGTTATACCAATTATTTTCCAAAGTATGTTCTGTCAAACTTTTCAGTCCTAGGAAATACTATTGAAACACACAAATTAAACTGAAATGTGTGGTTTTCCTCTGAGCAGGATGCAAAGGTGGCTTCCTTCCCAGGTCCTTGTCCAGGTGGATTCGAAGAACGAAGCCACGGACAAAAGGTGGCATAGGAAAGGTGGAAATTTATTGGGAAATAAGCACAGACTCCCACGTGGGGAGGGAGAGAGACCCACTAAGTCCCTCTTTCTAAGGTTCATAAAGGTTGTGGTTCTTTGTGTCCTGATATCCCCTCTGATTGGTCACTATAGGAGCTTCAAGACTCAAACCCCTCTTTTCTCCCCCTTTTGTGGTAGAATTTTCTATTCCCTGTGAAAAAACTGTTTTCCTCTTTCTCCCTTTTGTTTTTCTATTCCCTGTTGCTTTCCCCTTATCTTCTGTGAATGAGTGTCTTCCTCTCCCTTTATTCTGTGAAGGTATGCCTTTTGGCAGTTCCCAGCCTCCCAGCTTTGCAGCCCTCCCCTATGGGCCCCCTTTATTTCTAGAACTCCCTAAACCTGCCTATTTTATCCCTAAAAACTCCTTTCACTATCTATACTAATAAAAGTGTAATATGCTAATTAGACTGGGAGACCTTCTGGACGTCCTTCCGGACAAAGCCATGGTGGCAGGGCCAAGGTAGAGGTGGTTAGAAGCAATCAGGCCAGAAGGGGAGGGCAGTTGGGGGTGATCAGGCCAGCGGGAGGGGGGGCAGTTGGGGGTGAGCAGGCCAGCAGGGAGGTAGTTGGGGGTGATCAGGTTATCAGGGGGGCAGTTGGGGACGAGCAGGCTGGCAGGGGGGCAGTTGGGGGCAAGCAGACTGGTGGGGGGGGCATTTGGGGGTGAGCAGGCCAGCAGGGGGGCAGTTGGGGGCAATCAGGCCAGCAAGGGGGGAGGCAGTTGGGGGCAAGAAGGCCGGCGGGGGTGGGGGGAAGTTGGGATGAGCAGGCTGGCAGGCAGAGTGTTTAGGGGCGATCAGGCAGGCAGGCAGGTGAGCAGTTAGTAGCCAGCAGTCCCGGATTACGAGGGGGATGTCCAACTGCCGGTTTAGGCCCGATCCCCTCTGGAATTGGCCCTAAACCGGTAGTCGGACATCCCCCTGGGGGTTCCATATTGGAGAGGGTGCAGGCTGGGCTGAGGGACATCCCCTACCCATGCATGAATTTGGTACACCGGGCCACTAGTGAAAAATAACCCAACAACTCATAAAACAATGTAACAGTATTCTGTGATAAGCAAACTTGTTCAATTATGAATACCATACCTCTTCTTAGAGAGGAATTTAATACATTTGAAGTATTAAAAGCAGTAAACAGTTCTATTTAACTTAGTGTAATCTAATGCTCCTTAAATATATTTGTCTGTAACATCCCATGGACCACTTTCAGAAATTGCCTTAGAAATATAGAATCACGGGTCACATCCCAGATTTTGCATTTCTAACTAGCTCTGAGAATAAGACTGTTGCTAGCAGTCAGAGTGAGATAGGGTATGTGGCAGTGAAACAGCTGCAATCCATAAAAGCTATAAGAACTGTCAACAAGGAAGTAAGACTACCCCCCACTGGATTTATGAGTTGAAACCTACAGAGACCAGCTATATCCAACATGGTGACTAATCTCACCTAAAAGTAACCCCTAGCTCAGCCGCGGGCAAACTACGGCCCCCGTGGGCCGGATCTGGCCCCTTTGAAATGAATAAAACTAAAAAAAAAAAAGACCGTACCCTTTTCTGTAATGATATTTACTTTGAAATTTATATTAGTTCACACAAACACTCCATCCATGCTTTTGTTCCGGCCCTCCGGTCGGTCCAGTTTTAAGAACCCATTGTGGCCCTCAAGTCAAAAAGTTTGCCCACCCCTGCCCTAGCTCATTGTGATTCATTAGCATATTAATTGACACACCCTGAGCCACTGTGGTTGGAAATGGAAAGTCCATATAAGGATGAAAAATGTCTGACAATGCTCCTCTGAGAAATCTTCACCCCTTTCCTGAATATTCCTCCCTCTTATTGAGTCCCCTAACCCCTGATTAAATGAACCTCAATAAAGAAGCAAATTCTGCTCAAGGGGGCTGCTCTGTCTGTGGAGAAACCCCTTCTCTGCCTCACTGCTTCACTAATAAGCTCACTTTCACTTTAAATGCTATGTTGGCTCTTATTTGAATTTTTTCCTGTGTGAAGCCAAGAACCCATAGGTCATGGACCTTTGGGTCCCCAGGCCCTTGGAACTCCTACATCAAGAGGATCACACAGGAGAGGTTCAGAACAGGCCTCCCCGAAAGGGGTCACTTTGGTATGTGGACTAACTGAAGGCAATCAAGACACTGCAGGCTCTTGAGAATCTTTGACTTACCTCTTGAATCATTTAAATTAGGGGCCTTGCCTATAATAAAAGTTCTAATCAGAAATAACTTTTTTTGACCTATCTATATGTCAGAGAAAACTACTAATTACTGAAGCTCTTCTTATTGTCCTTCAATGACCTTCCCCTCTGAATCCCTAAGACACTTTACTTCACCCTTGGCTCAGAATCTCACAAAATATCTCATTTTCCCCTTATCTCTGAACCTCTTATGAATGTGGGGTCTCTGACTCTCTTATGTATGTGGATTTCCCATACATATGTATGTAATTAAATTTGGTTATTTCCTCTTGTTAATCTGTCTCATATAAATTTGATTATTAGACCAACAAAAAGAACCTTGACAGTAAAATTTCCTCTTTCTCCACAACACATTGAAAAGCAAGGAAGATTGTTGGTTCTCAATTCTGCTTGTGATTTTAATCAGTTGAAATATTTTTTAAAAATACTATATATAGATATATAGATATAGATATAGATATATAGATATAGATATAGATATATATCTGAGACCCATCTCCAGAACTTGGTAAAGCTTATGACTTAACTTAAAAATAAAACAAACAAAGAAACAAAAATCTCCCTAGGTGACATCAATATCCAGGCAAGTCAACAAGCCCTACTTTAAACTCTTACTATCTTTTATTGAATGGGTACCAACCTATCATGACAGATGCCAGTGACATTTACTTATTTTAGTGTGTATTTACTTATTTTTAAACTGTCTGAGTTAGAATAAGTACAACTAACAAGCATGAATATATATATATATATATATATATATATATATATATTAAAATCCAGATTATAATATTTTCAGTTCCATTTTTATTTTTATTCTTTTTATTTTTTAAATATCTTTTTTATATATTTTTATTGATTAAGATATTACATATGTGTCCTTGTCCCCACGTTACCCTCTACCCCTCTACCCCCCCCCGCTCATGCCCTCACCTCCCCCCCCTCCCCCCCCTGTTGTCCGTGTCCATTGGTTAGGCCTATATGCCTGCATGTAAGTCCTTTGGTTGATCTTTCCCCCTTGCCCCCACCCTCCCCTACCCTCCCTCCAAAGCCTGACAGTCCAATCAATGCCTCTCCGTCTCTGGATCAGTCCTTGTTCATCAGTTTATGTTGTTCATTATATTCCACAAATGAGTGAGATCATGTGGTATTTATCCGCTCTCCAGTTCCATCCGTGCTGTGGCAAATGGTAAGAGTTCCTTTTTCTTCTTCCTCTTCTTAAAGAATCCCTTTCAGCATTTCATATAATGCTGGTTTGGTGGTGATGAACTCCTTTAGCTTTTTCTTATCCGTGAAGCTCTTTATCTGACCTTCTATTCTGAATGATAGCTTTGCTGGATAAAGTAATCTTGGTTGCAGGTTCTTGCTATTCATCACTTTGAATATTTCTTGCCACTCTCTTCTGGCCTGCATGGTTTCTGTTGAGAAATCAGCTGACAGTCGTATGGGTACTCCCTTGTAGGTAACTGACTGTCTTTCTCTTGCTGCTTTTAAGATTCTCTCTTTGTCTTTTGCTCTTGGCATTTTAATTATGATGTGTCTTGGTGTGGTCCTCTTTGGATTCCTTTTGTTTGGGGTTCTCTGCGCTTCCTGGACTTGTAAGTCTATTTCTTTCACCAGGTAGGGGAAGTTTTCTGTCATTATTTCTTCAAATAGGTTTTCAATATCTTGCCCTCTCTCTTCTTCTGGTACCCCTATAATTCTGATGTTGGTACGCTTGAAGTTGTCCCAGAGGCTCCTTACACTATCTTCATATTTTTGGAATCTCTTTTCTTTTTTCTTTTTCAGTTGGGTATTTTTTGTTTCTTTGTACTTCAAATCTTTGACTTGATTCTTGGGATCCTCTTGTCTGCTGTTGGAGCTCTGTAAATTATTCTTTATTTCAGTCAGTGTATGCTTAATTTCTAGTTGGTCCTTTTTCATGTCCTCCATGGTCTCACTATACTTATTGAGGGACTCATTAAATTTATCCGCGGTTTCCATAAAATTCTTGAAAAACCTTATAAACGTGGCCTTGAACTCTATATCCAGTCGTTTGCTTTCCTCCGTTTCTGCCATTTGTGACCTGTTTCTTTGTCTCCGCATTTTGGCTGCTTCCCTGTGTTGATAGAGTGGCTTTGTGTGCTAGGTGTCCTGTAGGGCCCAGTGGCTCAGCCTCCCCAGTTACCTGAGGTGGACACTCTTGGTGCACCCCCTTGTGGGCTTTGTGCACAGTCTTGTTGTAGCTATGCCTTGGTTGTTGTAGGATCACTGGGAGGAATTGACCTCCAGGCCAATTGGCAGTGAGAATCGGCTGTGTCTGCAGTGGGAGAACTTCTGTGCTGAAGACACCCTTATGGGGCAAGACTTGCTTCAGTGGGGCTTTGGTGCTCACTGAGTCTGCCCCCCTGAGTGTGTCCCTTATGGATCTGAGGAGTTGTAATCTGGATGGTCCCTCTCTGACCACTGGGTACAGTGGCTCTTGGATCTAAGGATGTGCTAATTTAGCCTCTGCCTGAGGTTACACAGCAGGAACTATGAAGAGAACTGCAGATTCCCCTTCCTTTTTTTTTGGAGTTTGGAAGTGCCCTGATGCTGCTCAGCTGTGTAGCAATGCAAGCTGCTGTGGGGCCTTGGGCCTTCTCTTGGAAGCTCTGGGTCTATCTGGCCAGGCTGCAGTTAGGTAATTACAGGTTGCAAATGGCCGGGGCATTCATATGCAAAAGCCTCTGCCACAGCCTGGGCAGGGTGGGGTCTCAAGGAATCAAAGGGCAGAGCAGGCAGCTATGGCGGAGCCTCAGCCCCGCCCTAAGGAGTCACGAGTCCCAGTGTCCGGGCAATGGCTGCAAGCACCTCTGAGAGAAAGCTGCCCTCAATCTCGCCCGCTGCTAGACAGACCAGTTTCTCCCCGTATGAGTCCTGGGTCCCCAGAGACTTCCCGGAACCAGATTTCAGAGCCGTCGGGAGCTTGTGTCTCCCTCCGGATTCAAAAAGACAGCTACGTCCTCAGGTGCCAGACCCTTTCCGCGCTCGAGCCCCCGTACCTCTGCACTCCACCTCCGCAGCTCCTCTGGCTCTCAGTGTGCTTTTCTTTCCTTCTAGTTATAGAATTTACACTCAGCCAGCTCTCCTGTAGTTCTGGATGATGTCCACCTTGTGTTTTTGATGCATTTATCAATTGTTGTGGGAAGCAGCAATTTCCCAGTGTTTATCTATGCTGCCATCTTAGTTTCTCCCCTTTTTAAATATCTTTTATTGATTTTTTACAGAGAGGAAGGGAGAGGGATAGAGAGTTAGAAACATCGATGAGAAAGAAACATTCGATCAGCTGCCTTCTGCACACTCCCCACTGGGTATGTGCCCACAACTAAGGTACATGCCCTTGACCGGAATCGAACCTGGGACCTTTCAGTCCCCAGGCCGAAGCTCAATCCACTGAGCCAAACCGGTCGGGGCAATCAGTTCCATTTTTAGATCTCAGAGCAACCTCAGGCTTATGTTTTTAGAGTTTTATTTTTCCCATTTGTGAAATGGCAACATAAGCAGAAATTGATTTATCATATGATAATGATAATTTGAAAGAGAAACAGATCTTATGTTCAGTGAAGAGCATTGCAAAAATCTCCAGGAAGAGATGAGTTTAGGTCTGCATTTAGAGAGAATACTGTAGTTAGAGAAACAGATGCAAGGAAGAGAAACTGAGGATGTAGAGAAGAGTTAGGAGACTGTTTCACTGTCTAGACAAGACATTATGAAACTATAAAGAGAAATAAAGCAGTGAACTCTCGATAAAGGAAATTAATTCAAGAAGACGTATTTTTCAGTTAGCCTTGCTTAGATGTTTTAGAGGAGAAAGAATAATTTTCCCTTTACCCTTCTAGGTTTCTGACTGGAACCACCTTGTAACAAAAAGACAGATTAACAGAAGAAAAACAAACCGAAATTTAATAAGGTGTATACCTCCTGTATACAAGAGAGAGACTCAGAAAAAACTGACCAACTTTCTAAAATGGCACAAGCTGTTAGGTAGGAAGTTAGACATGAGTGGCTGGGTGAGGCCTGCCCTGGGGTCCTGACAGGGGTTAGACCAACACTGCCTTCAGGCCACCTCTCCATGGGTGGCTCAGCAGCCGGCAGACCACCAGAGAGCAGGGTTAGAATAAGCTGGTTCTTGGCCAGCTCAGAGGAAAACTGCAGGACCTTAATGTGACCTTACTAGGGCCCTGGACCAATAATAAATTTGCATTATAGTTTTGATCTCCCCCCGCCTGCCCCCCCTCACGTGGGTTTTTCTGTATGCGTTATGGGTAAGGTCATGTACAGAAGAAATATATTTATACTAGAGGCTCAGCGCATGAAATCGCGTGAGACCTGCCATGTCGCAAGACCCACCGTGCTGAGCTCGCAGCCTCACCCACCCACTCGCGCCCCACCCACCCGCCTGCAACCCTGCTGTGGTCACAACCCCACCTGCCCGCCACCTGCTTTGCTTCGATCAGAGCCTATGGGCTGCAGAGGAGGGACCAAGAGGTTTTCCATGCACCTCATGATGACCAGTCATTTAGTCATTTTGGTTGTGACACCTCTGGCCTTTTATTATTATGACTTAGAGGCCTGTTGCATGAAATTCGTGCACTGGAGGAGGGGGCTCCCTCAGCCCAACCTGCCCCCTCTCACAGTCCAGGAGCCCTCAGGGGATGTCCTACTGATGGTTTAGGCCCGATCCCATGGGCCAGTCTGGCCTCCCTCTGCAGGAGGCAACCGGGCTGATCAAGGGAAGGTGCCACCCCCATCACCCCGCTGCTGTTGCCACTGCTGGCCATCGCAGCCACCAAGGTGTTTTCATCAACACAGACTCCAGTCCCTTCACCACGAAAAAATGTCTGTGTCTGCTCCAGGCTTGCTCAAGCCAGGCCACGGTGGCTCGGGCAGGCCCCCATGTGTGTGTCCCCACCCACCAGCTCCTGCCTGCGCGTGCCTCCATCGGGAGTGGCCTTCCCCTCCGAGGCAGCATGACGTTAGCGCTGGGCAGGCTTGTGCGTGCCTCTGCTGGGGGTGGAAGTCCCCACCCCATCCCTGGTGCATGCGCAGCCCACTGACTGGTCGTGACTGGGACACCATTAGGACCAATTAGCATATTACCTCTCTCTCTATAGATAGATAGATAGATAGATAGATAGATAGATAGATAGATAGATAGATGATAGATAGATAACCCTTTTCTGTCAATCATCCCTAAATGAAAATGAAAGTCCCTCTTTTAATCCATATAACCCAGGAATTTGGTGCCATCATCTCTCTCCACTGGCCTTCTCCTTGTTTGCAGTCTATTAGTATCTTCAATTTTCATTTTCATTGACCTTAAAACCTTTTCAGTGTTGTTGAGAAGAACTGAGGTCCCAGCCAGTAACCCCAATTGGTAACAAAATCATCACCTTAAATACTATCTCCAACTAAACATAAAAGAAGAATTTAGGAGGTGGGGAGCCAGTTATGGGAATTTACCAGAAAAAAAATGGTAAATAAGGGTATGGTTGTTATGTAGATTTAAGTCCTACCTTCTCTACTCATAGGAGTTTCTAGAGATTGTAATCCCCCTCCTTCTGTTACAGAGTGGGATACATCCTTACAAATAAACATTTCCCTTATAAAAGTAAATAACCCCTTTCAAAAAAGTGTAACTTCTACTCAGTTTTAAAAGTTTTTCTTATGTTTGCATTTCTTAAAAAATAATCAGCTAAAGATAATTTTTATGCCAAAGAGGCTTATTTTGGGGTTGCTCTGAATTCTGCTCCCATTCAATGTTTATTAGTCTAAATGGGGAAAATGAGAGTGGAAAATTTTACAAATAGCACCCAGGTTTTTTGCTTGAGAAGCTAAAATACAGAAAGAGAAACCATTTAGGAGATACAGCTTTTGAAATTTTATTTTAAGAAGAGGGACTAAAACTGTCACCAAACCCAAAAAATTAAGTTTGTCTGCCTGCACACAATAAATGCACAAGCAGAGATTTGCAGTAAAGAAAGGAATTAGTTTCTTAGAAGTGGCTCACCTGGAGGTGGGTGCACATGTGCTCTGAAAAACCTGACTCACTGATGGCATGTAGGTTACAGGTCATATAAGGCAAAATTACAAGACCTTGAGGGTTAGGGGCTCAGGGTCATGTTAGGGGCTGATTGGACAGAGGTAAGACAAAGGTGTTAGGTTTGATCGAACAATTGAATCAGTATCCTCTCTCCTGGGATTTGACCTTTACACCACTTCACAATGGATATTCCACTTGCCTAGACTACATTCCACTTCTAAGACCATTATCTCTCCCCTCCAGACTTCCCGGAATCTGGACCTGTGCAGAGAATTCTCCGCCCAGAAAAAGCCTGCCAAAAGTCCTTTAAAAACCCCTGACTCTGGTCACTGGGATGCTGGAGCCATCTGGGGCTCAGCCACCAGGTGTGTGGATGATGGAATAAATTCCTAATCCCTCACAATTCTGGCCTCGTGCATTCTCCTTTGGCAACCTAACTACAAAAGGTAATAAATCAATTCCTCAGGTCTTGAGGACAACTCTCAGGTCAGCTCCCATATCCAGAACCAGTTTCAAGGGGGTCCACCTGCCTTGGAGCTCAGGAGTGGAAACAAAACTTAGTTTTGGTTGTTATCTTTAGCCTGCCAGGGGCTTAAGTCTGGGACCATAGTCAGAACTGGGCTATTGTTTTCTGCTGCTGCAGAGGTCATGATCATCAAGGGTGGGACTAAAGTCAGGTCAGTGAAGTGTGTGATGAGAGAGAAGGATAAAATGACTGTGTGGCAGGCAGTTAGACATGAGTAGAGCAAGGACAATGGGCAGGTACGGAAGTCACTAGAATGGAAAGTCCTAGGTCAGTGGTCGGCAAACTGCAGCTCGCGAGCCACATGTGGCTCTTTGGCCCCTTGAGTGTGGCCCTTCCACAAAAACCACGTGTGGGCGCGCACATACCGTGCGATTGAAACTTCGTGGCCCATGCACAAAAGTCGGTATTTTGTGGAAGAGCCACACTCAAGGGGCCAAAGAGTCGTTATGTGGCTTGAGAGCTGCAGTTTGCAGACCACTGCCCTAGGTGCCTAGCAATGAACAATCAATTGTAAAGTGGGACCTCATCCCCACGGTGTTTTTTCCTTCCCTGGCATGTCCCTGGTTATGCAGGTTGGATCCCCAGACATTTCCTCCCTAGAGATAACATCTATGCCTCAAATTGTATTTCAGCTCTAAGCCCAGATAAGCAACAAAACCAGCCCTGCCTGAAGTCAGGACCAGCTGCATCAAGTAATGACCCCCTGCCCTAGTGCCTGCCAATCAATCAGTGGAGACCACAACTCTGAAAGGTCACACCTGGAAAACTGCTGAATATTCAATTGAGATCTTCCTCTGAGACCTCCACTAAAATCTCCACCCTTAAAATTCTTAAGACACAGCATGCTCCCCTGCCCCGCCCCTAGCACATCAGTGCCTTTCCTTTCCCTACTCCCTCCGCCCTCTCTACCCCAGCCACATCACCATTAGCTTCCTCACTCCCAAGCTACAAAGGCCTTTCCTTTACTCTATAACCTGTTTCCTAAGCCCATTTCTTCTAGAAATTACTTCTTTTACCCCTGTGATTTACCAAACAAATGTTCTAATTATTTTTTTCTACCTCTGTAATTTACCCAACAAATGTTCTCTTACAGTTTGGGTCTGGACTTTGAATCTTTCTAGCCAGAACCCAAACACTGAGGTTGCTGATCTCAGCTTTGGTCTGACCCCACTGATCAGACACCTAGTACCATTCTCATTACCTAAAAAATATTCACCTTTCCTGAGCCTGTCTTGTTGTCTTTTTGCATCTACAATAACATACCTGATAAGCCTTTCTAATAACCTTTTTAATAACCAAGACTACAAATCCTGCCACTGTTATTGTCATTGTGTTCACTGTTGACTGTTAACTATCCTGTACCCACCTATGTAAAAGTATGTGTCTATTTTACTTTTTATCCAATCACAAGGGTCCTCCTGCCCCTTTGCTGTCTCCTGCCTCCCTAATCTATCACCAGTGGATTTCATGTAACCCACTTATGCCTCCTGTTTTGATTGTAATGTATAAAATAATATGCTAAACTGCCATTTTCCAGCTCATTTTCTCAATCCATTGAGGTTTTGCTTCCTGGAAATTGTTGTCAGTTTGACTCAAATAAACTCATAAAAATTCTTACAGGTTTGGACATTTCTTATGTTGAAAGGAGGAAAATAACAAAATCGGTCTGCAGGGAGATGTCAAAGAATGAAAACTAAGAAAAACTCATTGTTTCAGTCACTAGGAATCTACTGCTGACCTGTGAGAGATAAGCTTCCTACCATAAAAGGAACTTTAATCAGAGTAGAGAGTAGGAAACAAGTGGGATTTTAACTATGAAATGAAGGCCAAAAAAACAATCCTGAAAAACTCGAGAGGTGGTTTTTCCGTGGAGGGAAGACTTGATGAGCTTCAGGGCAAAACACAAAGACAGTGCAGGGTGTGATGGGGGTGGGGGGTGGGGCATGGGAGGGGATACCAAAGAACAAAAGAGCAAGTTGTGAGAGAAATCAAAGAATAGGAAGAAGGGTAAAAAGTCTCCTTCCTATGGAAAGGGAGAAATTTTCCAGCTAAAGTAAAAGTTCCAGTCATCTGCTAAGAGGAAGAAAGTGTGTAGAAAACAGGTCTGGTGTATTCTTTGTAGAAAAGATGAAGGGGGATACTGGAAGTCCAGTTAAGTTCAGCAAATTTAACTTGTATTTGACCAGAGGATCACAGGCCTATTTGTTTTCCCACTAGCAATGTCACTCTGGGAATGGAATCTAGGAAATATTATTGATGAATCTCAATGGACTTCCTGCTTATCTACACTAATAAAAGAGAAACATGCAAATTGGTGTCACTCCACTATGCCCACCAGCCAATCAGGATGATTATGCAAATCAACCCAACAAAGATGGTGGTTAATTTGCATATGCAGGCACAGAGCGAAGACTGAAGGCTCTGGCCGAGTGCAGACTGAAGACTGAAGACTGAAGAGGCTTGGCTTTTCTGCTGTGGCCGAACCAAAGGCCTGGGTCCAAGATGTCGGAGGAAAACCTGTGCTGGCAGTCAGGGGAAGGAAGACCTATTGCATGAATCTCTTTGTGCAATGGGCCTCTAGTTTTGAGTATAAAATGTGGGGAGAAAGTGTTATCCATGCAAGTGGAATTTTTGGGTTGCCATGAGGAAAAGAATTCCCCAAGGCCCCCTGAGGAGGATGGGGTTTCATGGAAAGCTTTATTAAGGGGATTCCATTCCAAGGTCCTATCTCCATCCATCTTGTCATGGAAGAAGTCCAATTTTGTATTCAGTGGGGTCAAAATTAAGGCCACCGCCCAGAATTTCTGCTCCATATTAAAGTGCTGTCCAGTCCAGTATCCTGCTAGCTTAGTTTGTGTTCAGGCTATAATTCATTGCTGTGCTGCAGTATCCAACCTCCCACCTGGAGTGTGGATTGGCCACAACCATCAGCCATGCAGCTTCTAGAGCCATGTGGCTATGGAGAGAGAACAGGGAAGCGCACAGGAGAGTGCAAGAGTGAACAAGCAAGAACAGAGAGGGAACTCTTTGGGGATTTTAACTTTCCAAGATTTTGTGTTTTTCTGATGGGGTCCATCCCCTAGCCCCGTGGTCGGCAAACTGTGGTTCACGAGCCACATGCGGGTTTTTGGCCCCTTGAGTGTGGTTCTTCCACAAAATATCACGTGCAGGCGCACGTATAGTGCGATTGAAACTTCGTGGCCCATGCGCAGAAGTCAGTTTTCAGCCTGGGCGAGTCTATTTTGAAATAGTACTGTTGATATTTGGCTCTGTTGACTAATGAGTTTGCCGACCACTGCCTTGCCAATCCATTGTTCCCCTGACTAGACTGACAGGCAATCATCTTTCCTATGTCACCCCAACTTCACTGTATATGTACCATCCCCCCCTTTGTTCATTCCCTTCCCTCAGTGATCTGCAGAGAATGGACCCATAGTTCCCTGGGAAACATGAAGCTATAGCTTCCTTGTGAAGCTGCCCCGATGACCATGCTTATAATGTCTGACTTTCCCTTTGCTCTTTTTCTATTGTAGTAAAACCTCCATATAACAGACTAATTCGGGGGAAGGGTTGTCCGTTGAAACCAAAAGTAATTCTTCTGAAACCTTAAGTTAAAAAATTGACAAATTAGTTAGTTTACTTTTTACTAAGGTAACATGCTTGTGTAATTAAAAGTAAGTATGTATGAAAAGTTTAAGTCACAGAAAAGTTTTCTATATGTATTATAGTAATTTTAAGTTTATACTGAATAGGTCCAGTCAATGCGTGCACTTACCAGGCACTGGGAATAAGCAAATGCACACAGCAGGGGTGAGGCTTAGCACCTGTGGGAACACAGGGGACACTCATTAAAACTGCTTCAGAAAGTCACAACACTAGACAACCGAACCAATAACCCGCCGAGATGCAGTGTGGTCATGTACTAATCATTCACCAAACACTGTTTACCACTGGTGACTCTTGGATTTCAAAATGTAGACTATAGCTGTAGATATGTAATATTTATGTTGGCAAATGATTACAATATTTTTTCCAACATATGGCCCACTCACTAAAATTTGTTAAAAATAACAATGAATAATTTTTTAAAACCCATTAATTTAATTATAACCAAATCTTGTAAAATTAACAGATGTGTTAATTTTGACATATGGCAGACAGACCTGAAATTTTGTCCATTAAATCATTATGAGTTTATGTGAGTCTGTTAAATTGGGGTCTGCAAAAGCAAGGTTTACTGTATTAACATTCATTGACTAATTATGATAATAACAGAAGGACTTATGAAATTAATAAGAATGTTTTCTTGGACTGTGTAGCAAGATATGAAAAAAGAATCTCAATATCAGTATCTTCAGCATCCCATACCCTTTATGACCACAAAACAGATGACAAGCGATATAAGCATTTGATTGGAAGCAGGCCATAAGTTCAGTAGCCACTCTAAAATTGGGATGAGTGTGAAAGCTCTTGCCATCTAAGGAGAAAAATAATCTGTCATCAGCTGCTAGAAGAGAGATTGTTGACACCTCCTCAAATACAAAAAAACAACAACACACAACAGGTTCAGGTGATTTATTACCTGTCATAACAGATTCAGGCTCAAATTCTGTATATACCTTAGTCAGTGTCAATCTGATCTGCAAAAGATAAGTGATTCTCTTGTAGTTTTATGGACAGGGAGGGAAAAAATCAGGAAAGGGGAAATGAACTATAAATACCGTAAAGTCATTTCTCATTACTCCAGTATCTACTGCTAGAGCATGCTTGAATTGATGTTCAGAAAGTAGTGTGGCATTACAGTAAATTAAAAACACACACATATACAGGGTAATTACAAAGCCCTCTATGACAGGCTTGGAGCATATCAATCTTTAAACTCTCAGGGACTATTTTGCACCACAATATGCAGTTTTTTCATCTCATGAGGTTTTACTAAAAATACGATGGATAACTAAAGTCGATTTAATAGTAATTATCAAAAGTGTCCCTATAGTGATTACAAAAATAATCATCACTTACTTTTTCCCACTTACTGGGAATCAATTGTGTTCCTGTTACAAGTACTCTAAACTTCCCCTTTTGGTAGACGTGGTCTTTTTGAGGAAAGGGGAGATCCTGAAATGAAGAAATAGTATATGGTTGACCCTTGAAAAACACAGGTTTGAAATGTACAGATTCACTTATAAGCACACTTTTTAAAATAAATACTGTAAATATTTTTTTCTTCTTTGTGATTTTTCTTAATAAAATTTTCTCTTCTCTAGTTTACTTTATTTTAATGTTAATGAAAAGGGGCCGAGCTAATGACAAGCTCAACTGAGGGTGAGAGTGGGGGCACATGACAACCCTTACAAGATGGTGACCTGGAGACCAAAAGTAACCACACAGGTGGGTCTGAACATAAAAATTACTAAATAAGCAAGGTATGGTGAGTAGTGACATCTTAGGCTTACTATTCATTTCTCGATCAACTTTAGTCTTTACCTATAGCGAGACCTGTTTTTGTGCATCTAGTACAGCATACCTTTGAAATGTTAGAGTGATTTTCTTTTCCAGATCTTTCTAAGGCACGACTCTGGCACCAGAACACAAGGCCATCAGAGTAGGAGATCACAGAGCTCCTCATTGTTATCTTGTAGCCCACATACCATCTCTATATACTATAAACATTAAATGCTGTATTAACTATTCTGTACCCACCAGTATGAAAGAAGTATGTGTGTCTCCATTTTACATTTTATCTGGTCCTAGAGTTTTCCCTGATTAGCTTTCTCCCCCATCCCTAATCTACCACCAACGGACTTCATGTAACCCTCTTTACATCTTCTCCTTTGATTCTAATGTATAAAATAAGCTGCAAAACTGCCATTCTCTGGGGCATTTTCTATTGAGATTCTACTTCTGGGCAGGTCCTCAAGTTTTTGGCTCAAATAAACTCTTATAAAACTCTCCTATAGGCTGGACATTATTCAGTATATAATACATATAACATAAAAAAATGCGTTAATCGACTGTTTATCAGCAAGGCTTCTGCTCAACAGTAGTCAAATAGTAGTTAAGTTTTGGGGAGTCAAAGTTATATGTGGATTTTGTTACTTTATGGCAATCCATATAATACAAAGGATTAAGAGAAAAGATTTCTAATCCCAACTTTTCCACCCCCCACCTTATCTTTCCAAGTCTTACTCCATTACCAGAAATGTGGGCCCTGGGCTTTGAACAATAAAGTTACTAAATTTTATTTCTTTAAGGTGTTGATTCCTATGCAAGGGCGAAGGCTAAAAATATACCAGTGGTATTCTAAAACAATTGTTAGAAAAACAGTTCTAAACTATTCAGATAAACTAGAGTTCTAATAGTAGTAACCACTCTCTCCCTGGAAGCACCATGGGAAATTTTGGAGGGCAGTTAGTCAATATTAATTCTGGATATGTTTCTTAATATTCTTTAAAATGTATTTGGAAAACAAGGGGCAAAGACACAAAAAGTGAAAATCTATAATAAGCCCAATATTTAAATTTTAGTTCTATAAAGAAGTCAAAGTCACTCTTAGGTTTAGACTTTAAAACGTCCTTGCTTAAAGGATGCATATGTTTTCTCAAGGATGCTTACCTTTCTGGTAGTATCTAATAGTTAATTTTAGTTCAAGCTGTTGCTACAATAAAAGCCTAAGGAGGCAGGTGAATGGGGCTGTTTGGTTCCTGTAGCCAAGCAGTCCCTTGGCCCTCTCTTACACAGAAACGCGTGTCAGAGTAATCCATTCATCCGTCACTCAGGGTCTGCTGGTCAGTCCTGGCGTGAGATGTGTTACAGTGTGTAAGGACTTGGTAAATAGATTATTTAGACCCTACATATCCAGGGTTTTAGGACTGTGTGTGGGCAAAGAAAAAGAGAGGAGTACAGAATAGGGTGTCCAGGGGTAGGAAAATAAACCATCTATACCACAATACCTGGTTAAACTTATAAGAAGTACAAAGGTAGGGGAAGTGTTAAGAACACTGAATTAGAGTTAGAAATGTTGTATTCCAACATAATATCTACTTTAAAATATAGTCTCCTAGCCGAAACTGGTTTGGCTCAGTGGATAGAGTGTCGGCCTGCGGACTGAGGGGTCCCAGGTTCGATTCTGGTCAAGGGCATGTACCTGGATTGCGGGCTCATCCCCAGTAGGAGATGTGCAGGAGGCAGCTGATCGCTGTTTCTCTCTCATCGATGTTTCTAACTCTCTCTATCTCTCTCCCTTCCTCTCTGTAAAAAATCAATAAAATATATATATTAAAAAAAAAAAACTTCTAAAAAAAATATATAGTCTCCTAAACTCTGTTAACTTGAGCAAGTCATTTTATCTTCTCAAATTTTAGTTGCTTTATATTAAAAATTTTAAAAATCAGTATTTCTAGCCCTACCTGGTTTAGCTCACTGAATAGACCCTTGGCCTGCAGACTGAAGGGTCCCAGGTTCGATTCTGGTCAAGGGCACATGCCTGGGTTGTGGGCTCGATCCCCAGTGGGGGTGTGCGGGACATAACCAATCAATGGTTCTCTCTCATCATTGATGTTTCTATATCTTTCTCCCTCTCTCTTCCTCTCTGAAATTAATAAAAATATATTTAAAAGAAAAAAAATGGGTATTTCTTCATAGAGTTGTGACAATTTTATAAAATAACACTTATGAAAGCAATTTTAAAGTGTAAATTCATAATAAATACAAGGGACTTTAATTAACACTGTGAAAATGAAAAACAATGGCTGAGAATAAATTATATCCCATACACTGGGCCAGAATTTAACCCAAAACTAAATATTTTTCTTATTCTAAAATATTTAACCTATGAACTTTACTATCATATTTAGATAATGGGAATGTAAAAATTCCTAGAAAAATATAAGCATATCAAACACAGTAACTTATAAAAAGTAAAATGCATTGTGATCAAGTAAAATTTATCTCAGAAATAAAAGGTTTAATCAAATATTAAACATCAAACTTTATAATTTACCATACACACTGATTTAAAAAGAAAAATCATATAATCATCTCAAAAAATGTAAAATTAAATATTTGACAACATTCAACATCCATTCGTGACCACCCCACCCCCAAAAAACCCTTTCAAATAACTGGAAATAGAAGGAAACTTCTGACTTTTTCAAGAAGGACGTATCCTGACTTCTCTCTGGATCTTCTGAATGAGAAACTTTGAAAATGGAGCCTGGGGTTCTGTATTTTCATGTGGTTTGCTGTCATGGCTGAATTATACAACACTGAACTAAAAAAGTAGGTTTTTTGTTGTTGTTTTTTTTCCAGTTTAAAAGGAGGCTTTTACTCCCTCTCTCCTCCCACCAAGTACCTCTTAAATATGTTTCTTATTCCCCCAAGCTTTCAGCCAATGCTTTTACCCAATATATACTAGTAAATGTTGACTTGCATAGAATGTTTTCATATTAAGCACCATTGAAAGTATAGGAACTAAGAAGAAAGGGGGAATTTGTTGGGTCCTGGTATTCAATACAGCTCTATTTTTGATCACTCTAAAATTATACTCTGAACTGAAATCTAGAGGCTCACAAATTTGTGGAGAGTGGCAATGCAACAGTCACTGCACATGGAATCAAATTGTTGCCAGACCAACATCTGGTAGTGAGCAGGGAGGTCTCTTCATGGACAGAAGTTACATTAATTTAAACATCATTAATGGTTTAGAGCAACTATTTTCAACTTTTTTCATCTCATGGCACACATAAACTAATTACTAAAATTCTGAGTCACACAAGAAAATATATTTTTTGCCGGTCTGATAAAAAATAGGTACAAATTTGATTTAGTCACACTGATAGCTATTGTGTTGGCTGTTGTAATTTTTTTACTTGATAATCTAAGGGAAAATAAGTCAATGCCCCTGACTAAATAGTCAGGTACTGCATGTTTTAAAAATTCTTGTGGCATACTAGTTGAATAGTGCTGCTTTAAAGGAAATAATAAAAAGCGGTGGGAGAAAAATCTTACAGCGGCAGGAACTCTGGAGTGATTCATAAGAAAACATACACCAAGAAGTTGCTCTCTGTTTATAAATAATGGAGACAGGCAGTTTTCGAAGCCTTCATATCTTGAAGTCTTTCAAGTTTCTCACAACAGGTGGGAAATGAAGAGTTCAATTAGACAGCATTAAACAAGAATAAGGAAGATTGGATTCTGATACTTGCTCTGCTCTTATCTGACTGAGTATAATTTTAGCTATTAAAAATGTTTTTATTGATTTCAGAGAGTGGAAGAGGGAGAGAGAGAAATATCATGAGAAGCATTGATAGGCTGCCTCTTCAATGCCCCCTACTGGGGATTGAGCCACAACTGGGCATGTGCCCTAACCAGGAATCCAACCAGTGACCTCCCGGTGCATGGGATGATGCTCAACAAACTGAGCCACACCAGCTGGGCTAATCTTAGTTATTTTATTACACCTCTTTTGTCCTTAATTTCCTGATCTATAAAATTAATGAATAAAATGAAATTATCTTTAAGTTTCTTTCTTGTTCCAGGAAAATGGGCAGTGAAAGAAGTATGTGAAACTGAAATTTGAGTGGATAAGAAATGTATCAGTAAGCTCTTGAAAGTTGACAATAAAATCTTAAGATATTATTTTAACCTATTAGGCATAAACATTGCTCTAAGAAACAAGGGAATAGAAAGAGAAAGTGTAACCAAATTCAACTTTGGATCTTATGACAAAAACTAGAGGCCCAATGTGTGAAATCTGTGCAAGAGTAGGCCTTCCTTCCCCCAGCTGCTGGTAATGGCTTCCCTCTGGCACCCAGGACCCGGGCTTCCCTCTGGCCTCCAGGAGGCACCCGGGACCCAGGATTCCCTCACAGCCCCAGCTTCATCCGGAAGGTCATCTGGTAGGATGTCTAGTCTAATTAGCATATTATGCTTTTATTATTATAGATAATACAAAGGCAATTATACCAACAGTGTCATAGTAGTGATACTCTATTGTGGCACTAAGAAAAATGCAATGTAATCTAAATCTTGAAAAGCTTGAAACACTTGAAGAAGGAGAGGAAATTTTTTATTGTCCACCCTGCAGTCACTGTTGTGTTTTGTTTGTTTTTTTTTCTCTTTCTATATCTCTGTTGGTTTGCAAATTGGCTGCCATACACAAAAGGCAAGGAGAGACTGATAAAAGAGGCAGGCCACTCCAGATAGGTAGGTGGCAGGTGTAGTAAGGAAGGGGGTTTACATATGAGTTTTGTCTTGGGTGCCCATAAGACAAGTAGAGCTGCTAAACCAGCACCAGAAACTTAAGTTTATATCGAGGTCTTAACTGGTTCAGCCATATATACAATTCAGCCATATATACAATCCAGCCATATATACAATCCAGAGTTTAACAACACATTACTCTCTTGAGGTTGCATCCTTGAAAATGGCTCCTACTGTGTGAACAGTGGGAAGAATGTACATTCTAAAAACAGGAGCGGTGGGTCAGGATCCTCCAAATTGCCCAGGTTTAGCTCCTGGGTCAATTAGAGGTCACTTTTTTTGATGACCTCCTCCAAAAATCCCCATGGAACCTCTCATGGTGTAGGGATGGGAAGGATTGATGCTCAACAAGTTTAAACAAAGAGACCTCCTTTCCTCTGTTGAATTAAAAGTTATCCTCTGGAGTTGTTTATTTTTATTTTCTTTTTGTCACTTTTTTTCTCGTATTTCTCTTCAACCTGGTAAACTTCTGAATGGTAAAAAAAAATCAAAATCAAAGCCAGTTCCATAGCCTTATATTTTCTCAGATAGGCCTATAATCTGAGAGACTTGGGGGAACATTTTGGAAGGAGAATGTGGAAGAGTATGTCTTGTTGACAATGCAATTGAGGTAAGCGGAAGTTGGTGATTATTGCAATCCTACCCTGTTTTAGATTCCTCAACCTCAAAGTCTCAGAACACAGACAGCATGGGAAGACTACCCACATATCAGCAAATCATTACTTTTTTATGGCTGAATAATATTCCAGTGTAGGGATATAACAGATTTTGTTTATCCATGCATTCATTGATAGACGTTTGGATTGTTTCCACTTTGGTCTATTATGAATAATGCTATTATAAATGTTCATGTATACATTTCTGTGTAAACATATATTTTTGTTTCTCTTGGGTATATACCTAGGAGTATAATTGCCTGGTTTATGGTAACCCTATCTATAATAATAAAAGGATAATATGCTAATTAGACAAGACAGCTGAATGACCTTCTGGACGTCTTTCTAGATGAAGCCGCAGAGTCGGAGGCTGAGGCAGAGGTGGTTAGGGGCGATCAGGCAGGCAGGCAGGCAGGCAAGCAGTTAGGGGAGATCAGGCAGGCAGGCAGAATGGTTAGGGGTGATCAGGCAGGCAGGCGAGCAGTTAGGGGTGACCAGGCAGGCAGTCAGAGGCAGTTAGGGGTGATCAGGCAGGCAGGCAGAGGCAGTTAGGGGCAATCAGGCAGGCATGCAGAGTGGTTAGGGGCGATCAGGCAGGCAGAGTGGTTAGGGGTGATCAGGCAGGCAGAGTGGTTAGGGGTGATCAGGCAGGCAGGCAGAATGGTTTTGGGCAATCAGGCAGGCAGGCAGGTGAGCGATTAGGAGCCAGTGGTCCCACATTATGAGAGGGATGTCCCACTGCCAGTTTAGACATCCCCTAAGGGGTCTCAGAGTGTGAGAGGGTGCAGGCTGGGCTGAGGGACCACCCCTAATCCTGTGCATGAATTTTGTGCACCGGGCCTCTAGTGTTTAAAGAAAAACAAGCCAGAAACACAAGGCCACATACTATATAATTTAACTCATTTAAAAGTACAAATAGGGAAATCTATAGACAGAAAGTATATTAATGGTTGTGTAAGGCTGAGAGTGAAGGGGAAAGTATAGAGGAGTGATAGCTAAAAAAGGCATCTTTTTGAAGTGATGAAAATGTTCTAAAATTGATCGTAATGCTGGTTGCACATATCTGTAAATATATTAAAAACCAATAAAGTATTCAATTCACTTTAGGTGAATTGCATGATATGTGAATGGTATCTCAATAAAACTGTTCAAATAATTGGGAAACACATTCTCATTAAACTAAAAAAAAAAGAAGTATATAGGAGCCTTTTCTAATAAGAACCATCAATCCATGCTTAACTTGGTTGTTCCTTCCAAGAAATCTTCCCTGACTCCCTAGCTGACCTGAGTGAGGCTCCCTACTGCTGACTATTATTGTAGTTCCTTCCACTTGCATTGGATTGAATGTATCTATTACTAGGCTGTCTTCACATTAAATTGTTATCTTTTTGGAAGATAAAGTATTAACATATTAATAGTTGATTCCCTGGGGTCACATACAGAGTCTGGAACATAATAGACAAAAAATAAATGTTATATGGATTAATACTCCAAATAATTTTCCTCCACTGCAGAATTATAGAGTTTTACTATGAAAGCATATACAAAAATATATAATTTTAAAAGGCTGATTCATTTAAAATGGTACTTGATTATCAGCTCCAGACATGGCCTCTTAAACTTATCACTAAAGTACTTACTTGTAAAGGACATAGATAAAGATCGAATTCACACCATTATTTAAAGGGACACTGACAATTTAGGAGCTAAGAATTTCAACTAATTATAATACTGATGGAGCTGGTTAAAATGAACCAATACAAAAACAAACATCAGTAAGTGCCCTGTTCATACATCATCTCTTGAAGCAGAAGAGTCCAATCCATGAAAGAAGTTAAAGAGATCATTTATCTCTGTCCTATTGATTTAGAATTCTCCAACTGACAGTTCCAGGCTTTTGTATAACAGGAAAATGGGCATCCACCTTTCCATGAGCAGCCATCGCTTGGTGGAGGTTATGCTTGATACACAAGAATACCATTCCACACCCCACATCTCCAAGTATAAAAAAATATCCATAAAGATAATAGCAATTCCAAAGACACATTAGGGGAATGTTGGCATTTATTTGTATCCGTTAGCCAGATATAACTGGGTCACTTTGTGGAGAGTCTTAGAGACATGATGTTAGAGCAAAAAAACCTAAATATTGCCCAGATTGTGTTGCTCAGTGGTTGAGCTATGAACCAGGAGACCACAGCTCAATTATTCCTGGACAGGATGCATGCTTGTGTTACGTGGCTTGATCCCCAATAGGAAGTATGCAAGAAGCAGCCAATCAATGATTCTCTCTCATCACTGATATTTCTATCTTTCTCTCTCCCTTCCTCTCTGAAATTAATAAAAAATATATTTAATAAAAACAAAAAAAATAAATATTGATGTCAAAATTTTGAAAAAGAATTTTATGTTTTTTATTTAACTATTTTAAAGAGGAAGCAAAGGGAAAATTACATTGCAAAATTTCATAATAATCTTTACCAAAATTTTCTTAAAAGAACTACAAGCAAATGCTCATGATATTTCTTTTTTTCTCTATCCTACAAAGTTTTATAAAATTCTGATTTTTCCTATGAAAACAAAAACAATCTTCTAAGATTCCATATAAAATAAGTTATATGTGAAGAAATAAATAAAAATAAGGATGGCCTTTCACTTCTCCATGAAATCAAATGTCTCAAGTCAATGGATTTTCATCTTTATATTTTGATAGAGAAAGCTTCCTATGCTACGAGTTTTTACAAGACAAAACATTGTTTGTATCAGTTACGGGTCACAGTTATATCTTTGCATTAGTCTATTTCACATTAGAGATTTCTTCAGGTATTGTGTGATCTTGGCTCACATTTCAACTTAAATTGCTAAAAAGCTTATTGAGTATGTTGGGTGAGGATATAAGCTTAACAGAGAGGTCTCTGGAAAAGCTATTTCATTTGGAAACCCCACACTGTTTTCTAGCACTGGTTAGATTTCTCAGAGAAAACTGCCTATCTCTTCCCAGAAATAGAAAAGAAAACAAACAGCTGTTAGAAATCTAGGAGTTAAACTGGGGATGAGGGTTGACTTCTGGGGACCACCTTTGAATAGGCAGATGGGCTTCTTCCCAGTTCCTCTGTGTTCAGTGCAGTACTCCCACCTGCAGCTGGGCATTTCATCCCTTGGAGAAGGTGCGGAAAAGGTTCTCAGAGAGGAATGTATCTTCTGCGCTTCTGCTGGCTGGCAGTGGAGTGCTGGAGGAGACACTTAGACTGCGGTTCGAGATCTTGGAATTAAACTGCACCTTCAAAAGACTTTCCAGGAATCATACTGTTTTCAGTGTTTCCTCCACACTCACTTCCAGAGTTACATTGTGTTGTCAATTCCTGCACCTTGCCGATTTCCCTCAGTACACATTGCATAGGTTTGTTGATTTCCTTCCTTCCAGTTTAGGGCTGAGCCTGGTGAGGACTGTTACCTTTACCATTCATCTTTTGCATCGCAACTTCCCAACTGTGTTACTGTCTCTTCTTTCACTCATGTCCTTGTGAATGAATTCATTTACGAATCCCCTTTATCATTTATTTGTACTAAATTTTATCAGGAAGTGAAATTGAAGTACGCTTCAGCCAAATCTATTGCTGTATTTATAATTATAAATAATCTAGCTACTAAGATAAATTCTAGTTGGTCACAATGCACTATTTTTAAAATTAATTTGCTAGTTTTGTTTGCTAAAATTTTATTAAGATTTTTGCACTATGTCCATAAGTGATATTTCCTTTTGGTTTTCCTTTTTCATACTGTTTTGGTGTAGTTTCAAAAGAAAGGGAACTGGACTGTTTTTATTATCTATAAGGATTTAAAATAGGAAATATGTGTTCCTGGATGTTTTGACAAAACATAACTGTGAAACTACCTGGGAATATTGCTTTTTCCAAAGACATGGATATTTTGCTACTAATTAATTACTTTAATTGTTACAGAGTTTATTCAGGTTTTCTATTTCTTACAAAGTCAGTTTTATTTATTATATTTACCCAAAAGGCAAAAGAATCTAAGCCTTTAAATTTTTAATCGTAACTTTTTCCGTGGAATTCTTATATAATTTTGTTTAATACTCTCTGCATCTACAGTTATGTTACCTTTATAAATTCATAGTTAATTTGTGCTTTCTCTTATTTTTACCAATCTACTAAGAAATTAAACTATTTTATTAATTCTTAAAAAAAGATTCTCTTTATTGTTTAGTTGTCTTTAAAGTCACTACTTTATCTTATTTCTTTTGTTTTATGCTCTTTGGCTTCCTCTGTTTTCCCTTGAACTAAACACTTAAATCGCTAATTTTTAGTAATATCTCTATTGACATATACATATTCTGAACTATAAATTTCCTCCTAAGGAACATTTTTGTCTGCATATTCCAGGTTTTTTTACATAAAGCTTGTACGTTCAACTCTAAAATATTGTAATGCCTGTTTTTATATTTTTTATAATTTATTATTTATAAATATAGTAGAGGCCCCATGCATGAATTCGTGCACAGGTGGGGTCCCTTGGTCTGGCCAGTGATCAGGGCTCAATGCTGGCCGGCCAGAGGGGAGGGACTGCAGGAGGTTGGCTGGTTGCAGGAGGTTGGCTGTGGGAGTGCACTAACCACCAGGAGGCAGCTCCTGCATTGGGTGTCTGCCCCCTGGTGTTCAGTGCGTGTCATAGCTACCAGCCAGTCATCCAATTGTCCAGTTGTCTGGTCATAAAGGTCACTTGGCTTTTATATATATAGACTAGAGGCCCGGTGCATACAAATTTGTGCACTCGGGGGCGGGGGGTCCCTCAGCCCAGCCGGTGCCCTCTCCCAGTCTGGGACCCCTCTGGAGATAACGACCTGCTGGCTTAGGCCTGCTTCCGGGTGGCAGAGGGCAGGCCCAATCCCTAGGTGCAACCCCTGGTCGGGCTCAGAGCAGGGCTGATTGGGGAGTTGGGGCACCGCCCCCTGTCATGCACAGAGCAGGGCGGATCGGGAGGTTGCGATGCCACCCTCAGTCACGCTCAGGGTAGGGCCAATTGGGGGGTTGGGGCACCGCCCCGTCACACTCAAGGCAGGGTCAATCGGGAGGTTGCGGCACCACCCCGTCATCCACAGAGCAGGGCCAATCAGGGGGTTGGGGCACTGCCCCCTGTCACTCACAGAGCAGGGCCCATCAGGGGGTTGGGGCACTGCCCCTGTCACTCACAGAGCAGGGCCCATCAGGGGGTTGGGGCACTGCCCCCTGTCACTCACAGAGCAGGGCCCAAAAGGGGGGTTGGGGCTCTGTATCCTTTCATGCACACAGCAGGGCCAATCAGGGGTTTGGGGCTCTGTCCCCTGTCATGCACAGAGCAGGGCCCATCAGGGGGTTGGGCACCACCACTCTCACACTCAGGGCAGGGCCAATGGGGAGGTTATGGCTCTACCCCATCACACACAGAGCAGGGCCCGTGGGGGGTGGGGGGTGGGGCGCCGCACCCTGTCACAGAGCTGCAGGGCGATCAGGATGTTGGGGAGCTCCTCCCTATCAGGCACAGAGCAGGGCTGATCAAGGGGTTGGGGCGCCTTCCCCTGTCACGAACAGAGCAGGGCGAATAGGGCGGTTGTGGCCCCGCCCCCTGTCACACACAGAGCTGCAGGGCGATCAGGGGGTTTGGGCGCTGCCCCCTGTCACACTGATCCCGGTGCCGGGAGGCCTCACGGCTCCGCTGATCCTGGGGCTGGGAGGCATATTACCCTTTTACTATATAGGGTAGAGGTCTGGTGCACGGGTGGGTGCCGGCTGGTTTGCTCTGAAGGGTGGCCTGGATCAGGATGGGGGTCTCCACTGGGGTGCCTGGCCAGCCTGGGTGAGGGGATGATGGCTGTTTGCAGCTGGTCACACACCCTTCAGGGTGGGGGTCCCCACTGGGGTGCCTGGCCAGTCTGGGGTAAGGGGCTGAGGACTGTTTTCAGGCTCGTGGGTGACTGAAGCTCCCAACCGCTCCTTTTTTTCTTTTTTATTCTGGGCCAGCTTTAGCTTTGAGGCTTGGCTCCACCTCTTAGGCCTCCGCTGCTGAAACCAGGTTTCTGGCCTTTGTTTACAATGTTGCGATCCTGCTGGCTGAAGCCCTGCGACTAAAGCAAGTTTCCTGGGTTTTGTTTAGCTTCTATATTTGTTACACAGTTGCTTAGAGTTGCAGCTCAGAGGCCTGCAGCGGCAGGCAGGGAATGTTGGAGTCCTACGTCACTGAAGCAAGCAAGCCTCATGTTAGTTTCAAGCTGCCTGGCTGCCGGCCGCCATCTTGGCTGGCAGTTAATTAGCATATCGCCCTGATTAGCCAATGGGAAGGGTAGCGGTTGGACTCCAATTACCATGTTTCTCTTTTATTAGATAGGATGGTGTGTGAATTCCCTTTTTGTTGTTGTTAATCCTCATCTGCGGATATTTTTTCCATTGATTTTTAGAAAGAGTGGAAGTGAGGGGGGGAGACAGACAAAAAGAAATATCAATGTGAGAGAGACACATCGATTGGTTGCCTCCCACAGGAGCCCCAACTGGGGCCGAGGATTGAGCCTACAACTGAGGTAAGTGCCCTTGAACAGAATCAAACTCGAGACCCTTCAGTCCACAGCTGAGCCAAATTGACAAGGGCTATGAAGCTAATTCTTACTTTTATTATAGTGCGGTAAGAAAAGACATCTGTGCCCAGCCTGTGTGGCTCAGTGGTTCAGCATTGACCTATGAACCAGGAGGTCACGGCACTATTCCTGGTCAAAGCACATACCCGGGTTGCAGGCTCAATCTCCAGTAGGATTCTGGCAGGTGGCATCTAACCAATTATTTTCATCATTGATGTTTCTCTCTCTCTCTCTCCCTCTCCCTTATTCTCTGAAATCAATAAGTAAATACATTAAAAAAAGATAAAGACATCCGTATAATTTTGTTTACTCACTATTCGTTGAGATTTAGTTTTTGGCCTAGTTGATGGCCAATTATTAAAATATTCTATATTTTACTTAAAAAGATGAATTTGTTGTAACAGTCCTTGAGAGATCTCTCTTCCCAATTTTGAACATTTCAATATCAATATTCATTTTGTCAATACTTGTTCTATAACTTTTGGGAACTATAAAACTACAGAGAATTTTTATGTTGCTGGTGAAAATTTTAAAATATTTATAATGACAAAACAAAAACCCTATCATTAAAATTTAGATTATACAAGTAAAATTCTACTATATGGAAATAAGTAGCCTTGAATTTAGATGGTAGGGAATTGTTTCTTTATTGTCAACATGATCATCTTTATCCTCAATAAAATTTTTTGGCTTGAAGTCTATTTTATCTAATAAATAGACTACAACAGATTTATTTTGATTCATAATTTCTTGTGTTTCTTTTTTTTTTATTCTGTCTCTTTACTTCAACATTTTGGTACCTTTACATTTGGGATCTTGGTTGGGGCAATGAATAGGTACACAGAAATTCAGAAAAAAAAAATTAGCTTTCTGGTAAATGACTTGGTTCTATGTTTAATTGATGGCTTTTTATCCTTAATAAAGCTTTTACCTTAAAGTCCATCTTGTTTATTATATTATAGTTCTACCACATTTGTAAACTACCCAAATTACTCAATATTATTATTGATTTTTATGGTCAGTATATTTGTAATTTCCCACAACTTCTCCTCCTAAACATGGCATACATTGTTTAGACATTCTTACTTGAAAGGTTATGAATAATAAATATTCATAGCCTTTCCCCAAAAATGTCTATATTTAATCTCATTCTTATATCATAATATATTAAACTGTAAAATTGTATGTTTGGGACAATTTTCTTTCAGTACTTTGCATATATCCTTCTTATTGTCCTCTGTACATTATAATTATCAAATTATTTTAAAAAACTTACCTGTCTTTTTTATCAGATTCTTTTTGTGTGTGTTTGCTTTGTTTTTCTTTTGTTTTACTATAATACTTTTTTTTTTTTTTGCTATTAAACCTTACCTGAGTATATTTTTTCCCCATTGATTTTTAGAGTGAGTAGAAAGGAGGAGGGGTGAAAGAGAGAGAGAAAAACATCTATGTGAGAGACACGTCAATTGGTTGCCTCCTGCAAATGTCCCAACAAGGGCCAGGGATCCAACTTGCAACCTAGGTACATGCCCTTGACAGGAATTGAACCCATTACTTCTTGGTGTGCAGGCTAATGCTCTAACGGTCCAGCAGTTCTCAACCTGTGGGTCGCGAACAATGAAAATACATCCTGCATATCAGATATTTACATTGCAATTCATAACAGTAGTAAAATTACAGTTATGAAGTAGCAACAAAAATAATTTTATGGTTGGGGGTCACCACAACATGAGGAACTATATTAAAGGGTCACGGCATTAGGAAGGTTGAGAACCACTGCCACTGAGGATACCGGCCAGGGCTATAATATTTTTTGAACTCTATGTTATTCATTCTGCTTGCAGCTCAGTGCACTTCTTAAATTGAGGAATAATGTTGTCCTATAATTTGTAAGACTTTTAGGCACTTGTGAGCATTAGTCATCTTTGTGACATCTCTGTGCTGATGGGTGTGTTAGTGCTATTCAACCTCTCCTTGAAGAGTAACCTTTTCTCATTGCCAACTTTGTACAAAGGTTTCCATTTCAAAATCTGTCCTAGATGAGTGTTAAAACTTCATCTCCTGGCATTAAGAACATCCAGAATTATTATCTTCATATATAAGTACATCAGATTGATAGATTACTCTACTAGCTTTTAATTCTCTATTGGGTTCTGGAACCAAGATTTTCTTTTTCTCCCTCCCTCCCTTTCTTCCTTCCTCCTTTTCTTTCCTTTTGTCTTCTACCAATGTGTGTGTGTGTGTGTGTGTGTGTGTGTGTGTGTATATATATATATATATATATATATATGTATATATATATGTATGTATATCCTATCTAATAATAAACAAACATGGTAATTGACTGTACCTTTGCTACACCTCCCATTGGCTAATCAGCGCTATATGCAAATGAGCCACCAACAAAGATGGTGGCTAATTTGCATACTGCAGGCAGGGTGGGACAGCATGAGCCGCCAGTGCACCGCCATCCAGGGCAGGCCCGGCCCCACCTTGCTGTCCCGCCCCAGAAGCCCCAGAAGCTGGCCCCGTCTTGCCGCCCGGGACTCGATAGGCAAGTCCCCGGGTGGCAAGGCAGGCTGGACCCAGAAGCCAAGACAGATTATGAGGGTGAATCAAAAACAAAACCCACTTTAAATATAAAGACACATATAGATTAAAAGTAAATGAATGCCGAAACCAGTTTGGCTCAGTGGATAGAGCGCCAGCTTGCAGACTGAAAGGTCCCAGGTTCGATTCCGGTCAAGGGCATGTACCTGGGTTGTGGGTACATCCCCAGTAGGAGATGTGCAGGAGGCAGCTGATCGATGTTTCTCTCTCATCGATGTTTCTAACTCTCTATCTCTCTCCCTTCCTCTATGTAAAAAAATCAATAAAATATATTTTTTTAAAAAAAGTAAATGAATTAAGCTGCAGCCTGTTTTGCTCAGTGGATAGAGCATTAGCCCGTGGACTGAAGGGTCCCAGGTTCAATTCCAGTCAAGGGCATGTACCTCAGTTGCTGGCTTGATCACCAGTCCCTATCAAAGCATGTGCAGGAGGCAACCAATCAATGTGTCTCTCCCTTTCCCTTCACTCTCTCTAAAATTGAATGGAAAACTATCCTTGGGTGAAGATGAACAAAAACAAAGTAAATGGATTAAGTAACATTAAAGAGATTATAAGAAAAATATATTCCAAATTTTGTTAGTTGTATAATGGTTATGTTTAAATTATTAACACCTAAGAAATTGGGTGAAGGGTACATATAATATGCTGTAGTATTTTATAGTTTTTTTACATGTATGAGATTATTTCAAATTAAAATATTAAAAATTAAAAATTAATAAAATGTTAATTGAAATGTATCTGCATTACATGAAAAATCTCCTAATTGCTTCTAGCATAATTTATTAAATTGTGCTAAAATTTACAAGGGTTCAATTAAAAAATATCTTAATTCTAAATGATATAATAGAAAATATATAATAGTGCAGTTATAAGCACTTATCTGAAAATAAAAATTTTAAAAAGTGAATTTAAAGAAGGGATTAGCCAAGAAAATATATGCACAACCCATGGACACAGACAACAGTATGGTGATGGCCAGAGAGAAGTGGGGGGCAAGAGCTGGGTAGAAGGGGGGAAAGGGGGGAAATAGGAACATCCTATATAATAATAATAAAAGGCTAATATGCACATTGACTGAATGGTAGAATGACCGGTTGCTATGATGCGCACTGGCCACCAGGGGACAGATGCTCAATGCAGGAGCTGCCCCCTTGTGGTCAGTGCACTTCCATATGGGGAGTGCCACGCAGCCAGAAGTTGGCTCATGGCTGGCCAGTGCAGTGGTGGTGGCAAGAGCCTCTCCCACCTCCGTGGCAGCACTAAGAATGTCCAACTAATGGTTTAGACCCGATCCCTTGGGGGCCTAAGCCTTTAGTCGGACATCCCCCGAGGGCTCCCTGGCTCCCAGAAGGATGTCTGACTGCAAGCTTAGGCCTGATCCCTCGGGGAGTGGGCTTAAGTCGACAGGTGGACATCCCCCAAGGGGTCCTGGACTGTGAATGGGCGCAGGCCTGGCTGAGGGACCCCCCCTCCAGTGCACAAATTTTTGTGCACCGGGCCTCTAGTGTGTATATATATATATATATACGTATATAGATATAGATATAGATATAGATATAGATATAGATATAGATAGATATATATAAATATAGATATATATATTGTAAAGATGTATATATATGTTTATTGCAAAGATTAAGTTTATTGTAAAGCATGCTGAGAATCTGCATCAGTTTTTTACTTCATGTTTCTACAACTACATATTATATTTATAACCTGGAGAGGAAAACAATCAAATGAATCCCTAGGAGTCTCATAACAAAAAGCTTATATGTTACATATTCTCATTTCTCCTTAATTTAGACACTAAAAGAAAATAAGGTGACTTTCATTACAAAAATAAGTCTGCTAACCCAGCTCTTGTGAAAAGATTCTAAGCCACTAAAGAGTGGCATAGACAAGGTAGACTGACTCTGCTGTAGGGCCCGGGCTGTCAAATCAAAGAAAAGCTCCCCTGTTTTCTGTCATCCTGATGTAGACTCGATGTCCTTAGCTCACCCTTTGCACAGTATGTGTGTTTAATCATTATAACGCCAGGAAGTGAAACTGAATCATACAGTTAAAGGTATCTGAAAGCTGTCAGTGCTTGGTACATTCCTAGTTTGTAATAAACTATGTTTTCTTGACAGGGTGAAAGAAGGGAGCATGTTGGGAAGACACAATTGGATTGATGTGGTATATAATGTGGTATAGCTAAAAGTTTCTATGGGAAACCAGCAGATTTTCCCACAGTTTCTCTTTCCCCAGGACTGTTTCATAAACTGTATTGATGTGGGGCAATTGGCTCATCCCAGCTTCTTCTATGCTAACATAAAGCCCAACAGTTCAGTCTGCATCAGAGTTGCCTTCCTACGGCATAAAGGATATGTTTTCTCTGTGATTCAGTGCTTCTGATCATAAGACATAAATATGACTTTGTGTATAGTAGCAATTTTTATCTGATGATATCAAAGGCTTTGTAAATATCAGATCCTTTAGGAGTTCAAGTGGTCACAAAGAATGGGGAATTGTATGTTTGAGAATTCAGTTACAGCTACAGACCACTCAGAGGATCAGGGAAAAGTTTCTTACTCCCTTAGAGGGTCTGATTCTCTATTGTATAAAATAGAAATAATATGATATAGAATCTAAGTAGCACAAAGATATACTTGTTACTAAGCTCAACTATGAAAAAAATTGAGATCATGTCAGATGAAAGGGAAGTTGATAATTCAAAATTTTATTGCCTGACATTTTTAAAGAAGTACTTCATATAAGGAACAAATGGAATATATATATATATACACACACACACACACACACACATATATATATATATATTCCATATTTAAAATTTTTACCTGTCCTTCTTCCTTCTTAAGTCAAATAATGACATGACCTTCAGAAAAAAGATATATAAAATACAAAGTGAAACGGGTATGGGATTTTAGAGGAACTGAGGGCTAGAAGCCTCCTATTTTAAAGACATTATCTAAGTTTATTCTCATAGTAATTCTGTGAGCTGATTTTATTATCCCTATTTTTCAAAAAGAAAAAGTGAGGATCAAAATGAGGTTAATGGCTAGTATAGGGCAAAACTTTGGTCTTGAACAAAAGCCTATTGTTTTTTCTTATGTGTTTGATTTTGCTTTGATCATGATTGATTCTAGATAAAGGCTATATTATTGGTCAATCATTGGGTAAAGGGAGATGTTTGACAAAAATAACAGAGTTTATATCTAAATGCTATGCGGACCAAGCTATATCCAATCTATTATTATAGAACTCTCAAGCTAAAGCCTTGCTAATCGCATCATAAATACAATACTATTTATAATGGGTTTAGGACTATGAGCCACTTTTATAGCACAAAGTTATTATAAAACTGTGCACAGTAATAAGAATTTTACATGTTATAATGATACAACTTCTAGAAAATGTTGTCCTAGTCCTTGAAGGTGATGAATTGAATTCCGATGACAAAAGAGTTGGGTTTCAATAATGAAGAAGCATTTTGTGTTTTTGTTTGTAATTGTCTTTCTATAAATCTTCCTTTATCTTATTTTCACCTAAAATAATTCTATTCATTTGTCCACATAAGCTTTAATATCTATACACCATGAGGTAATAGCATGCAGCTTTTAACTCACCTAAAAGTTCCCAAGTCATATCTATTTTTTACCTGCTGGTATAGAAGTCATTTTTTCTCATTTCTTCTGCCCTGCCTCTTTCAGTCATAATCAATTACTAGAAGTCTTAAATTCATGTTGTCATCTTTGCGTTTTGCTGCTCCCGCTGCCTGAACTATACTTTCTTCCCCTTCTTCTGTTTATTTATATCATTCTTCTGTCGAAATTCGGTTCAGGCATTATCTCTCCTCAGGCAACCTTTCCTGACAATCTAGTCTCTCCAAGTCCCTTCAGAGATAATCTGGGTTATATGTCTTCACTGTGTTTCCACAATTTCCTTCACACAAATTCTAACATATAGATCTCGTAAAAAGAACAGAGAGTGTAACCACACTGGTGTGTTCAATCCCTGGACCCATCAGTTATCAGTTGCATCTCCTTGGGTAAGTCATTTAACTTTTCTGAACCCCATTTTCTTGATCAGAATAACCATTTCATACAGTTCATTGCAAAGATAAATGATGTGAAAAACAGAGAGTAGGCATTTGTGCTAGATACCATTCCTTCGGCCTCCCAGGCCCATTCTTTGCCTTCTTTGCCCTGTTCTGGGCTCTAGGAGGCTTACTGATAAGAACCTCAGTAAGGGGCTCCAGGCTCCTTTGGCTTGAGCTTGGCTTCATCCACAGAAGTGCACAGGCAGAAAGATCAGAGGACAGAGGAAAGTGAAGTCAGGGTCAGGGTATTCAGTCCCCAAATCCCTCTTTGCCGGTTAGCCAGAGGTTGTCTGTATCCTTCTGCAAGATTCAGCTCCTGCCAGCTGGCTCAGTCAATACAGTGACCTTTGTGTTCCAGTAATTGTTTCCTTCCCTTGCCCTTCTTGCCTAGGGTACTACATTATCCCTTGTTCACTTTCTTTAACCCTGCTCCCAAAATTGTAAATAGTTCTTTTATGAAACTAACCCTCAAAAAGTCAGCTTGAGTGTGTCAGCTGTTTCCTGCCAGGACCCTGACTGATACCACATTCAATATTATTAATGACATGCACTTCACAAGCTGTCCTGTAATTGTCTCTTGATTTCTCTGAATCTCTTGCCAGAATGTGAACTACTTTAGAGCAGAGACCACGGCTCATTTGTCACTGTTATTCTCTGTTGTCACACACATTGTTTGGAAAAATAAAAACTCTCAATATTTGTTAACTGATTAAATGAAGAAACAAAGGAATATGTGTTATTCTGACTCCTTAAAAGTAGGACTGCCCTTTATTGCACTGGGTAATACAGGATGGGGCAAAAGTGAGTTTATAAGTGAGTGCATGCCAAACAGAGTTTATTCTTCTATTATTATTTATTTAGTATTGTATTATTCTTCATATGAACAACTGTAAACCTCCATTTGCCTCATCTGTATAAATACATGTTTTCTGTAATGAATGTGATTTTTTTCCATAAATAAAATTAGAGAGATGATTAAAATTAATGTTTTCAGTGCAAATTAATCTTGGGAACAGTCAACAGACCATCAGATTAAGTGTCATATGAAATTAACTTAAAAGGACAGGCAGGACTCTAAACTCTAAAGACAGCACAAAAGTTGGGATTAGGTAAAAATGTTTATAAGCCTATACTTAGTTCAGTAATCTATGTAACTACTTGAAAAAAAGTAAAATGAGAAGGCAAGCATTCTATAGGCTATTTAGGTAAACATGTTTTCAATCATTGTCTTATATAGGACATTCTGCATCCATTTGCAAAGACATCACTTGAAGCATAACCACTAGGTTCAATTTCTTCTCTTCCCCATAAGTGATAGGCTAGTTATGTTAAGTTAGTGGGAGTGGGAATAATGTTAGGAATTACACTCTTTATTCTATTTATCACAGGGATCAAGAGATATGCAGGAACAATAGGAACTGTTCAGAAAAAGACAATTGGTTTCAAATGGCCAATCTGAAATTGTGGGTTGTGATGGGAGCTCAGATTTGAAATGAAAATAGTTTAAATGTTAAGACACAAGAGATTGATTTTGTGAGTGTACTTTGTTATTTATACTAAAGCTATGGAAAAGCAGCATTATTTTAACAACATTTGGAAGTGGGCCAGGCCAGCATTATCACTTCCATTTTAGAACTGTGAAAGGTTAAAATCAGAGAGGTTAGGTGCTTGGCAAAATATCACAGAACATGGCAGAATCAGAACTAATTTGAATTAATGTGTGACCCAGTGTTTTCCAGCTTACCAGGTTGACTCTTCTAACCCAGAGTTGACCAGTTGTCTACCTGACTCTATCATAGATCCATTTTTTTAAAGCCTATTTTCTTTCTAAGAGTTCTATGTGTTTACTTTCCATTATAATACATTTAGTTATGTTGTTTTTTACCCTTTTATGATAATAATAGATTTTTTTTTTATGAGACACTGGCTGTGCTGTCTCTCAGCATCCCCTACAGTTCTGTCTGTCTTCCTACTTACCCATTTTTTATGATGTGTTTAAACTAATACCCATTGTTCCTGCAATGCTTTGCCCTTTGTTAATGCTATTTAGATCATTAAGCGATAGTAAAACTAGCTCTGGGTGTAGTAGAATAGTGCACAATCAGGAAATGGACAAAGATTAATACCCTCTGGATAATTTATAGACAATCAATTGAAGCAAAGAAAATACAAGTCATTCAGCACTGTGGTAAGCACAATTTGCTTAACAGCCAACAGTCTATGAGAATCAATGTTGAAGGGAAATTTAGTGTATGATTGAGGTAATCTATTGCAAAAGACAACCTTTAAACTAGAACTGGAGATAACTAAGATCATCTATCTATAAATCTAGAAGCTTATCAAAGATAAGGCAAATACCCAAAGATGACCTTCATAATAGTTATGAGCATGAGAATATGGCAGAAGCAAAATATGACATCAAGATCAGATAGAAACAGGATTAGTACAGCAAAGTGTAATCAGCAAGTAAAACTGCATTAACATAGAAGGTAACAATAAAATAGAGTACTTTTGTGAGATTTTGACGGATATGACTTCTGCAATTTAATGGTAGTTTGATCTTAATTATTAACATCAGTTTTCATGACTATAGGCGGTTATATGTACCTTGCAGGCTTGTTTGATTACATTTTTAAAAACTGTATGTGAAATGCCTAGATCAAAGTGGACATCCGATAAGTAATTTTGCATGAAAATGATTGTTGAATAAATCCTACGTAAATACTGGTCCTCACCTTTTGCTCAGCTAAGCCTCTATCAGAGTACTGGCAAAATGTGTCCCTTTCTTCCATCAATCTCTTTTCACGGGGGCCTTCTCACTTTTAGCAATCTACGCTGAGTTTACTGCTGGGTTCTGCTCTCCTGACTCAGTATCTGATACTATGCTCACAATGGGAGCTAGTATCATTCATACTTTTTCCTATCTTCCTCCAACTCTGCCTTTCCTGTCTCTAAAATGGTACAATCTGATCTTAAAAAATCGTTACTAGCCTAAAATGATATGATTTATTAAATCAGTATAGTGGTTTTATGGATACTCATTTTATTATTTATCTTCTACATGTTTAAAATTTTAGAACTTTAAAATACATTTCACAAGGAAAATGAAGAGCAAATAGATCTATCCATTCATCAATCCATGCATTTGCCATCTAATGAAGATATTTTTAAAGTGCCAGACTCTAAACCAGGTACTTGGCATTAAATCACATTTTTGCCCTCAAAGGATTGGTCTGAAGGAAGCATCAGACAAATTAACAGATTATTGCAATGTATTGTGATGATTACAATGACAAAGGTGAACTTAGGTTACAATGAGAGGATAAAAAAAAAAAAGAAGTCCCTCACCCATCTTTTTTTTTTTTTTTAAATATATTTCTTTATTGATTTCAGAGAGGAAGGGAGAAGGAGAGAGAGAGATAGAAACATCAATGATGAGAGAGAATCATTGATCGGCTGCCTCCTGCACACCCCCTACTGGGGATCGAGCCCACAACCCAGGCATGTGCCCTTGGCCGGAATCGAACCTGGGACCCTTTAGTCTGCAGGCTGATGCTCTGCCCACGGATCCAAACCAGCTAGGGCCCTCACCTATCCTTGAAGGAGACCTGTAGTTACAGTGTGACTAGATTGTGCAAGTGAATAAAAGAGAAAAGCATTCTTAGAAGGACAGAGAGCATGTGCTAAACTCAGAATTCTAAGGAAGCATGACATCTTGGTGTAATGGCCAAAGTTCAGTATCTTAGAGAATCAGGTTTTAATTAGAAGAAAAGGGAAAGTGAAAATGTCAGGTAGAGAAGAAGGGGCTAATTTGTAATAATGAAAACTAATTATATATAACTATTAAAGTAGTTATTTGTTAGTTATTAACACTGTGAAGGTCTAAAAGTAATGAGAACCCTGTAGCAATGAACTCTACGAGCACCTGATTTGTGGTTTTTAATAATAACAGTTAACATTTATTGAGTGCTTATATATGTCAGAATTTGTATTATGTGTTTAACATGTACTATAACATGTGAAAATGCATGTTAAACACTCCAAAGAGCTCCAAAGAACCTTATGTGACAAGGCTAAGAATACTCTGGCAGTAATATGTTAACTATGAAACAAATCGTAAGTATATGCTTAAAATGAAATTATTGAACAAATCATAAATATATCCTTATTATCCTTCCCCTATTTTTATTGCCATAGGGCCTAAGAACTAATAACTGGCAGACTTTGGATAAAAACTTAGGGTGTGCCTTCATACCTTCAAATCCAAGGGAAATTGAGGCTTGTGAATTACACAACTTTGTGTCCCCCAGGTATCTAGTATAAGACCTTGGCATGGTAGATGTTCAATATTTATTGAATAATGAATGAGTCTAAACTTAAACTGTAGAGAGTTGATAGCTACATATTTTCCCTTCAACTCTACACATGAGTACACATAAATACAAACATGATCATTATTACCCAACATATCATAATGTAGCTTGGTTGATGTCTACCAATTAGCTGAATATTGGGCAAAGATGTATCAATTTTTACCTTGAAAAGAAACATACCAAATACATAAAAGTATAGAAGTCATCATGATAGTTAAAACAAATATGTATATAAGTTATGATTAGAGGTTGTTAAGGCACCAAATCATTATTCTGGAAATTGATAAAGAACAAGAATTGAGCATTTACCCTTCCTTTTTTGTATGTATGTCAAAGGAAAACTTATTCTTTACAAAAAAATACAATTAATAAATGCATGTAAAAGTAGAAAGTTCACTATTATTGTATTTTTTTAAAATATATTTTATTGATATTTTTACAGAGAGGAAGGAAGAGGAATAGAGAGTTAGAAACATCAAAGAGAGAGAAACATAGATCAGCTGCCTCCTGCACACACCCTACTGGGGATGTGCCTGCAACCTGGGTACATGCCCTTGACCAGAATCGAACCTGGGACCCTTGAGTCCGCAGGCTGACGCTCTATCCACTGAGTCAAACCGGTTAGGGCTATTATTGTATTTTTTAAATGAAACAATGGATGTAGGAAACAATTATCAGTAAATAATGAAACCATGAGGTAAAATTTTGTCATGGAACTATACAGTAGATAAGACAGTCTGAAAGCACTTCAAACCACTGATCAAATTAAAAAAAACTGCTACTGCAAAACCATACAATTGGTTCCTCTGCTGTCTTTGAGAAAGTAGTGCACAGCAAGACTGTGAAGTAACTCTTAACAAAAACAGTAACAAAATTGACGCTGAATTTAACCAACTCTCTAGATCTAATTCCTAATTATAGAAAATGCAAAAGATTGTTATTGAAAACCTATGAGATGATAGAAAATACAGGATAAAGAAACATGTCTAGTGATACCATAGGGATAAAATTAGGCAACCCTGCAAAGTGGGGAAATTCTACAGGACAAAATCCAGTTTCTTCTATATATAAATTGCATATAAAAAGAAGAAAAAAAAACGCAGATATTTTTAAACTTAAGAAATACACTAACCGAAAGCAATGTATAGACCTTGTTTGGATCTTGAAAAAAATTTTTTTCTTAATATAATTAAAGTAAATTAATCACAGACTTAAAATTAGATGGTACTACTAGTAAGGAATTATTGTTCTCTCTTTTTGTCTGAGATGCTGTACTGCTATTGTGGTTATATTTTTAAGTCCTTACTTGTTAACTATGTATACTGAGAGGTTATAGAGAAAATATGAAATTAGTTTTAAAATACTAAAGAATTTTTTTTTTATTTTGGTGGGACAGAAGAAACAATCCCTAGAGAAAGGTAATAGTTGATGATTTTTTAAATTGAATTTATTGGAGGGACATGAGTTCACAAAACCATACAGATTTCAAGTATATAACTCAAGTTGTTGAATCTTGATGATGGGTACAGGAGAACTCATTATTTTTTTTCTAGTTTAACTATTTTAAGTATTTCCATAGTAAAAGTTATTTTTAAAATGGGAGTTATTCAAACTGAGCTGATTATGTTACTTATACTCAATAAATTGTAGCTACTTTTAAAATCGAACAAACCTAGAGAAGAATGTTTAAACTATCATCAAATAAATAAGCAGAGACAAATGATCAGAGTGAGGGAAAAGAGGAAGGTTGACTAGGTCAAAACCAGTGAGTGTGTGAATGATCAACGCAAACCTCAGAAAATAGAGGATAATTGTGGCTAGACAATAGCTTAAACTTGCAAATTCAATATGTTTAAAATGAACCCATATTCAATTCCCATGAACATTTTATCCTTGATTATTTCTTATTTTAGTTAATGGCACAAGCCAGAAACCTAGATGTTAACCCCAAATCTTGTTCCCCTTCCCCTTTCATTCTTCTTGAATTCATCCCCTATATGTCTCTCAAATCCACCCACTTCCATCTATCTCATGGATCATCACTCTGGTTCAAGCCACATGATTTCTTGCCTGGATTATTCCAAAAATCTCTAACAATTATTTCTACACTTACTCTTGCTCCCACCCCTCACATCTGTTGTCATCTCAGCAGCTTGAGTAGAATTTTTTAATTTGCACATGATAATTTCAAAACTCTGCTTTAAACCATTTAAGGACTATGCTCTCATCTACATATATACCTCCATACTTATATCACATCTCCATAGCTTTGTGGGATATAGCCACCTTAAATGTCCTTGAACATGCCATGATTCTTTCACTTTGGGGTCTTTTCTTAGGATATAACCTTTTTATCTGGAATGCTCTCATATCCACTATTCTCTTCACTGACCAGACTTCTACTCATCTTTCAGAGGTCACTTGAAATGTGACTAATCCCAGAAAACCTTGACTCTAACTCATGAGACTACATAGGTCCTGCCATCTTCCCTCATAGTTCTGTCCATAGTAACAGCTTAAAAAGTCATTTAACCAGAGGGGGGAAACTATTGAAAATCTATGTACATAGTTATAAATATGATTCAAAATTACTAAAATTAAAATATTATCATAGACATTAACATGCTTCACAAGGTAGAAACCTCTCTATTGTGCTGACCATGGCATCCCCATCGCTCAGCAGCTCAGCATATGCCAGATAATAGATGCTCAACAAATATTTGCAAAGTATTTACTGAGCCCCTAATTTTGGTTAATAGAGTATTGCATTAACTGATGGATTGACTCATATAATAATCCTCCAGGAAAGGATAGTGAGGAGATAGAAGAGGTCTAGGTAGTCAGGGATGAGACCATAGGCAGGAAAGACTAGCCCGTGGTTGGCAAACCTCGGCTCGAGAGCCACATGCGGCTCTTTGGCCCCTTCAGTGTGGCTCTTCCACAAAATACCACGTGTGGGCGCACATGTACAGTGGGATTGAAACTTCATGGCCCATGCACAGAAGTCGGTATTTTGTGGAAGAGCCACACTCAAGGGGCCAAAGAGCCGCATGTGGCTCGTGAGCCACGGTTTGCTGAGCTGCAGTTTGCCGACCACTGGACTAGCCCCAGTTAGGCAGGAGTTGCTAAGGCAATCCGGCTAGGTGGAAGAAGGGTGCATGCCAGAGATGTGAGCTTTAAAATGTATGGATGTTGCTAAGGCAGAATTTTGTGAAAGAACCAATCAGAAGCCAGCAAAACATAAATCTGCCCCTAGACCAGCTGTGGGCAAACTACAGCCCGCGGGCCGGATCCGGCCCGTTTGAAATGAATAAAACTATTGAAATAAAAGACCGTACCCTTTTATGTAATGACTAGAGGCCCAGTGCACAAAAATTTGTGCACTCGGGGGGGGGGGGGAGTGGGGGTCCCTCAGCCCGGCCTGTGCCCTCTCGCAGTCTGGGACCCCTCAGGTGATAACGACCTGCTGGCTTAGGCCTGCTCCCGGGTGGCAGAGGGCAGGCCCAATCCCTAGGTGCAGCCCCTGGTCGGGCTCAGAGCAGGGCCGATTGGGGAGTTGGGGCGCCTTCCCCTGTCATGCACAGAGCAGAGCAGATTGGGAGGTTGCGATGCCACCTTCAGTCACGCTCAGGGTAGGGCCGATTGGGGGGTTGGGGCACCGCCCCCTGTCACGCACAGAGCAGGGCCCATCAGGGGGGTTGGGGCTCTGTACCCTGTCACGCACAGAGCAGGGTCAATCAAGGGGTTGGGGAGCTCCCCCCTGTCATGCACAGAGCAGGGCCAATCAGGGGGTTGAGGAGCTCCCCCCGTCACTCACAGAGTAGGGCCGATAGGGGAGTTGGGGCACCGCCCCCTGTCACACTCAGGGCAGGGCGGATCAGGGGGTTGGGGCGCAGCCCTCTATCACCCACAGAGCAGGGTTGATCAGGGCGTTGGGGCGCTGCACCCTGTCACACACAGAGCCACAGAGCAATCAGGGGCTTGGGGAGCTCCCCCCTATCAAGCACAGAGCAGGGCTGATCAGGGTGTTGGGGCGCCTTCCCCTGTCATGAACAGAGCAGGGTGGATAGGGAGGTTGTCGCCCCGCCCCCTGTCACACACAGAGCCGCAGGGCGATCTGGGGGTTTGGGCGCTGCCCCCTGTCACACTGATCCCGGTGCCAGGAGGCCTCTCGGCTCCGCTGATCCTGGTGCTGGGAGGCATATTACCCTTTTACTGTATAGGATAGAGGCCTGGTGCATGGGTGGGGCTGGCTGGTTTGCCCTGAAGGGTGTCCTGGATCAGGGTGGGGGTCCCCACTGGGGTGCCTGGCCAGCCTGGGTGAGGGGATGATGGCTGTTTGCAGCTGGTCACACACCCTTCAGGGTGGGGGTCCCCACTAGGGTTCCTGGCCAGTCTGGGTGAGGGGCTGAGGGCTGTTTTCAGGCCAACTGAAGCTCCCAACTGCTCCTTTTTTTCTTTTTTCTTTTATTCTGGGCCAGCTTTAGCTCCTGCTCCAGCTCTGAGGCTTCTGCTGCTGAAAGAAGGTGTCTGGTTTGTTTCAGTTCTATAATCGAAACACTGTATAACTCCAGCTCTAAGATCCTGGCCTCGCTGAAAGCAGGTTTCTGGGGTTTTGTTTAGCTTCTATATTCATTACAATGTTTCTTAAACTGCAGGCTCAGAGGCGGGCAAAGCAGGCGGGGAGCGTTGGTTTCCTCCGTCACTGAAGCAAGCAAGCCTCATGTTAGTTTCAAGCTGCCTGGCTGCCGGCGGCCATCTTGGCTGGCAGTTAATTTGCATATCTCACTGATTAGCCAATGGGAAGGGTAGCGGTCGTACACCAATTACCATGTTTCTCTTTTATTAGATAGGATGTTTACTTTGAATTTATATTAGTTCACACAAACACTCCATCCATGCTTTTGTTCCGGCCCTCCGGTCCAGTTTAAGAACCCATTGTGGCCCTCGAGTCAAAAAGTTTGCCCACCCCTGCCCTAGACCAAGAATTATAACCAGCAACTGCTTGGGCCCCCACCCTGCTACTCTCTGCTGCAGGGAGTCCATTTATCTTTCAATAAACTTTGCTTTTCTTAACATCTTAAGTGTGAACTCATTCTTGATTTTGCCAGACAACAAACTCGGACTCGATCACAGCACTTTGGTTTCAATAGGACACTCAATTCTATAAACCAGAGACATAGAGGATGTACAACTATAGTTCAGAGAATAACTAGCCTAAATGAGGTTTGACCTTTAAGAAGTTTGTATCGACAATAAGACATGTACATATGGGCCAGAGGAGTTAGTGTCCTATATTTCAGAATAACAACAAGGTCTGTTAATTTAAAGAAATCAACCTTGTAAAAGAAATTAAGAGGACGAACTACATTTTAGCCATTCCTCTGAGGACACTCTGAAGATTAAGAAAACAGACTTGGGTTGTAGACACAGAAGCCCAGGGGTGTGATGGAGGCTCTCTAAGTTATTTACTGAGAAGCCTGATAGGGGGCAAGTGTAAAGCAAAATTCTTCATTAAGTTGAACATGAGAAGTTGAATTCTGTCTGCAAGTAGATGGAACAGAATTACAAAAGGCCCCATGTGGTTAAAAGTAATACAGATTCAAGACTCCCCAGAGACAAGGAGCATGTTTTAATCTCTTTGTGGCTGTGAAAAGGAGGAAGAAAAAAGATTAAGCCTCCTTGTGGAGATCATGTGATGACTTCCTGATCCCAGCCAGAGGCAGCATTCCCATGGAAACTTCTCTTCCTCCTCACCCACACACTGCTCTTTTCAACACTGGTTTGAGTCTCACAAGAGTTGTATGGAGGAACCTTGACATTTTTCCACCAGATCCACTCCAGCAGAAAAGGAAGAGAGCAGACAAGGCTGATATTTCAAGGTCACCAGGATAATGATGACCTTCCCTAGAACCCTGCAGCCAAGAGCCCTGGCACCGCTGCTTTCCTCAGTTTTCACTTCTCTCACTTGTTCTTTATATTCCTGGGACCACCCAGCTTTGAGTATGGAGTAGGATAAGGAAAGTGAGAAGTCTCAGAGAGGCAACTTTGATTTGACTACTCTTATCCTCTAATTCACCTTAGTTCAAACTAGCTAGTTTTTAAGCCCCTCCATGGGGAGCCTATCTGAATCCAATGCTCTAATTCTGCCAATGGAACACAGCTCCCACCTCCATAGTTTTGCCTACCTGAAGTAATGTCTCAATTCTCATTAGTCTTTCAAACTTATCCCCACCATTTAAGGTTTTATTCAAGGCACTCCCTAAATAAAACGTGAATACTATTAATTAAAAAACAACTACTATGCAATTCTTTCAAGGATCCTCAGTTCACAAGATGTCCTACCATTAAAAGTCTTGTGTACTGCCTGGCTGGTGTGCTAACATCAACCTGTCAACCGGAGGTCAAAGTTCAATTCTGGATCAGGGTACATGCCTGGGTTGTGGGCTCAACCCCCAGTAGGAGGTGTGCAGGAGGTAGCCAATCAATGATTCTCTCATCACTGATGTTTCTCTCTCTCTCTCCCTTCCTCTCTGAAATATATATATATAGAGAGTCTCAGGTACTTATGATCTATACTACTCATTTGAAAACTAATGTAAGTGGTAAAGTTATATTTCTATTCATGCATTTTAATTTATCCAGTTCACTATACACCCAGAGAAAGAATTCCTGAAAGAATTTATATGATCAATAAATATTTGTAGAATATAGGGTGTCCCCAAAATGTATACACACACATTGAATAATTATAAAGGCTGTGTTTATTAAAATACATTTCATTTTTAAAATTGAGCTATCAGCTGTTAGAGTGTATATACATTTTTTTTGGGGGGGGGGGAAACCCTGTACAATAATTCTTTTTCATTCACTCACTAAATTGAAAACTTTGCAATGACTACAGCATTAAAAACAAAAAGAGTTTCCTTTGGAATTTTAAATAGTAAAAGTCCTCAAAATAAGACAGGTCATCTGCTTATCAAAGTTACTTATCCTTAGGAATTGTCAGAAAATGAGTACTTAGAGAGCTAGCAAGCGGCCAACTGCATCAAGATAATCAGGGAGGAATAGCAGAAAGATTTTTGTCTTTATAGAAAATAAAGAAGCTGCAATATAATCATATATAAGAAATAATCTTTAGGCTCTGAAAAGATTTTTTTTTCCCCCAAAGCTGACCTGCAAATGCTGTGGCCTATTCTATTTACGGTCTCTGAAAAGCATTTACCTTACAACCATTATATCTAACACTTCCTGAGTTTTCTTAATAGGAGAAGCTCTGTTACTGACACTACTTATTTTCAAATTCAAAGCATCATTCACTTCATAGTCAGTGAACTGGGTTTACATAGATCAGGCATTACTATCATTAATAACATTATTTTATTAGCATTCTAACCATAAGAAACTATTAATGGTGGAGTGTTTCTCGCTTTAACGTAGGGCTATCCCACTTGCAGGATACATGCCAACTCTAAAGAAAAGTTAGTCATGTGGGTTTCAGAAGATGAAAGCTTAAGATCATCAAACATTGAGAGTGTTTGATGCTGGAGGAGGGAGTGGCATTATATAGGACTTAGCCAAAACATGTGATAGTCACTGGAAGGTTAGCTGAAAGAAAATTGTGTTGCTCAATTGCACAGCGCAAACAGGCCTTGTGAGGACTAGAGGAAGAATGCTACCTGCTGTGTTGTACTGCCTGCTGTGGAGTTTCCAGACCTCCGAAGGCCAATTCCCTCGAGCCTGTGTGTCCTCCAAGAACCTGATAGAGAAGGAATGCTGCCCACCATGGAGTGGTGATGGGAGTCCCTGTGGCCAGCTTTCCGGCAGGGGGTCCTGTCAGGACGTTGTTCTGTCCAATGCACCCCATGGGCCTCAATTCCCCTTCACAGGGGTGGATGACCGGGAGTCTTGGCCCTCTGTCTTCTATAACAGGACCTGCCAGTGCTCTGGCAACTTCATGGGATTCAACTGTGGAAATTGCAAGTTTGGCTTTTGGGGACCAAACTGTACAAAGAGACGACTCTTGGTGAGAAGGAACATCTTTGATTTGAGTGTTCCAGAGAAGAACAAATTTCTTGCCTACCTCAATTTAGCAAAGCGTACTACCAGCTCAGACTATGTCATCCCCATAGGCACCCATCGCCAAATGAATAATGGGTCAACACCCATGTTTAAAGACATCAGCATTTATAACCTCTTTGTCTGGATGCACTATTATGTGTCAATGGACACACTGCTTGGGGGGTCTGAAATCTGGAAAGACATTGATTTTGCTCATGAAGCGCCGGGTTTCCTGCCTTGGCACAGATTCTTCTTATTGCTGTGGGAACAAGGCATCCAGAAGATAACAGGGGATGAGAACTTCACCATTCCATACTGGGACTGGAGAGATGCTGAAAACTGTGACATCTGCACAGATGAATTAATGGGAGGGCGCAACCCAGCAAACCCTAACCTTCTCAGCCCAGCGTCCTTCTTCTCCTCTTGGCAGGTAAGATGTGCTGGACATACAGTATCAGAGCATAAAGGAGACTTAGTAATCACTTCTTCAGGCAGGGCTGTGTAAGCCTCCCTCCTCACCTCTTCTGCCAAGAGTAGAAAAGGTCTCCCATTAAGAACTCTCAACATACCTGGTATTTTTCCTTTAGTGCACACTTCACAATTGTAGTTACATAGATATCTGAGCTTATCCGTCTGATATCTTCTACCAGGTTCCTAAGGTCTAATAAATACAGTATTTGACTCATCCCCCAGCATCTAGGATGGTGACTGGCAAATGGTAAAGGCTTATTAAATATTTGTTGAAAGAATGGATGAATGAATGTTTAGATGATTAAATAAATGATCTACATCAGTGTTTCTGAAATTTTCTTCATAACAAAATCCATACGGAGCACATATTAAAGTACAAATCCCTGGCCTTATCACAAACCCTTTGATTAGAATCTTTAGTGGAGGGTCCTAGGGAAGTATTATCATTTGCTAAATGTCTGGGGATTAATAGGCAGGAAAATTGGGGGACTATTCTTTAGATTAAATCTTCTTTTTAAAAAACATACAAGAACCCTAAGGCTCAAGTAGGTAAATAATAAAAACAGCTGTTTTGGCTGGTGTACTCAGTGGTTAGAGCACCAGCCCACACACCAAAGGGTCTCGGGTTCGATTTTCAGGTAAGGGCACTTTCCTGGGTTGCAGGTTCAATCTCTAGCCCCGGTCAGGGTGAGTGCGGGAGGCAACCAATGGATTTGTCTCTCACATCGATGGGCGCCCCCTTCGTCCCCTGCCTTCTTCCCCCCCACTCTCTCTAAAAATCAATGGAAAAAATATCACTGGGTGAGAATTAACAAACAAGCAAACAAAAAACACAAAAAAATAGCTAATCTTTACTGAGCATTTAGCATGTGTGCAGCCCTGTTGGGTTTTGTACATTAACTGATTTAATAGCTTTACTAACTTTTCCCATCTTAAAGATTAGAAACCTAAGGTATAAAAAGATATTAGGTAACTTGTGCAAGATCACAGAGCTAGTTAGTAGCAGAGACAAGATTTATTCTCAGGTAGCTTGGCGTCATGGCTAGTCTATACTATTTTCAAGGATATCACTGCTATGGTGTCTTTAGCCGAAGGATCCGGCTCATTCTGTCTGACGTATTTCAATCGGCTGCAGAAGAAATTAGCTCCCCGCTCCCTAAAGTGTGCACACTTAGAGGTACAAGATAAGGGATTGCTATTTTGAAATTTAATTTCTATTTCTCCTCTTCTAAATTTTTCTCTCTGAATTAGGGACAAAAGGTAACCAAATAAATATGCTTTTTAATTATTTACCATTTTAAACCACAAGGTAGAAGGAATGCTTTTCTGCTTGTATTCCAAACATTTCTATTATAGCTGTTTTGTCTAGCAGTGCTTTATGGAACTAAGTCCACTATTTACATAAGATGCAAAGAATCTTATATTTGCATTTTGCACTCTGCAGTTTCCAAATGTGGATGGCTTCCCATCTGTCCCCGAACCCCCAACCCCTGCAACACAGACTAAGTTCACACACTTTCCAAATGGAACCTATTGAAGTTCATTGAAAAAATGGTCGCTGTATAATATCTGTGGTCACTAATGTCAGCTATTTATCAAGATTAATGAGTGTGTTTGTGTAGGAAAGTCTGGAAAAAGAGGTCCTTGCAAAAAGAAATCTATTTCAATAAGCCTTCAGACCTCCTGCCTTAATCTATAAAGTACAAAACTCTCATCTAGCTCTCACAACCTTTGTTACTGCTTAAAATATTGCTAAGGTTGGATGTGGGGTTTTCAGTGAGTTATAATGCTTTCCTTAACTATGCAGCTTCACTTGACCCAGAACGTCAGGAGGATTATCTAAATTACCAAAAAAAAAAGTTATAATATCTAATAGATGGATATTAACTGGTATTTAATTACATGAGATGCATGCTCCTTAGTAATACCAGAATTATATTTGTAATTATTTTCAAATCATTTGTTAATTATCGAGTGGAAAATTGTTCCTTTTTTGCTTTTATGATTGCAGCCAATTTTATTTCTACATAAAAATAAGGTCTAATAAGGTCTAATAAGTAAGTGTTGGACTAGATTGTTATAACATTAGGTTCAATGTAGTTCTATGTTTAACCTGCTATGTAGTAACTGGTGTTAAAAAATGAAATAGGGTATAGGGTGGACAAAGGCCATTGATGAAAACTAAGCAAATGGTAGTTTAAATAAGGAAGGTGAAGTGAATGAACATTTGTATTCACCTACTGTGAGTGGTATCACTGTGTGAAGTGACAATGAAAACCAATTCTAGTTGTTTGTTTCCATTTATTCACACAACCTCTCGTGTTACAGTCCTTTTAAAATTAAGATCATTTTAAAAAATATTTTAATTGATTTTAGAGAGAGAAAGGGAGAGAGATAGAGAGATAGAAACATCAATGAGAGAGAGACATGGGTTGTCAGTTGGCTGCCTCCTGCACACCCCCTACTGAGAATTGAGCCCAAAGCCTAGGCATGTGTCCTAACTGGGAATGAAACTGTGACCTCCAGGTTCATGGGCCGATGCGCAACCACTGAGCTAAACGGGGCAAGATCAGTTATTTATATTGATTAATTCAGTAATTCTCAGCATTGAAATCATGTAGGGAGCTTCAAAAACCAAAACAAGCCCTAGCTGGTCTAGCTCACTGGATAGAGCATTGGCCTTCTGACTCAGGGTCCTGGGTTCAATCACAGTTAAGGGCACATGCTTGGGTTGCAGGCTCAATTCCTAGTAGGGGGCAGGCAAGAGGCAGCCAATCAATGATTCCCTCTCATCATTGATGTTTCTAACCCTTCCTCTCTGAAATCAATAAAAATACATTAAAAATATTTTAAAAACAAAACAAAAAAAACTAAAAGCAATTGCATGGGCTCCACGCATCGAATTTCTAACAGAAAATCATATTCAGTTGGTCTACTGTGAAGTTTAGGCACCTGCATTTTAAAGCCTTCTCATGTGGTTTTAATGTGCAGCCAGCACTGAGAATCACTGATTCAATTAACATGAGATTGTTCTGATATTTCTTCCACTTCATAAACTCAGCTTCTGTAATAAACACACCACAGGGGTCAATGCTTTTGCCTGAATTGAACACTCAGATCAAGAACTGGACTATTTTGTGTGAGATAAAATCACAAAGGCTTCATACGAATTAAGACCTTCCAAATCTGCTAGCTTGACAGTTCCTTTGATACAGAGCCTCCATTCCCCCCCCCCCCTTTGCTTTCAGTATGTTTAACTGAAAGCAAGGGGGGGAATAGAGGTTTCAGAGATTCATAGCATTTGTGAACTCTGAGACTAAGAGACCGGTCAGTAGTGTCTAGTATAGCGCCCACGTTTATATAGGAAGGTAGGCCCCAAATGGCAGGATGATTTGCCCAAGGCCACCCAGGTGAGGACTAAAACCCAGTGCCTCTGATTCCAGTGCGAATCCAAGTCTACCATGTTGTTCCCAGTTAGACTCAAATTATATTCCAAATAAGCCACTAATAAATGGATGTAGAATTTGGGTTGTAGTCATTCTGACTCCCTTAAAAATCAATTGTACAGACAATTGGGGCAGATGCACTAATGTAGTCCTTTCATTCATACTGTAATGAAAATATTCCACATCCTTATCCAAGTAGAATGAACTCTAACCCCTTTGTGCTAGCATTGTTACATTTTGTACATTTGGTCCATTACTTATTTAGTCCAGATCTACGACACAGCATCTATAACTCTGCAGGGCATGTCATTATTTTTAAATCTATATTTGTCTACCAGGTTGTCCGCTGCTCCAAAGTAGAGGCCATCTCTCATCTATTTTTATATCCACAAAGCCTGGGACAATGCTCTCTATACATGGAATGGGCTTTATAAATGTATTTGAATGGAACAAAATTAAAACTCACAGAAATGTTAACTCCAATGCTAACAAACATTAAAAATGAAACTGCATGGCTGGAATTCGTTAGAACCTTACTTACACTATTTTTTATAGCATTAGATACTCACGGCTAAGGATACAATAGGCCATTATAAGCAGCAATTTACTTAAAATCTGGAAGACATTTTGTATAGTTCTATCTCCCTGGGTTTCTATATGTGTGTGTTTGCGTGTGTG